>NW_026607136.1:107500-526259 GCF_029890125.1 Rhinichthys klamathensis goyatoka | reverse complement strand
TTACCTCTGCTCTAGCTTGTTTCCTAACCTAATAAACCTGGCATTGTATACTAAATTATTGTTGGCTCTGTTACAAATGTACATTACCAAAGCCAATGATAAATTATTATTGATTATTGCTCTTGGTCTTGAGGTAATATTTTTTTCCTAGTGTTTAATCTTTTCTTGTGTCTTAAAAAAAAGGGATTGTACAAAAAAAAAAAAAAAAAATATATATATATATATATATATATATATATATATATATATATATATATCTTACACAGAGGGCATATGTGCCATCCATCAAACCACTGGTACATTGAAATCAGTTCAACAAACATGGCGAGTCATGTCATCTTATCCTATTTGTAACGCTGCGGCAAGGACTAAGTGGTAGTGATGTTACGTATGACACTGAAGCTCCGATGTGCGTATCGCAAATGCGACGCAATTTCTATTGAAGCCCCGTATCGGGTTGTGTGTATTGGTTTCCCAGAGTCACGTGATCGATGACAAATGAAGCCTCACTTTCTGTCCAATCATGTGCATGTTTCGCTTTGGGTGTCAGAAGGCTTGAACCCCAGATCTTACTTGACGAGTCCTTGTTGGCTCAGTCTGACGGGTTTGTGAGGAAAGTGCTGTACTTTGAAAGTTACATTTAAATAACCAAAACTAGTCTACTTATTCTTTTTTTGTTGTTATTGTGTCTTTTTGTTTTTGTAAAATCTTTGCACTTTTGGTGTTTTTTTAGGTATTAGTATTGTTATTTGGGGTTAGAGTGGGCTTAGTGGAGAGGGGTGTTGGTGTTTGGTGAAGAGTTTGTATTTAGAGCAATGGCAACAGCCAAAAAAAAAAAAAAAAAAACTTCCCCTATCTGGGAATATTTTGAGCTTTTAGATTCCAATGTAGGCCTATGCATTTCTAAAAAAAAACGTATTTCTAAATATTTATTTATTATTTCAATTTTTACTTATTTTATTGTTGTATTTTATTGTTGACCGTTGATGTGTCTTATATTCAGTCAATGTACATGTACAGTCACTCCCAATCAATTTTTTTTCTCCTCACACTTCTGAGGTGGAATTGTTGGACAGTGTTGTAGACCAGCACAAACAAAGCTCAAATGCCACTTCTGATGTGATTGTAGAAGTGGATAAATACCTTACAGAGACAAACAAGAGCTGAAGATCCACTTGAATACTGGAGAATGCAGAAACACATACCCCCATCTATTTACAATGGCATTACAGTTTCTGTGACTGTGTCCCCCGGGCTCCTCTGTGCCATGTGAAAAAGTGTGCCAGTGTTCTCTAAGGCTGGGGAAGTACTGTCTAAGAGGAGAAATAGACTCAGCCCCAACACTGTAAAAATGCTTTTATTTCTTAATAAAAAGAATTAAAAACTTAAGGATCTTTCTGTCATTCCTACAGTTACATAAGCACTATCACTGCCAAGTGTCATAAGCAAATTTATTAGCAGATGATCCTATCACACAATGTCCTTATTCACTGTGTGTGTGTGTACGTACACTCAAAAAAATGATATGTTGGCTTTACTTAACTTTTTTATGTAAACAGGTTCCACCGGTTCCAACTATGTTTCGTTAAACAAACATAATGGGCCCTATCTTGCACTCGGCGCAAATGACTTTGTACACTGACGCATGTATCATTCCTATTTTGCACCCGCGCAAAGCGGGCTTTTCCCTCCACAGACACACGTCGGTTAACTAAGAAATACACTTGCGCTCCCCGGGGCGGTTCAGCGCAAAGAGGAGGCGTGTTCCGGCGCAAACTTTCCCTCATGCTATTTTGCTGTTCTATAAAACAAATGTGCCACTGACCAGAAAAAACCTAGTCTAAAGTCAGTAGCGCGTTGTTCATTATGCTATTTTTAAGGGGGGCATGCTTGGCCATAATCAATGTAGCGTGTGCACAACGCGCATACACTTTGATTATCTCATCTAAGCAGCAGTTTTCATTTTTGCAAATCATACATTATTACGATAGATAGATAGATAGATAGATAGATAGATAGATAGATAGATAGATAGATAGATAGATAGATATAGATAGATAGATAGATAGATAGATAGATAGATAGATAGACAATTTATTATAAAAGCATACATGTAGCTTACACATTTACCCAAATTATCATACGCCTGTTTAACAGAAGTTAATTTGGGTGGGTTTCTCCATCCCCAATGTCACTTCTCTGTGTTTTACGGCCCTGACGAGAACTTTGCTCTCCTCGGCTGTGAAGCGCTCCTGGCGCGCGCCTGGCAAATCCGCCGTTATAATAGGAATCCGCTTTAGAACAAGCGCGCCTGCTCTTAAAGGGAATGTGAGATGACGCTCTGATTGGTTTATTTCACGTTACGCCCAAACCACACCTATGAATAATGAAGCTACTTCAGACCAACCCCTTTTAGATTTGCGCCAGGCGCAAGAGGCATTTATCCCCCCGGGAAAATAGCAACAGCGCCGGGATCCGCCCACAAAGTTACTTGCACTTTGCGCTTTGACACTTGCGTTTCAGATCGTTAAAATAGGGCCCAATATGTTCATGTAACTTCAACATCATGGAATTTGGTCATTTTAAGCGACCCAATTAAACTCTGAGCTAATGAGTTAATTAAGTGAATAACTGAGTGATGATTGAGCATTATTGAAGACACCTGATGTTAACAAGCAGAATCTCTGAAGGAGAAAACCGGAATGTTTAAGTCACCATTATGGAGATAAGTGTGTGTGTTTTAGTTGGGCTCTTGACCATTAACTTATTAACTTTAGATTTTGTTTGGTTGCTGTACATGAGTTATAACAGCCGGATGAACAATAAACAAAGGTCATCTGATGGTGTTGGTTGTCTTTTAACATAATCATTATTTCACAATCATTTGACCTGAGTCACTGAACTTATATTAAACCGAATTTCTGAGTTAAGTTTACCTTTCGAATAATAGCAGCATTGTCATTGTAGAGCATACTATTTTTAGACTTTTCAATGAAATTTAAATGATCAAATCAATAAATAAAAAATAAACTTCCTAAAAAATATTTTGAGTAGGCACACACAGACATCAAGAATCAGCCTGTGAATCTCAACAATGGTGACAATTATAAAGCATGTTGCAGTGCATTCTGGGTGCCACCAATCAAAACTCATTCATGGCTCCCATCATGCATTGCTGCATTAATAAATAATGAGCTTATGATCTGTTTGTCACCATTGCTGAGATTCATATGCTGATTCTTGATGTCTGTGTGTGCTTACTCAACATATTTTTTAAGAAGTGTATTTTTTATTTCTTGATTTGATTATTTGAATTTCATTGAAAAGCCTAAAAATAGTATGCTCTACAATGACAGTAAGGTAAACTTAACTCAGAAATTGGGATCAATATAAGTTCAGTGATTGAGGTCAAATGATTGTGAAATAATGATTATGTTAAATCACAACCAACACCATCAGATCTTCTTAGTTCATTGTTCATCTGGCTGTTATAACTCATGTACAGCAACCAAACAAAATCTAAAGTTAATAAGTTAATGGTCAAGAGCCCAACTAAAACAAATACTTATCTCCATAATGGTGACTAAAACATTCCGGTTTTCTCCTTCAGAGATTCTGCTTGTTAACATCAGGTGTCTTCAATAATGCTCAATCATCACTCAGTTATTCACTTAATTAACTCATTAGCTCAGAGTTTAATTGGGTCGCTTAAAATGACCAAATTCCATGATGTTGAAGTTACATGAACATATTATGTTTGTTTAACGAAACATAGTTATGTGGAACCGGTGGAACCTGTTTACATAAAGTTAAGTAAAGCCAACATATAATTTTTTTGAGTGTAGAGAGAGAGATAGTAGGCCTTATTAGGTGTTATTGAATCATATAAGCTCATTTTATATTTGATCACACTTTAATGTGTAAAGGAATGTATTTAATGGACAAATCAAACACAAACGTAAGGCTTTTATTTGTACACATGACATTGAAACTGGAGTGTGTTGTGGTTGCTTCATCTGGCAGAGCTTCTTACAAAGGCTTCTGGCTGCTTTATTTTAAATAAGCTCTAGATGGCGCTGTTCTCGACACTCTCGGAGCTTTGAATCTTTTCCCGAAACAGTCAGGGGAAAGCCTCATTGCTTCATGAGGCTTCATTTCCCCATCGGATCCCTACTAAGCGGAGAGAGAATCCAAATGCAGCACTACTTTAATAAAACAAACAGGTAATCCAGGGTAATAGACAGGACATGGAGCTCAGGAGAGGAACAAGGAACAGCTACAAGCAGCATCAACCAACAACAACGACCGACAAACAAAAACTGAAACACAGTATATAAATACACAAGCAGACAAGCTAAAGATAACAAGGGGACGTGGTTAATCCGAGACACCTGGGGAGACTAATCAACAAGACAAGGAACACCTGTCGACAATAAGCAAACAAATAACAAAATGACAAGACACATGGCAGCAGGGACGTGGACAGGAATCTTTAGGGGCAGTTGCTCTGACCTGAAAAAAGGGCCTACGTGAAATTCTGCATCCATTGTACGATTTTTTTATTTATTTTTTTCTCGGAAGGGGAACCTGAGCAACCCCCCTGTGCACGTCCCTGCATGGCAGGATCACATGACAAACAGGGAATCACGTGACAGACAAGACCCACACCGTGACACTATTATTGCCACTTGCACTGCCTGCCACATGTTTAGCATAGCCTTCTCTGTCAGCGATGAGGGTTTCACATTTAATTTTATATTTAACAATATTATTACAACATTATTTTCCTGTTATCTCTTTAAAACTGCTTTGAAACAATCTGTATTGTAAAAAGCAATATATAAATAAAGGTGACTTGACTTGACATGTCAGAAATGCAGGGAAATAGACAGGCTGACAAAGATTTCAGAATTAGAGACACGCATCCAAACTTAAATCGACAATAGATTAAAGGGCTTTAGATACTGCTTTGGATGTGACTAGTTTAGCGAACCCCGTACATTGTTTTGTTCCATTTGTAGAGCATGTGCAGCAGGGCAACTGGGTGACTGCGAGATGGCATAGTCTTGGGACAAAACACAGCTTTTCCGTTCCAATTAGAACATCAAACAGGTTCTTCCCACTCAGTGACACACCCACTGAGAATCCTGTTGAAAGTGCTCTTGTTATTGGCGATTCTATTGTACAGAACGTGAAAATAGAGAGCCACCATATGCACATGTTTGCTGCAAGCCAGAGCGCCTGACATCAAAGCAAATATATAAGTGCTGGCTAATGCTAGTCGTAAATACTCTAAGATCATTATTCACACTAGCACAAAAGATGTCCAACTTCGGAGATCACTAAAAATTAAATTAAAGAGGTGTGTATGACACTTGAATACACAAGTATTAAACTCGCAAGTACGATGTCAGACACTGTAATATGCTCTGGCCCCTTTCCTGTTTGCCGAAGTGATGATATAATCAGCAGATTGTCGTCATTCAATGGTGTGCTGTCTAAGTGGTGTCCACAGAATAATAAAGGGTTCATAGACAATTGGAGATGTTTTTGGGGCAGACCAGAACCTTGACTAACTGGGGCCCAGGTCAGCAAGCAGACAGACTGGCTAAACTGACGGTCTGCTAGCTGTCTCACTGTGTAAATACAAAAACCTCCCAAACCCATTTAACCCCCTGGGGTGGGCGGTCACGCCGGCGTGACCAGCTCGCTTTTTTTCTTATCAGTGCAAAAGAGACCCAAAATACTCTGTTGATTTAAATCTTAAATATAAGTGTTATACATCATTCGATCCTGTTAAGTGTCTATTTTTTGTGTATACTCACAATAAAAACAGTGTTGTGCTTTTTGTCAAATAAAGAAAAATAAACATGATGCGCGTTCTGCCATCTCTCTCAATGTGAAGTCCATTCTGAAACGCGTCCGAAAATGAACTGTAACTCAGCGAATACTCAGTCACACAGGCACACAGGCACAAAGCTTGAATTCTCTTCTTTTAAATAAAGTAATTTATATAGAAAACAAATATTCTCCATTTATGTAATCTGTATGAAAAGAGAGAGATGTCAGTGGTTCTCATTTCAGATCATTATAGCTCATTAAGTGCTAATGTGACCACGCCCACGGAGCGCGCGCTACGCAAATAATCTGAGGCAAGATGCAAACGTGTCAATGCCCACATCAACACGATAAAACACATCAAGTTTAATCAGACTCATGTACTTTACGATGCTGTGAGGAATAATACTATTGCAATAATAATCCTGGAAAATTTACCTCAGAAGTGCCAGTTTCGTTTCATTTCGAGGAGCAACGGATCCAGCTGAGGTGGAATAGTAAGTTCTTTATTCTTAAATGCTTTGTTCTAATTGTTTCAAAACAGTAATCCCCCCAAGATTACTGTTATAAACACGGGCCTCATTTGAAAGGCAAAGGTGATGTAAAAATTGCTGTAATTTATAATAATATAATACCCCATCCAATGTAAATTATAAATACAGTTTGACATTTGTGCTGGCTACTGTATACAGGCCACTCGGGCACCATACACATGCACTTTATCAAAGAATTTGCTGATTTTCTATCGGAGTTAGTACTGGCTGCAGATAAAGTCCTAATTTTTGGTGATTTTAATATCAATGTAGATAACGAAAAAGACGCATTGGGATTGGCATTTACAGACATACTGAACTCTAATGGAGTTAGAAAATACGTGTCAGGACCCACTCATTGTCGTAATCATACTTTAGATCTAATATTGTCACATGGAATCAATGTTGATGGCATTGAAATTCTGCAACAGAGCGATGACATGTCAGATCATTATCTCGTCTTGTGTAAGTCTTCAACTTCAGATTGAAGTTTTCCCATGACTTTATGAACTTCTTTAATTGCAAGATTAATAATATTAGAGAGAAAATTATAACCATGCAACTGTCTACTACAGTATTACATCAGACAGTGCATTGTAGTCTCCCTGAGGAAAAATTCCATTCACTCATTGCTATAGGAGAGGAAGAATTGTCTAAACTTGTTAAATCATCAAAATCAACATGTATGTTAGACCCTATACTGACTTAGCTACAGAAAGAGATGCTTCCAAAGGTCATAGATCCTCTTCTCGATATCATTAACTCATCTTTGTAATTAGGATACGAACCGAAAACCTGCTGGCTATTATTAAACCTCTTATTAAAAAAACACAAATTGATCCTAGAGAATTAGTGAATTACAGGCTGATCTCGAATCTACCTTTTCTGTCAAAAATACTAGAAAAGGCAGAATGGTATCTTCAGGGATTTTAGGATTTAGACCATATCATATCAATCGTGGTTGTATCTCTCAATTAGTGTTACTGAATCTTAGTGCTGCATTTAATACTATCGACCACAACATTCTTTTGAATAGAAAATTATTAGAAAATTATGTTGGCATTGGTGGAAATGCATTGGCATGGTTCAACCCCTAATTTTCTGATCGTTATCAGTTTGTAGCATTAAACGAAGAGACGTCTTACTGATCACAAGTTCAGTATGAAGTAGGGATCAGTACTAGGACCGTTGCTTTTTACCGTTGCAGTACTTGAGTGAGCTCTTAACACATTGTAGTCCTTTACATCTATTGCGATCTCAAATTTCTGGCCAGTTGATAATACCTAGAATATCAAAATCGACTGCAGGCTGTAGATCCTTTTTCCTATTTAGCACCAAAACTCTGGAACAGTCTTCCTAGCATTGTACGGGAAGCAGACACACACTGTCAGTTTAAATCTAGACTAAAAACACATCTCTTTAACCTGGCCTACACATAACACAATATAATTTTCTATCATTTAAATCAGTTAAATGATTGTTAGGCTGCATAAACTAGGTCAGCCGGAATCAGGAACACTTCCTATAACACCCGATGTACAGTACATGTTACATTGTAAGAAGAATGGCATCTCTACTAATATCATTCTCCCGGTTTATCCCGAGGTTACCGTAGTCAGCGGGATCCGGGCCAGATCCAGATCAGTGGGAGGACCTGCGCTTTGGCATGACCACAACTCAGCCTTCAGATTGTGCCAACTAGACTATCCACTGTGAAGGCCTCATTGACACCACAGCCAGTGGCACAAATCCTCAACAAAACCCATCTCCACACTGGCGTGATGAATCCGATCTTCAACCAGATGTAAATGGATTAAATAATTTGAATGTTCCGATCCCAAACTGACTTCTTACCTGTAATGCTGCCTGAATCATAATTATACACTGTTTGTTTGTTGGCCAGAGAACTGCCCCCCGACTAAGCCTGGTTTCTCCCGATGGGTTTTGGATTCCTTGTCACTGTCACCTCTGGCTTGCTTAGTTGGGGACACTTAATATTCAACAATATTATTGATCTGACTGCATTGACACCATTTTATGAGAACTGAACTGGATGATGACATCACTCTTTTCTCTAGAGCGGCTGTATAGATAAATGAACTAAATTAATAACTAATGATTTCTACAATCGAAATGAATCAACACTTAACTGACAATGCCACTTTCAGACTTTGTTCCCTGTGAAGTCTTGTTACTGCCACGGCGTGCAACTCTGAACAATCTTCCATATTTCTGTGTATTCCTGGTTCCTCGATTCTAGCCTGTTTCCCCCAATACTCTGTGAACGTTTGCCGCCTGCCTACGACCCTTGCCTGGTAACCACTCTGAGTTTGGACTGCCCCAGTATAGTTATCAGCCCTGTGCTTTCTCTGTTTACTGCCTGTTTGTGTTCTTCATTAAAGTTATTGCACATGGATTCGAACGCCTCTGACTCTTCATCACAGATGTATACTATGAGAAAATTTGTTTTTAGTTTTTTTTTTTTTTAGTTTTTTTTTTTACTTTGAACACATGTAAATCTGCGGTGATGGAGACTCCAAAACAGTAATCTTTAAAATAGCATAATAGGGGCACTTTAAGTAAATTTTGTGCTTTCTTTGAGCCAATACAGCAACGAAAGTACTACCTTTTATCAGTGTACATACATTATTAAGAAAGTTTTGTTACGACTTTTTCTACAACCTTGTGTAATGGGTCAATAAAAGGAGGGTTTATAAAGAAGTCAAGACAATACTTTACCAGTGGTTGTGATGGGTGGAGTAATGGATTCTGTAGGGGAGATTGTCTCTGTTGTTGTAGAGGCAGATGGGATGGACCGGTTTGAGGATTCTGGTATTAGGACCATTTTAAATCAACATCAATTTTCCAAACAAATGACTTAAATGCATGAGTAAATGCTCTCCTACCTAAACAGTAAGCTCCGCAAAATATTGGCTTGACAAACTCATAAACATAGTAATTTCCTGGACAGGCTTTGACTCTTATAGGGTGGGATTTGTAAGTACAGCAGCCGTTCCATGAGGAGACACAGACCTGACGGGTGACCACTCCATCTTCCAGCTGTGGGTGCGAGCCGTTGAGCCACAGTGGGGAACCAGTGCCACACGTGTACTGATTTACACATGATTCTGGCATCTGAGCTTTTTGTCCATTGTAGAACAGCCTGTACCAGCCATTCCACTCCACATTATAATCACACATGCCTAAGTTATGATGGTCAGTGGCTCTCCAAGGCTGATCCAGACTGGTATATTTGTAGCAGGGGTCGACACTTGGGGTGGTGAAAGATACTATTATGAAAGATTTGAAAGAGAGCATTATATACTGAAGATTAAATGCATCCAAGTAGAAGACAAAATTTAACAGGTCTGCACAGGTAATTATCATATGAAAATCTACAATACAATTCATGATAATTGTGACAAATACAAAGATGAATGAATATACCTGCACAATATACAGGAGCTGGGATTGAAAGAGTTGGTCTGGTAAATTTGTAGACATAATAATTTCCAGGACAAGCTTTGACTTGAATTGGGTCGGATCTGTAGCGACTGCACTGATCATGATAAGAGCCATAAATTTCACGAGTAACAACTCCATCTTCTAGCCGAGGATGAGAGCCACCAACATACAGAGAACTAAAACCTCCACATGACATGTAATTAAAACACCACTCAGGCATCTGAGCACTCGATCCATTAATGAAGAGTCGATACCAGCCATCCCATTCTACACGAGTGTCATCATGTCTATTTACATCTCCATTTTTATACCAGTAAATGGGTGTGCTTCTCCAGTAGTTGTCGAGTATGTTGTAGTTATTGCAAGAGTCTGTGTTAGTGAGAGATTAAAACAAATAACTAATTTCATCTAGGCAAATATGGTGATAAAAATATAGTAAGGTAGTTTAGCCATTTGTACTGTGCATGACATGCCTACGTAATATGATATGATATGTTCATGCATAAAAGATTCCATTTTTAAACTGTAATGCAGAATCATTACCAAAAAAAAGCTAATTCTGGATATTTTGAAGTTCTTATTCATATATGTTATTATATTTACTGCATACAACTTACTCAAGGTGATGTTGGATCCAGTGATTATATCTGGACTCACAGTGGAAACCACCTGTGAAATAGTGCTGACATCTAAAAAGAAGGAAATTCAAGACATGACTGAAATCATTTTTAAAAGGATTTAAATTCTTTGTTAATAAGTTGGAAAGCATAGTACCTGTACAGTATCCTGAACACCCAAATTGTGGATTCACAAGTTCATAGACATAGTAATTGCCTGGACACGCTTTCACTCTAATGGGTCTTGTCTTGTAATTACAGCAGCTTCCCCAATGATAACTACCACAGACCTCCCTGATCACCACTCCATCCTCTATCTGAGGGTGAGGATCATTGAGCCACAGATTTATGTTTGTATTACAGGTGAATGAACTAACACAGGTCTCTGACATCCGGATGTCCATTCCATAGTAGAAAAGCCGGTACCAGCCATTCCAGGAGAAAGAGTCATCACAAATGTTATCTCCACTTTCATTGTTGGCTCTCCAGGGACGATCCAGAGACTCATAGTTGTAGCAGGGATCACTGCTGATGCTTTGGAAAGCAACTGTCATGGACAAAAGGGATCTTTGTAAAACATACTGTATTTATATGGAAGACCATTTAGTTTTAGCCCTGACTACAGAGACACTGGGATAGGCTTCAGCATCTTCGTGACCTTATATAGGACAAGAGGTTTGGAGAATTTAGTGTTATATCCTAAAACTAAAATGATATTCTACAATTATATTCTACCCGGTGGTGTGCAGTAAAGCCCAAAAGAAAGCAAGAAATCACATCCCTGCAAAGTAACAGCTAAAAAGCTGTGCAAATAATCAAGCATTTTCTAACTGTGAATGCACTGTGGATGACTGTTTGGTATGACCATGTGCTCACATACAGTATGCATATGAAATGTTGAATGGTTTAAAAGTTGTGAGATTTGAGGAACTGTGTTACAAATAACAGAACTAGGGAAGTGTTAACAATGGGTGGTTCGTGAGGGGCAAACATAGTGTTCTGACGATTTGTGCTACATGCTCAGATTGTGCTACTTCCAATTAAAACAGATAGGTAGAACAATTCGATAGTGAAATATGCCAGATTGTACTACCATCAGCATATTCATGTGGTTTGAGGATTTATTGATGTCCACACCAACCCCTACCGTAAACCTACCCTTAAAACAATGCAAATATAGTGTTGGTAGTACAATCTGATAGGTAGCATTATTTGACAGAACAACAGAATGGCTGATGGACTGCAAACAACTGATTCTAACTTTTTTCCAGCTGATGAATGATAAAAACATTGACAACCAATTTGAATACTTTCGGCTTTAAAGGTGGGGTAAGCAGTATTTCTAAAACACTGTTGGACAATGTTGATATTTGAAATCAACCCAAACAAACACACCCCTCTCTTCAATGCTCCGCCTCCAAAACTCACACTCCGATCCTAACCGCCCTGCTCAGAGTCGGCCTTGAACCCTGATCCCACTTCATCATGCGAGTCGAATGCACTACCAATGACGCTAAACACCACATTCTCTAGCAATTGCCAAGGCGACTCACACTAACTGGCCTCCGTTACGCACGCAATCCAAGAGAGGATGTTTGTTTATCATAGCAGAAGCGCAACAAAATAATGCTTCACGAAAAATAAAGTGCAGATGATGAACGAATGACACAATAGTAATTACAAACAAGAGTTCGTTGTTAGTTGCCAACAGCACAGCAGCTCCAGACACACAATGACACTCAAAGCCAGTGTTACTCACGTGTGGAGCGAATCAAAGCAACATCCGTGTCTGTTTTCAGGCCTTCCCGCTTAGCTCTCTCCAGCGCGGGACAGCGTTTCTAATATTAACATGCGTCCTAAAGTTCTTGCCCAGTCATAATCCTTTATTTTCCAGTGATTTCTTCTGAGCTTTTCTCTTTTGTATTGTGTCTCATCTCATCTCTATTTCTGCAGTCTTTCAAATCTACCTCTTCCTCGTTCTCTCTCCTCCACCATCATACGCCCCCTAATGCTAATTGGCTACACACATTTGTTGTTGTGTCGGTCTGACTATCTTCCAAACAGCATTTTTCAAATACCGCTTACCCCACCTTTAAAGAGCTCAAGCATTTAAAGCGGCAGATGACATAACTGCTTCGCTTATAATAAACAGAACGATATTGTGCATTGGTGTGGATGCTAAAATGGTTTTCGTTATTGTTCTTGGTGTGAAAAGGTCTTTAAAATCGCACCTGCACAGTACATCGGCCCTGGAGCTGATACGATGGGTTTGACAAATTCATAGACGTAATAATCTCCTGGACAGGCTTTGACTCGGATGGATGAGGAACTGTAGTCGCCACACTCTAAGGAATACCCCCACAGCCATCTTGAATGAGTTCCCAGGACTCCACGGGTCACCACTCCATCCTCAAGTGTTGGATGAGAACTGTTGAGATGCAGAGCAGTTTGACCGCCACATCCAGCATTACTCACACACCACTCAGACATCTGGGCACTTTCTCCATTCAAGTACAGCCGATACCAGCCACTCCATTCAACAAGGGTGTCATCATATTCATGGTAATGGCTTTGCCGTATGTCTCTCCAGGATTCATCAAGAGTGTTATAATCATTGCATGGATCAGAGAGGGAAGTTGTAGGTTCTGAGAGAATAAAGACAAACAAACAACAGACAGACCTGTGATTATACATTCTCATTCACTGCACTCCAAAAAGTCATTTTCTTCCTCAGTATTTTCCTTATTCTCGCTGGGTTGTGCAATAGCACTTAGAACTCAGGGGTTAAACTGGACCAGCGTTGAGCCCCGGCACATGGCTTACGCTGGCAACTCAACAGTGGACTTTTCTTTTACATTTTCAACAATATACATGTAGCTATATTTTTAAACACCTTTCTCGTTCTTACTAATTCAAGCAATGATGCAAAAGCGTTACTGCCTATTATGGCGTTAAATAATGGACAATATAGTGAATTACAACAGTGTGAGCACAGTGACAAAGCTTGCACGTAAAATGTTAACCTGCAGAAATAACAAATTCCAAACTCGAGCACAAAAAAATATGATTGTGAACACAAATCAGCACGTTGCAAGGAGATATAACAAAACTGCGAGCCCTGACAGGTCTCACACGCGCAGAACTGACCACAAGCGTGAGTTGAAATCTTCAAGTCAGTTTTGACAGGGGGTGGGGTCCAAATGTGTTAACAAATACTAATGGCTGCTGGCCTTCTCTGAAACTCTTATTTTGATTGCCTGCTTGTATTACATTAAAGGTATACGGTTTCTTATGTCTTAATAGAGTTCGGGATCGTTTTGTCACGTCGCAGTGCATTGTGGGAATCACGGTACGGAAGTAGATGTACTGTATAGTAGGCAGTAGGTAATTGACGCAGCGCATTCAATAAGAGTGAGAGGGAATGTCTCCTCCAGATGTTGCACAATTACAGGACACAAGTGTGGCTGCAAGGATGGATGGGGTGATGACACAACTGCTCCCACTCCCTCCTTTAAATTCATTCATTTAGCAGATGCTTTTAACCAAAGCCATTTACAAAATCAGGAATAACATTCAAGCTACAATGCAGACGGATCAGACTGAAATATTTGAGCTCCAGGCCTATTGTGTTTGACAAAAGCTTTTTTTCTGCACAAATAAATACAGATATTTGCAATAATATTTTACTACGTTGATATTCCACGGTTAGTTATTAAAATATCCCTTTAAATTAGTTCACCGGCCGCCGTCCACCAATCAGACGAGGCCGACGTCACAACCGGAATGATATCAAAATAGGAAGTGAGGCGTCTTGTTTTGGTGAACGGTGGGTTGTGTCTGAGAGGTGAATTTTCATAAATATTATACCGGATTACAGAACTACCGGACGAAAACAGTGTATTATTGCACGTATGATAGGTGAGTAATTACTCCTGAAGTGTAACAAACCCGCATAGACAAGCTTCATAGCTCACCGAATCTGACAAGTGTGTGTGTGTCACTTTTCTCCAAAACTATACAGTAAAATGACATGAAAATGATAAAAGAAATAGCCAGGGTCACTCTGAACAGGAATCATTTGGAAGAATGAGCAAACCTATGAAGGAATACTTTTTATGAATGTTTGAACATGGGACAAGGTGTAAGTACTAGAATGCACTTTGATGTTTAAGGTGCGTTTGCCATTACTTTTCTCCAAAACTAGTAAAATGACTTGAAAATACATACAGTAATAGTGAGAATTAAGAACTCTTTATTTTATATTGCCAACATTGAAGACACCTGCTTAACAAGCAGAATCACTGAAGGAGAAAATTTTAATTTTAAGTGACCATTATGGTGATCAGTGTTTATTTTAGTTGGGCTCTTGACCCTTAAGTCATTAACTTTAAGTTTTGTTTGGCTGCTCTACCTGAGTTATAACAGCCAGATGAACAAATAGAAAAGGTGATCGGATGGTGTTGGTTATGTATTAACATAATCATTATTTCACAATAATTTGACCTGAATCACTGAACTCATGTAGAGCCCAATTGCTGAGTTAGGTTTACTTTATTAATTATAGCAGCACTGTCCTTATACAGTAAAATATTTGTAACTTTTACAATGTAATCCAAATAATTTCAAAAAAGTTTCTCTTATTGTTACGGAATGGTAAAATAGTGAAGCGAGGATTCAAGTGCAGGAGTAAAGGTATTTATTTAATAAAGATACAAAACAAAACTACAAACAAAAACTCCCCATGGGGGAAAACAAGACAGATCTCAGGCAGGCACAGGAAACACAAGGGAAACATAGATAATGAACCAGCACAGGACTGCAAACGCAGGGAGACTAAATACGAAACAAACAAAGGAGGGTAACGAACAAGGCGGGTGGGGCAAATTAATCAATAATCAGGGAACAAGATGGGAGGGGCCAGAAAATTGACAAGATAGCACATGCCACAAGGAATATAAGACAAGCCATGTGATCACAACAAACCAGACTAAACACAAATACATGACAAACCGGGAATGTCAGAGCTCTGTCACCAAACCAGATATAAACCAAACAGATGTGACAGAACCCTGACATTACCCCCCTCCCCTCCAAGGGGACGCCACCTGGCGTTCCCAAATGAGAGACACCAAAAACAGACAGGAACATGACATACAAACGAACATTACAACAGACCAGACAGACAGATCAAAACATTAGGACAAGGAGGGGAGGGAGGGAAGGGAGCCAAGACTGAACCACTCTGAAAGTCCACATAGGCTTTTGCGGATACCAGGCGGGTCTGGACTCCTGGCTGAGAACCAGGACGGTGCCGAGGGGAGAGACCAGGGAAACTCAGGCAGGTCTGGAGCGGCGCCAGCAGGGCGAGACGCTGGGGCGGCGCTGGCAGGGCGAGGCGCTGGGGCGGCGCCGGGAGGGTGAGGCAGTTGGGGATGGCCTCCAGGCCCTGTGGGATCGCAGACGCCTTCCTCCTCGGTTTACGAGGTCGTGGCGGTGCAGCAGCCTCTTTGGCCACCACTGGCGGTGCAACAGGGAGAGTGGACAGCTCTGCAACAACCGAAGTCGGGTCCTCCCGGACCACCGGACTTGAGACCCCAGAAGTCGAGTCCTCCCGGACCACCGGACTCGAGACCCCCGAACTCGGGTCCTCCCGGACCACCAGACTCGAGACCCCCGAACTCGGGTCCTCAAGACCCGCCCACAAAGTTACTTGCGCTTTCGCGCTTGATACTTGCGTTTCAGATCGTTAAAATAGGGCATATTTTTGTGCGCTGTTGCTATTTTACCGGCGGGATAAATGACTCTTGCGCCCGACGCAAGTTTAAAAGGGGTTTGTCTGAAATAGCTTCATTATTCATAGGTGTGGTTTTGGGCGTAACGTGAAATTAACCAATCAGAGCGTCATCCAACATACCCTTTAAGAGCAGGTGCGCATGTTGCATGGCGGATTGCAATTATAACTGTGGATTTACCAGGCACGCGCCAGGAGCGGTTCACAGCCGAGGAGACCGATGTTCTTGTCAGGGCAGTGAAAGAGAGAGAAGTGACGTTGTATGGGGATGGGAGTTTTTTTTTTTTTGGTTGTTGACGGACAAACTAATTTGTCAGATGTCCTTATATACAGTACATGTGTCTTGCCACTATTTGGCAAACAGGTCTGATCCGTCATTACTACAATTTGCCTGAAAAATTTGGGTAAATTTGTAAGCTAGATTTAGGCCTACATTTTTTTACATCTTCATGGACACCACAATGATTTCCCTCATGTGTTAATATTTTTCCTTGTTATAATGTATGATTTGCAAAAATAAAAACTGCTGCATCTGTGTTGTTGAGAGAATCAAAGTGTATGCGCGTTGTGCATCCGCTACATTATGGCCAAGCATGCGCACTTAAAATAGCATAATGAACAACGCGCAACTGACTTTAGACTAGGTTTTTTCTGGTCAGTGGCGGAATTGTTTTCTGGAACTGCTAAATAGCACTAGGGAATGTTTGCGCCGAAACACGCCTCCTTTTTGCGCCGACCCGCCCAGGGAGCACAAGTTCATTCTCTAGTTTACCGACGTGCGTCTGTGGAGAGAAAAGCCCGCTTTGCGCGGGTGCAAAATAGGAATGATACATGCGTCAGTATACAAAGTCATTTGCGGCGGGTGCAAGATAGGGCCCTTTATGAGTTTATTTCAGGTCAAATGATTGCAGACATCCCAAGTCTCCCGGAAGTTCCGGGAGTCTCCCGCATATTGCTAGCGTCTCCCTGATGCCCGCAAATTAGTTCAAATCTCCCGGAATCTAGAGCGAGATAGAACATACTGCGCGCATAACATACATAGCGCGGCGGCGCGTGCATGGCAGAGAGAGTGAGAGACCTTGTGTGCCTCACGAAAGCTAGTCAAGGTAGTTTGTGTAAATTTGACTAATTTTAAATGGTTAACTTTTAAGGAATAAATTTGATTAATTATTACTCAATTCTAATATGTTAAATTTAATGAATAATATTGCTTGTAATCTGTTGCCACAATTGTATTGATTAGATATAGCATAATAATTTTTACAGTGTACAAACATTAAGAACAACAACAAAAATGCTAAATAAATGTAAGATATTAACATTAATATTACGTTTCATTAATATTAATACATAAAGTATAATAATTAATGTATAATATATATAAACATTAAAATTAACAATAAAAATGTTTTAAAAAAAGAATGATGTATGACAATTAACATTAATCTGAACATAAATAAATTATGTAATAATTAATGTAAATCATATATAGGCCTACAAACATTAAAATTATTTAAAAAATATCTAAAAGTCATGTTAAAAAAGAAAAAAGAAAATTATCATGAAATTGTATTATTTGTGTCCTGGATGGAAAATAGCAGAAAATAGAGTCTAAAAATCAATGTTGACCTCATCCAGCACCCATACCGTAAGTACACGATTAGACGCGCATGCTAAAAAAAAAATGTGTGGCTGGCTTAACCGTGTATTTTTTAACGCGCGGCCCGCTTAACCGCAGTGTGACTGTGTGATACAATGCGTATTGGATTCTCGTTTTACAATGCATTCAGGATACCTTTAGAGAAGGAAACGGCAATTAATAGAGATTTAATTGTTATACCAATGCTGCTGAAGCAATACTCTTCAAATGATTCCTTGTATGTGATATTTCAGATTTGTTGAGCTTTTGAACCTGTTTGCCAATAACGTTACAACACGACACAGACCACACCTAAACAGAAGGCGCCATTTTCTTCTCAGCTAGGCTGTTTGTGGTAAGAAATTTTAAAACGGTTAAATAATAAATATAATATAATATATATGTGGCGGTCAATGTTGATATGGTGGCAGGCCGCCACAAATAAATCAATCCATGGGAAACACTGAAAACTTGATTTTGGCCTCGGTGCTCGAGGTCCCAGGCTATTGGCCCCCTCCCGGCACGCTGTTTGCCCTAGTTTGCACTGGTCTGACAGTGGAAAAGCGGCTTATGACTACTAGTTCATATTTTTTTTTAAAACAATGTTATTTATTGCAGAGCTCAAACCAACATAGAAGAGTAGTTGTCCTTCTTGGGCTTCCTTACTTCCTTAAAGAGGAACCCTCCAAGCTCGTCTAAATTTGTGAGGGATGTAAATATCATGTTTGTTTTAATACTTTAATAAAGTCAGGGCTCAATGCTAAGGATTTTTTCTACTGGCTATCGAGGATACACGCATCATAGTATCGATATCGTGCAGCCCTAATCAGACCAAGTAAATTCTATTTTTGTGATTTAAAATATTTTATCGATTGTTGGACTGCAAAGCAAAGCTAAAAGTTTCCATCTAGTTTTTCAGTAAAATAATTTCAGTGTCATATCATCATCTTCTTTTTTTTTTTTTTTTGGCCAATGCCTTTTATTTTATTTTTCAGGGGAGGTGGTCTACCCCAGCTAGTCTGTAAAGTTCTTTTGAGTAACTAAAATAATTTTAAGCTATTTTAAACTGACGTGGCCAAGACCTAAATTTATTAAAGCATTATTAGTTTAAAATGATTAATACAGAACATTTACCATTAATTGTACTATAAATTATTCACACACCCTTATTCTGATGCGGGCACACCTCTGTTTAAAATAGCTTCATTTTTAACCTACAAATGCTTTGTAAATTTGTGATTTTGTAATTCATAGTAATTTCCTTGAAAATCCTGCTCATGAAAATGGTGGCAAGGCATGTTCGGACAGAGTTCACAAAGTAAGGAAACAACTAGTGTTCAGTGTTTAGTCGAAGAGAATTTTACTCTCTGCTACTCACACTCACTGACATTCTGACATGATGTTTTTATTCATCAACTTTGAGGACAAAATCTTAGAATCAAATAGAACTCTTTGCTAGCTCTAATGAAAAGGAGAAAATCAATGTTCAATGATATGCAACTGAAATGTAAGTGTTTATTTTTTTGTTCTCTCATTACACTCGCTCATCCATTCACATTTCCCTTCACATACACTCAGGGCCATACGCGTAGGAGCCATTATACATTATACATGTTTACCCCCATGATTAAGATGAGTGAACTTAAATTTGTAAATTAACTTAAATTGATACAATATTTAATCTTAAGTTATGACAACAAAACAATGTTAAATTAAAAAATAATCTTTAATTCAAAGAACAAAATATTAGTTGAAACAACAAAATCACTCGTTGTAATAACTCACATTTTTAGTTTCAATGAACTCAAAATTTTTAGGCAACCAGATAACTTACTTTTTTGAGTCAAACTAACAAATCCTTTGTTTTACAGTGTAGCAAAAACAAATAATAACCTTTTAATTCTAGATCAAAGATGTGTGACATGAGAAATGTAGGCTTTAAGATTTATGAGGTAAAATATCATAAACATTGGTTTATATTATAATAATGCTTTATATTTGTAAATTGTATATCTTTATAATATTATATTATGCGTATATGCTCACTGGAGCCTCATCAAAAGGGTGCCGTTGCGCTGAATCGCTCTGAAACGTGCGATGTAGTTCCTGTATACTAAACTAACCCTGAAACTTCAGCTGTTCCAGAACAGGTCGTGTTTCAGAGAGTAAGCTGCTATGAATGCTCACATACCCTAAAAATTACCCTCAGGTGCATAACCTGCTTTTCCGGGCTGCGTTTCTCAAAACCATTCTTAGCGTCGTACAGTTTGATGTTTTCCAGGGACCCGCCAATAGATTATTTGAGATAACAGGTGGAAGATGATTTTAAATTGTCATTTGCGTTGCGGGTTTTAAATATATATATTATGCATTTATGCACCTTTTATGCATTTCAAATGTATAAAATCACCTCTTTTTGTGATTATGACACGCAAAAGTCACTCTATGCAGGGCCTAAAAGACATGAACAATAATGTATTTGTTTTTAATTGTGGCTTGATCAAATGTTGGCAATATCAGGTTGTGCAACAACACGGAAACAACACCCATTGAATTTTGTTTCCGTGTTGTTGCACTTGCACATAACCTTGCATGCCAACACTTGATCAAGCCACAATTAAAACACACCTTTTTTTTTACAATCACACACCCAAGTGTAGTGTACAGACATAATAGCTTATACATACCACAGTTGAAATATACTTTTTTTTTTTCTTTTTTTTTTTTCAGGGATGTTTAGACGACTGTAAAAAATAATTCACACAATTATGTTTCTTAAATAAATATAACAGATCTCAGTTCAAATGCTTCATATTATATAGCCTATTCTATTCTAAGGAATTGAAGTGTTCTGCGTGAGATTTGGCAGTGTTAACACATCACTGTGAAAAAAGGTTTACTCAAGTAACTGAAAAATGTGCTTCATTTAGTACCTTCTTACTATTCAAATCAAATAGAAATAGCACCTGTGTACGCTGTACAGATCTGGTAGTGGATGTTTTTGCTCAGATGGCCGAAATTTCCGCCCAATAAAAGCTTGGTTTGCTCAGCAAGAACAAAACATTAGAGGGAACATTAGCCATGTAATGTCTGACATCACTCACAGAAAGTGGTTGGCACATATATACAGAACTATAATTTAATCGTTTACAGGTACAACATTTAGACATTTAAGTTGCGTTTTATACGGGCGACAGTCGGCTATGAAGCACCTGCTGTTTAGGCTACTTTCATTTTATTTAGCCTATTTTAAAACTTCCGTTTACCGTTCACCAGATCCTCCTTCTTCCCTGAGCCTTTAACTTTGATACATTTTTATTTCAAAACATTTTAAATAGCATATTAAAATAAAACACTTGGAAAAATAATTTAGGGCCTAATCTTTTTATTTGACCTCAGATGCGTATTCTTCGTGTCATTCAAGGTGAGCACAGAAATGACTGCTCAAAAGACACGAGGTGCGGGAGTTTTGAATTAAAAATAAAACAGAAAAGTTTTATAGGTAAGCTGTGCCATTCCTAATAATTCCACGAGCTACGCGTAACCATATTCAGGACATGCACGTATAGCCGAAGCAAGCATATGTCCATCGCAGGCTATTCACTTCAACTCCGAATAAATAAATGTAGGCTAGAGCCTACAAAAAAAAAAAAAAAAAAAAAAAATGATATCTATATATATATATATCAGCCTACATGTCTTTAGAGGGTTTAGGCTAGTCGGTTTCAAAACTTCCGTTTAAACGACTGTCAAATGCGCACATCGCTAATTATAAAACACTCACCATTAATCAGCAGCAGTAATACACACAGTAACATCATTGTGACGAACGGCTCCTGCACACACATGTACAACAAACAGACACATGAAATATGTTTCTTATAGGCTATATTAATTTTATTCTTTTTTTATTGTGCATTTTTGTAAAAACAACTTAAATGATAATATTCACAGAAATGTAAATCAATTGAGATCAATTAAAGCCTGGCATTATGAGTGATTTGATAAATGGAGCGAAAAGGGAGAGAAATAATCTTACCTGAGATCAGAACTGCATTTTAAGATTCTCTCTTCAGCAGCTCAATACTCAATACTCACACAATCTTACCAGTGCCTTTAATAACCGGATGGATTTCGAGACGTTTGTGAAATTGCTACTTTGCATTTACTGATCATTTAGAAAGCCAGTCTGTCTCTCTGTGTTTGAATAGATCATGTGGATCTAGGAAATAATGTGGTAAGGAGGACGCATGAGGAACTATGGGTGTGGCTACAAAAGCAAACACCCATGTATTTATTTATATTTGTAGATTTTTGGAGCTCGGAATTTTTGCCCAAATCCAGAAGGCTACTCCCCCCGTTGTTGTAAGAGTACACATCAAGCAGATTGCAATCATTTACATTGTTACCATTGTAAATATGCAGTTGTTTTGTAGATGTTGAGGAATTGGGTGAGGTGATGAACAAATATCAAAACATCAGATGCTTTAAAATGTCCTCGTATTTTTGGAAATTAAGAACAAACTTAAGAAAATAATGTCACAGCAACCGAGTTTAATCATAAACAGTGGTCAAATATCAAAGCTGGAGTCTTTAATCTGTTTGTCCAGATCAAGTAAGAGTGTGATGTTTTAACATGAGGTAAATGTTGAACAACAATACCAAAGTACAATACAAGTACAATAATAAAAAACAATAAGGGGTTAATAATGCAGCAGATGCATCTTACTGCACAAAAGTCAGTAATGTTTGTTTGTTCGTGCAAGTTTGAAATAACAAACATCTAAATGCAAATACAATCAGGAAGATCATAATGATCTTCCTCTTTACTAGTTAAAGTTAATAGTAAATAAAGACAAATGAACATTAGAAGGTATGTTGAAAGATACAGTACAACTTACTGCAATCGAATAATCAGTGTTTCAATCAGAAAGAGGTCAATAAAACAGCTGGCAAACAATATGTCACATAATATTCACAGTCTAGTAATATTACATTCACCTCAGGAAAGCCATTTAATGACCTTAGCTAGAAAAATTAACTATAGAGAGGATTATTTTGCTATGTGCACTATATTACATATTGATTATATTTTTACTCTATTAAAACATAATGTTATTATTACAAAAAAATCATTATATTAATTTGAGTTGTAAATTTGAATTTTTAATACTACTACCAGCTGACAGGTCCCCTGTTTGTATACAGCATTCACTTTTTTTTTCTCGAGAAAATTTAAAGCTATATAGGCTACCTCTAGCTAGTCCATAAAAATAAAAAGCGTCCATTCAGTAAACGGGCCGCGGGGACTCGGACGGGGGTTGGCGGACGAGTGCGCTGACCCCCCAAAATTTTTGGGGGGTCGGCCGACGCCGTAGGCCGACCCTCCCCGGGCGCCCGACCCACGCGGGCAGGGTCGGGGTGACCCGACCCCCTCAGGGGCCCGACGGGAGTGCCCCGAAGCCCGAGGCCACCCAAAGCAGTTCTGCCTTCGTCCTTGGTGGGGCGCCACACGTGCCCCGTCCCACTAACCCCACTATTTGTCCGATTGACCACTAGAGTGACCAGACCCCCCCCCCACCCCCCCCCCGTCCCACTAACCCACTAACCCACTGTTTGTCCAATAACCCACTATATGGCGGAAATCCGACGCCGTAGGCCGACCCTCCCCGGGCGCCCGACCCACGCGGGCAGGGTCGGGGTGACCCGACCCCCTCAGGGGCCCGACGGGAGTGCCCCGAAGCCCGAGGCCACCCAAAGCAGTTCTGCCTTCGTCCTTGGTGGGGCGCCACACGTGCCCCGTCCCACTAACCCCACTATTTGTCCGATTGACCACTAGAGTGACCAGACCCCCCCCCCCACCCCCCCCCCGTCCCACTAACCCACTGTTTGTCCAATAACCCACTATATGGCGGAAATGCCCCCCCCCCCCCCACCCCACTAGAGTGACCAGACCCCCACCCACGAACCCATTATTTGTCCAATAACCCACTATATTGGGCAAATCTCCCGGGACCACCCCCCCCCCCACTCCCGGGCCACGCCCCCATCCCACGAACCCATTATTTGTCCAATAACCAACTATATTTACCAAATCTCCCGGGACCCCCCCCCCCCACTCCCGGGCCACGCCCCCATCCCACGAACCCACTATTTGTCCAATAACCCACTATATGGCGCAAACTTCCCGTTGACACTTCCTGTCCAGCTTTGACCGGGTGTATCTTGGGAACCAAGCCGACTTGGAGCTCCAAACTCTGGGTGTGTAAAGGTACCCATGGGCCCCCCAGGACCCCGGAGTATGGAGCCCAAAGTCGGCTTGGTTCCTGAGTTATGCCCGGTCAAAAAGTGCTAAGAACTAAGCCGGGTAGAGCAACTGTCCGCGAAGCCTATATTTGGTACAATGGAATAAATGCTACGTGGGATAATCCCAAGAAGCCACTATTTGTCCAATAACCCACTATTTTTGTAAAATGCTAACCCGCCCTTCATTCAATTAGCTGCAATTGGACACAATCCCACGTGCCATCGATTGAATGGGGATTCAGAGAGTTTCTCTGATAGACATTTGAATTAAAGTTGATGTCATGATGAAAACCATTTTACTGCACTCAGGGGCCGTAGCACCAAGTCCCATCCCATAATTCCACTGACCGCGAAACCACTATTTTTACAATGGAACAAATTCTACGTGGGATCTGACAGTTTCTGTGATAGGCAATTTTTTAAAAGTTTTTTTCTTGATAAAAACTATTTTACTGCACTCAGGGGGCCCCCCAGAGTCCGTAGCACCAAGTCCCATCCCATAATTCCACTGACCACGAACCCACTATTTTGTACTATTGAAAAAATTCTACGTGGGATGTCCATAGCTCTGGTTAGGAAGGGTCTAAAGCCTCCATTTTTGCACTCAGGTCTAAGTCCCATCACCCTCTAACAGAATCCAGAGCATTTGCCCAATACAGTGGGTTTTTGGACAAATAATGGGTTAGTGGGATGGGGGGGGGGGGGGTTGGGGGGGGGGGGGTCATGGGGCAATATGCTCTCTGTCGCCCACTAGAGGTGTCCGAAAACCACCAGTTCCGTGGCAAGTAGGACCACCAGTTCCGTGGCAAGTAGGTAAGGATCCGTGAATAGGGGGGTTATTAATAAAGGCCCACTCCTCTACAAGTCTGTGGGCAATTGTCATCCAAATTCACCCTACGATCCCTCCGGCCCATAGTGCGCCAATTGGCAGCTTGTTAACATGGGCGTTTTTCCACGAACCCACGTTTGGGACTAACTGATAATTAACCAAAATGAATCGATATTGAATCAAGATCAGAATCAAATCGCAAGTTTATGAATTGAAATTGTGAAATTTGTGTCAAGCATTGATAAAAACAGTAGCCCATTCATTGTACCATGTAACCATTAATATGTTGTCACTAAACTTAATGAAATTCAATTTAGTTATCAAATACTTGAGCATGCAGGCCGTTCACAGAGGGGGAATGTATTAAAAACTCTATTCACGGGACAACATCTGGACAGGACATTTTCTCACAGGTGGAGCATTGAAATAAACTTGACATCTGATGGTGCGCCTGCGATGCACGGGGAGGTCTGTGGTTTGGTTGGTTTGGTTCGAGAAAAGGTGAGGCGCACAGGCAGGCCCGGCGCCACGAGGGGGCAAAAGGGGGTATTGCCCCCTCAGATCTGATTTGTGCTGTGCCCCCTCAGTTTCATTTTTGTATTCATGGTTACAAATGAAATGTTTACCTTTTGAGCGGTACGGTCCCATACATACAGTCGGCAACTATTCATAGTTGGGGGGCGTGGTCGGCGTGGGGGAAAACACCACGAACGTCGTGTGTATTTGATTGACAAAAATGTCTCATTGCGAGGCATTGACGCCTGCCGACTGGCAACAATACATTGCGAAATTAACTGCTGCAATAGGATTAAAGTAACACCAAGGATTTTTTCCTCTGCGGTCGCCCTACAGGTTGGAAGCGGAATTGTCCATTACCGCTGTCGTAAATAATTTAGCCTACCGCAGCCTACTGTCGCACGCGCACGCTCGCTGTTTATCCCATAGACAGTAAAAGAAATGGACAGAGCGACCCCATTGATTTCAACGGAGAAGACTTGAAGCCCGATTATTGCACTTCCTGTCTGATGTCTGAGCGACTGCGCAGGCTCAAACTGAGCGTGACGACAGTCTGGCAGTTGAAAATCTTCTAGTAGCTGTGCCAAGATAAATCTGAATCACCTAATTTCTCAAAAACGTTGTTGAAATATTTTGTCCCATTGCTTTTATAGACTCTCTATTTATGGGCTTCCACCTTGACTTTGTGCCTCCATGTCCCCCCGATTGCCTCATAGACAGTTAAAGATTGCCTGCGAGCTTCTCCTCCTGTCTATACGGTAATGTCTCTATTGTGCGACAGAAAGTCCCGTGGTTATGACGCAATCTTTAGCCTATTTAAAAAAAAAACGGCTTCTACGGGCCTAAAACGTAAGATACAAAGTAATGGAACATTTTATACATTGCCGTGTTTCTTTAGAAATTAATAATGGACAAATGAAGTCTTTGGACGCCTCAGATGTAAAGTTATTCGCTGTCAAAGTGACGCCAAAATGAATGGGAGTCAATGGGATGCTAACAGCAGGTGATGGTCTGCTACAATGGCGGCTCCCGCGAGGCTTCAACTTCCGGCTGATGGATTACCCCCTTGGTTTATCCAGCACCGGCTTTGGAATCAACAATGGCAGACATCCCAACCTGCAAGAAGTCATTTCAGGGAGGTATATCTTGGTGACTGGATTGTTAACGGGGGGGGGCGCGAGGACTCTCCCTCTCTGCCGTCCTCGCGCTATGTACGTTATGCGCGCAGTATGTTTTGTCTCGCATGCGCGCTCTAGATTCCGGGAGATTTTAACTAATTTTCGGGCATCAGGAAGATGCTATCAATATGCGGGAGACTCCCGGTAGACTTGGGATGTCTGCAATAGCCACAGACAAGTTGAGGAAGTGGTGGGGGAAGTGACGTATGCCGTAAAGCAGTCGAATTTTGTAGTTCTTTTTGTGCACGGGTTCCTACCCGAAACCCGAAGTTACATAGTGGCAGTAAAAGCGATACAGACCACGTCAGGCTATGGCAGACGTGTCATTTAACTTATTTTAAGTCCATAAATGGACTTTAAGATGTACCATCACAAGGGTCTTGGAAATATATTATGAAGGTTGAAAAACACTACTTAGTGTTACTTTAAAAACTGGGTCAATGACCCAACCAAATGGCCGGAGGTGTCTCCAGGTAAGACATCGCGGTAGCTAACTTATCGGTAACATTAGCCTATAACTCAATCATATGTTGCATGCACACTATAACTCCATAAAACCTTGTCACTTACCAATTGTACGTATGCTTCACTCCAAACTATAATGCGTTTGTAAAACAGTGATCAGTCAGCAGTATGAAGTTGAGGGACTGAGCTGACAGGTTCGGCTATACAGCGATTGGCCTATCAAGCCAATCTTCAGCTGATCGCTAATGTGAATGAGACATCCCTTATGAAAAGCAACCATTGGAATCTTGTAGTATTTTAGGATAAAATATTATAGTAGTCCTATAGGAATACTATAGTATTTTGGGACAAACTATAGAAGTAGCCTACTATAGAGGTTACAGAACATCACAGAAGTATTATAATACAAATCTTATAGGAATTATTAAGTATTATAAAACAAATCTTATAGGATTACTATAGTTATTTTTCGTAAAGGAAGTAGACAAATCTGGCCCACTGCCTAATACGAGTTTAACACCCACTATCACACAGGGATCTACTCGCACAGTAATCTCAAAAATTACAAATCCCTGGAGGCTCACAACTTTAACGGGTTTGTTGGTTGTAGAACTTCAATGTATACATTTTGTTTATATTGGCACTTGGCAGTAGAAAACGACCAGTGTTGGGCAGTAACGCGTTACTGTAACGCAGTTACTTTTGACAGTAACTAATACTGTAACGCATTACTTTTAAAATAAATTAACTCCGTTACCGTTACCATATGGCGCGTTGTCCGTTACTTTTTTAAATTAATTAGTTGCTGGAGCGGCTGAGAAGTGTGCGCTGTCATTACACAGTACGAGAGCACTGAAGAGACTGCTAGCATTATACTGAGCGAGAGGACACCTGAGGACACATAACAAACTCACTGGCTGAGTTGTTTACGTACACGTGAGGCAGCGCGAGCACGGAGATTACAAGCTGCACAGAGAGCGCTGAGCACTTGATGCGCATTTAAAACACAGACAGCGAAACGGTATGAATACAGAACACTTAAGTACACATTACCATATCATTATAAAATAATAAATTTTTTGACTAGATGCTGCATCAGCAGAGAAAGAACAGAAGCTTGCCGTCGAGTCTGAGAGGAATAACATTAGTAACGGCTAACTTACCTCAAGCGATTAAAGCAATGTGACAAAAACACACGCAGACCTGACCCACATGTTTTATGTCGCAATTGTTACCATCTATTTGCATTAGTTTATGTCCAGCTGGTCACTTTTATGCATTCATTAGCCGGCGAAGTTGTATTTTTAAAACTAGTGACGTGATTGATTGCTTACATTGATGTGTTCATGCAGCCGACATCAAGTCTAATCAAGTGTTCTAAAATTTAAGCAAATAAAGTGAAAGACTGTACATGTAATATAGGTCTACATTTATGTAATTTTAATGCTCTGGCCTTTGCAGATATTTAAATATGGCCATCTTCTTTAAGCTTGAATCATATAAATGGCAACACTTTACAATAAGATAACAATTTTAGCATTAAATATGGTTAATAAATGTTGTAGAAGTATCATTCATTGTTAGATGTATTTGTATCTCCTTAGTTAATGTAGGCCTACTATGAACTAACAAGAATGATCAAGGTACAATTGTATTGCTCAAATATTAATTCATGCAGTAAAAACCACAGTAGTAAAAACGTATACTGTCAGCTGCATGAACATATCAATGTTGAAAAAGCAAACAAGTCACTAGCTTTAAAAATGCTTGTTTTGTTATTTATTTCAGAAATCCTTGATATATTCAGTTTGTGCTGGTCTGACTTAAATAAAATAGTGTTTAAAAATTACTTTCTGTTTAAGTCAGTTTTGTGTTTGTATAGACCATAACGCATTAAAGGGCATTAATGGGAACATTTAAGAACTTTCTTTAAAAAAGTTACTAAAAAGTTACTTTTAACAGTAACGCATTACTTTTTGGTGTAAGTAATCAACAAAGTAATTGAGTTACTTTTTGAACGAAGTAACTAGTAACTGTAACTAGTTACTATTTCTTAGTAACTAGCACAACACTGAAAACGACACAACAACTCTTCTGCATGATTGTCGCGTGTATTTCAATGAGCGCCAAGCCAATGTTTTTCCCCACGGGGAAAATTCACATCGTGTGACGGGGAGTTCCCAGGGGCGTTCCCAGACCAACCGTCTGTATCTATGGGATGTATAATGTTCAGTGACGTGACATCACTACCAGATTCGCGCGTTGGTTGGCACTGAGTCAGAGACGGACGAGCTCATGCGCTGTCATTTATCAAAACTATGCAGTGTTTTCAACCTCATAATGTTTTATTTTAGGTTTTAGACATTGAAATACACATAAACACTAGTAAAACAATACATTTGGAGTTTGTAAAATACACACGGATGTCTGTGGAAGCAGTAATAAATTAAAAAGGCTAATTATATATTCAAATATAATTAGCCAACGTGTGTTATTCATATCAGACAAACATAGTGGAACTGAAGTGACTATAAAGTTGACTCTATTCTTCTCACAGTTCACCGGCCACTTTCTTACATATATTTCGGGAGAAACTGATGACTGACTTCTGACAGGACTCTCTGAGCTGCGGCGCAAATAAACATGGTGGCGGGCTGGCGCGCCTTTAAATGATAATGAGCTTAGCTCACCCCGTCTCTCTGTTCTGTGCTTACACCGTTTGTAACACAATAACACAATAACCATAACGCGTTGTTCAGTATAAACGTGGGATTATGAATTATATTGAGAACGTCATACATAGAAAACATGCCGTAATGTACCCTGAGTGTAAACCTTAGACGCATTCATTGTGAAGCTTGAAGCGTGCAGCTAGCGAATTGCACAGATTCATGTAAATATTATAGTGCTGGGTAACGATTAAACATTTTAATCGCGATTAATCGCATGAATTTATTGCGATTAATCGCATTGTTACGCACAAGAGTGAATAATGAATTCTAAAGTAGTGTATTGCGCACTTTTGATTTAAATGTATTGCTATATACACAAAAGTGCAATAACATGTGGTTTGCAAAAACTTTAAACAAACAAGGTGCTTTATACCAGCAGTATTACCTTTACACAGTAGCAATAAAATATTTATTGTAAATCTGAACAGGTATTTTTTATCAGGGAGCAGCAGAAACAGTCTATGTAGTCAGAGGTCATGACCACTACTACAGATATAAGTCGACCAACGTTACTTCTCTGATAGTAGCTTATGACATGGTTTCCCACGTACACGAAGATTACATTAAACAGATGTAAAGCCCAATTTATACTTCTGCGTCGAACTCACGCCATAGCTATGTACCTGCTGTGTGTAGCGCGCGTACCCTGACGTGCACCTCTCCAAAAATGTAACAATGCGTCAATTCTACCCGTACCGCAAGCGCTGTGATTGCTAGAACCGCTCCCAGGGTTTCACATGCATGCTCCCTCTGCATGTGTAATTGCGCGTCAAGGGGGACAACGACGCAGAAGTATAAATAAAAACCAACGCGTAGTCTATAGCGTAGAGGCTCCGGCGTAGGTCCGACGCAGAATTATAAATCAGCCAAGAGTGAGGTGAAGTGGTTGAGCACAGGTGCAGCGACAAGCGGGTGAGTTCCTGTGAAACTGTTGCGGTCATGCTCGCCTCACGCACGCGCCCGCGCTCTCCTGTTGCCGAAATTGAATGGTCTATGTTTGTAGCTACACGACGCGCAGCACAAATCATTGGAAGAGACTGGACCTCGGCTCGCTGTTTGTGAGTTTCCCAATCTAAATAGTTATCAGGACGTCATCAACAGAAGGGAATTCACATGGCAGAGCATCTCCGCTAAACTAAACGCAGGCCTATCAGGTAAAGTTATGTATAATTTTAATTTAAGTTAAAAAGGCTACAGCTGCGTAGCGCACAGAAGCCATTGCCATGGTTACTATCCATGGAGCGCCTGTCATTCACTTGCGGAGCGCTGTCTCCCTTTCTGTTCACCTGAGAGAACCGGCCAAAGCCTCTCCACTGCTTGTTTGGGTGGGTTATTTGCTGGCTGACCAACATCCCACCCCTCCTGTGATCCATGGTTTGACTGTAGGCCTATGTGTATTCAGAGCCAGTGAGCAACGGACTTTCAAAATAATAATAATAAAAAAACTGCGTTAACGTGCGATAAAAAAATTGGGTTACACTTTATTTTAAGGTGTCCTTGTTACAGTGTAATTATATATTTAAGTACAGAGTAATATTAAGTAACTACATGTACTTACTATAGGAATAGGGTAGGATTAGGATTTGGTTGAGGGTTAGTTACATGTAATTATGCATAATTTACTGTTATTACTACAGTAAGTACATGTAACATGTGTAACAAGGACACCGTAAAATAAAGTGTTACCAAAAATTGTCGGCATTAATTAATAAATGTGTTAACGCGATAATAACGCGTTAACTTGCCCAGCCCTAAAATATTAATATAAAGTTTAATAAAACGTTACACTCACTTCAGTTCTTCTGGAGGTTCAGCAGGAACTTGAATATCTGGTACCGATCCTTTTTTCATGAGCAGCTTCTTAGCAAAACCAGCTTTATACTGACCCTCGTTTATAAAGCAGTCTGATGAGAAATGATTTGCACAAACATGAAAGCATTGACGTTGCTCGTGGGGAATATTCCCTTCGAAAACAAACTCAGCCACTGCGTCTTAAGCGGTTCGGATTTAGGAACATTTAAATGACTGCTGTGTTCGTTATTACACCCAAGAGCAGAACACCACAATCGCTTAGACGCCATTCTGCTCATAGACAGTGCTCCAGCATATCAACAATGACCGCACCGGTCCGCGTGGACTATGATTGACAGCTCGCTCACGAGCGAGGGCGGGTCTGTGTTGAAACGCTGCTGTCAATCAACAATCGTGGGAGGGGCTTCCGACCGTGTGACGTCACACGGTCGAACGGCTTGATTTGAGGCAGGGGAAAACATACAGGTCCTTCTCAAAAAATTAGCATATTGTGATAATGTTCATTATTTTCCAAAATGTAATGATAAAAATTAAACTTTCATATATTTTAGATTCATTGCACACCAACTGAAATATTTCAGGTCTTTTATTGTTTTAATACTGATGATTTTGGCATACAGCTCATGAAAACCCAAAATTCCTGTCTCAAAAAAATAGCATATCATGAAAAGGGTCTCTAAACGAGCTATTAACCTAATCATCTGAATCAACTAATTAACTCTAAACACCTGCAAAAGATTCCTGAGGCTTTTAAAAACTCCCAGCCTGTTTCATTACTCAAAACCGCAATCATGGGTAAGACTGTCAACCTGACTGCTGTCCAGAAGGCCATCATTGACACCCTCAAGCAAGAGGGTAAGACAGAAAGAAATTTCTGAACAAATAGGCTGTTCCCAGAGTGCTGTATCAAGGCACCTCAGTGGGAAGTCTGTGAGAAGGAAAAAGTGTGGCAAAAAACGCTGCACAATGAGAAGAGGTGACCGGACCCTGAGGAAGATTGTGGAGAAGGACCGATTCCAGACCTTGGGGGACCTGCGGAAGCAGTGGACTGAGTCTGGAGTAGAAACATCCAGAGCCACCGTGCACAGGCGTGTGCAGGAAATGGGCTACAGGTGCCGCATTCCCCAGGTCAAGCCACTTTTGAACCAGAAACAGCGGCAGAAGCGCCTGACCTGGGCTACAGAGAAGCAGCACTGGACTGTTGCTCAGTTTTGGATGTTATTCGGAAATCAAGGTGCCAGAGTCTGGAGGAAGACTGGGGAGAAGGAAATGCCAAAATGCCTGAAGTCCAGTGTCAAGTACCCACAGTCAGTGATGGTCTGGGGTGCCATGTCAGCTGCTGGTGTTGGTGCACTGTGTTTTATCAAGGGCAGGGTCAATGCAGCTAGCTATCAGGAGATTTTGGAGCACTTCATGCTTCCATCTGCTGAAAAGCTTTATGGAGATGAAGATTTCGTTTTTCAGCACAACCTGGCACCTGCTCACAGTGCCAAAACCACTGGTAAATGGTTTACTGACCATGGTATTACTGTGCTCAATTGGCCTGCCAACTTTCCGGACCTGAACCCCATAGAGAATCTGTGGGATATTGTGAAGAGAAAGTTGAGAGACACAAGACCCAACACTCTGGATGAGCTTAAGGCCGCTATCGAAGCATCCTGGGCCTCCATAACACCTCAGCAGTGCCACAGGCTGATTGCCTCCATGCCACGCCGCATTGAAGCAGTCATTTCTGCAAAAGGATTCTCGACCAAGTATTGACTATTGAGTGCATAACTGAACATAATTATTTGAAGGTTGACTTTTTTTTTTTTGTATTAAAAACACTTCTTTTATTTGTCGGATGAAATATGCTAATTTTTTGAGACAGGAATTTTGGGTTTTCATGAGCTGTATGCCAAAATCATCAGTATTAAATCAATAAAAGACCTGAAATATTTCAGTTGGCGTGCAATGAATCTAAAATATATGAAAGTTTCATTGTTATCATTACATTATGGACAATAATGAACTTTATCACTGTACTAAATTCCTTATACTGATATGGTATGGGTAGCCCTTTAATGTATATTATGCTGTTGTGCACGTACAGCGCGCTCACGCGCATTCCGCCAGAGTTTTAGTTTACTTTCAGTTTCGTCTCTGCCGCCATCTTCTACGAGTGGTAAATGTGCGTGCATGAATGTAAGTTCATTTATCCTTATATTTAGCTGTTATATTGTGATATATTAACACTTTCATGTCGCAGCTGTATATCCGATTGTTGTTATTCTGTTCATATTGTGATGAATGTGTTTAGAGGCGAGTGATGCCAGTGTAATTCCCGCGCATATGTTTAGCGCCATTTACCGCGCTGTGGACAATATAAAGATGATGTATACTGAGGTGAATCTTTATGTTTACTGTATTCAGACATATTCTGATATATTTATTTGTTTATTTCAGACTAAACCACATTTTACCACCTCAATTCTAATGCTGTATAGCCTAATGCTGGATATGTATATCGACACATCTGAAGAGATAAACAGTTAAATTATCTTCTGTCTCTTGTCACACTTCTTGCCGGAGTTCCGTAGTGGACTAGCCTTCCACCTAACTTAACAAAATAGAGTCCTTTACATTTGGTCCTTCGAGCCGGATTGCTATAGCCACTACGGTGACATGGAGCCACAGACACCATGTTGTTCTCCAGATACCACGCATCCTGCTCAAATGCAAGTCAGAGCACGTCAGATCCCTTCATATTTGCAAGCTTACGAGGTAGCCTTGCCTAAATCCCTTCTACCAGTTACTGGGCCTCACGAGACATATCAGCAGCTGAAGATGGATAATGCAGCGGCACCGTTGACCTTCAGTGGGCAGGCCGAGCCCGCCTCGACTGGGGTTCAGACGTCTCCAACTACAGCTCATATGGTGTACAGTACACCCACACCGCAACCATTTATTCAGCTGCCAGCAGCAATGTATGCGAGGCAGACAGCAGTGGCATGCAGTGCAATGTCCTCCCCTGCTTCCTATAATGTTATATCATCTTTGTCACAAACCATTACGTCATTGAAGCTGCCTACAGTCACAACAGTGCACAACACTCTGGCGCCACCAGTTTACCAATTACAGATCCCTACACATAGCCAACCAACACACGTGTCACACCCGTATCAGCCATCACCCATGGTCGCAGGATATTACACACCGCAGCCCTCCATTCAGTCATCAGTACAGAACTGGCATCCTCCTCCAGTGGCATCTACCGTGCCATATCTGGCCACACACGCACGTCCAGTATATCAGCCAGTACCTGCTGCACCTCCGCTCCAACCAGTCCCAGTCCCATCGCTACCAAAGCTTGTGAATGACAGTGAAAGAGAGTTCACAGATCTGAAAATAGCCCTCGACAATCTGCTGAACCCCCACACTGAGCTCACAGAACATTACAAATATCGTGTGCTGATGGAGCAGTTGGTCCTTGACGAAGCAAAGCTGATAGCCCAAGCGTGCCGTCATCACCCTGCACCTTACACAGCAGCCATGGCAGCCCTGCAGCGCCAATACGGCCAACCCCACCAGCTTGCACAAAGTGAGGTTGCGGATCTAATGAACTTACCAGATATCAAGGCTGGAGATTCAAAAGCATTCCAGAACTTTGCTCTTAACATTGATCTTCTGGTGGGTATGCTTATGTCTCTAGAGGGACCACAAGGAAGAGAGCTTACCTGTACCGGTCATGTTGACAGGTTGCTTAGTAAACTCCCTAAACACTACAGGGATGGTTTCATAGAGCACTTACAACTAAGGGGAAGACTGAATACAGACAGTCTTAATCCATATAATTTACACGATCTTGCAGAGTGGTTGAAGGTCAAGGCCGAAGCCCAACGGCTTTCATCAAAGATGGCTCAACGTTACCACACTGAGAAGGCTCCAGCTCCACGTAGGGAGCGTCCAGCTATTATTAAGCCACAGACCCGGGCCATCTCCGTTTATCATGGTAGTAATTAGCCCAAGGAGGTTAAAGAAGTAAAGCATGTCCGAACAGAGGCTCTTTCCAACCAGCAATTAGTTCAGAGAACAAAGCGCCTGTGTTTATTCTGTCACAGTGAAGAACACTACCTCTCTCAGTGCAATGAAATCGCGGAATGCCCACCTGAGCGACTTATCAAGTGGATAAAAGAAGCTAAGAGATGCTGGAAATGCGGACGCACCAACCACAATTGTAATGAGTGCACATTGAGAAAACCATGCGGGGAATGTGGGGACGTGCATCTTAGAGTTCTTCACCGCATAGCACAGCAAGGGCCGAGCATCATGCTAGTTACTACCTCAAGTGACCGCATCTATGTGACACCACCTAGCCATACAGGTCGGGTCTTCCTAAAGGTCACCCCCGTGTTGCTGTGGAAAGGCGAGAAGTCTATTCAAACCTACGCAATCCTTGATGATGGTGCACAGCGCAGCATTATTCTTCCCGCAGCGGTACAAGAGCTAGGACTACAAGGAAAGAAGGAAGTTATGGCCCTTCGTACCATTCGTCAAGATATTACCCAGCTGGAGGGACAGTCAGTCCACTTTCAGCTCTCACCCCAGTCCAGGCCGAAAGAAAGGTACAACCTCGCTGGTGTATTCTCTGCACCTCTCCTGACCTTGACTGAGCAGACATACCCTAGCAAGAGACTTCAGAGGAGCTACTGCCACCTAAAGGGTATTCCTCTTCCATCATTCAGCAAAATTCAGCCCCTTCTTTTAATTGGATCTGATTATCCAGGTCTAATCAGTGCAAAAGAGCCCACCAGATTAGGCCCAGATGGCGGACCAGCAGCTGTACATACGCAGCTCGGTTGGGTTCTCCAGGGACCAGACGGGCTTCTCCCGCACCAAATACCATCTCAACAGTGTTTGCTCACTTCCCTTACATCTGTGCGAGATCCGATACTCCAAGAGGCCGAACGGCTGTGGCAGTTGGACATTCTTCCTTACCGCAACGAGAAGCTAGTAACGCAGTCACGACAGGACCAAGTAGCCATGGAACTTTTGGAGAGCAGAACTCAGCGTGTGGAAGTGGATGGAATCTGGCGTTATGCTACCCCCCTCGTACGCACTCCAAATGCACCACCATTGAAGGCTACCAGGGAGTCTGTTCTACCCAATCTTAGGGGTACGGAGAAACGCTTGGGCAGGGATCCAGGGAAGGCTAAGGTTTATGAGGCAGAGATCCAGAAGCTCTTGGATGCAGGATATGTTGTCAAGATCCCGCCAGAACTTCTACATATGGATAAGGAATCGTGGTTCATCCCACATCATCTTGTCCACCACAATGGCAAGGACAGATTAGTTTTCAACTGCTCCTTCATTCATCAAGGCCTCTCCCTCAACCAGCAGCTCCTTCCTGGCCCATGCCTTGGTGCTTCATTATTGGGAGTCCTTATTCGGTTCCGACAGCATCCAGTTGCTATCAGCGGAGACATACGCGCTATGTTCCATCAAGTAAGGCTCCTGCCGGAGGACAAACCTCTTCTGAGGTTCATCTGGCGAAACATGCGGAAAGGAGATCAGCCTGATATCTACCAGTGGGAGGTCTTGCCTTTCGGAACAACCTGCAGCCCATGCTGTGCGACCTTCGCACTGCAGAAGCATGTCAGAGACCACCAGGCAGGCGACGAAGCAGTGAGACAGTCCATAGAACAGAGCTTCTATGTGGACAACTGTCTACAGAGTCTCCCCACTGTGGAACAAGCTAGGCAGTTAGTCAACAAGATGAGATCCTTTCTTGCCTCTAAGGGGTTCGAAATACGGCAGTGGGCCAGCAATGTCCCCTCAGTGGTCGACCACTTACCAGTGGATGCTAAATCACAGAGTATAGAGCTATGGCTGCAGAAGAATCATTCTGACCCTCAGGAGCCAGCTCTAGGTCTGATGTGGCACTGTCTCAATGATTGTCTGGGTTACAGACACCGCCCGACGACAGAGTGTCTCCCGACAATGAGACACATCTACAAAGTCCTGGCATCCCAATATGACCCTTTAGGGTTCGTCAACCCCTTCACCACCAGGGCTAAAGTTTTAGTCCAAAAGCTCTGGGCTAAACCGAGAAGTTGGGATGACCCAAACCTTCCCACAGATCTGCTTGAAAGCTGGAGAGCGTGGGAACACGAGTTACCGAACCTTGCTATGGTTGTGTTTCCCCGTTGTTACATTCCTTCACGTTTCAAGGATGAGGCGCCCGATTCAGCTTGCACATTTTCTGTGATGCAGCCGAGGTGGCATATGGAGCAGTGGCGTACCTGCTCATCGAGCAACAGGGTGAAGTCCACACTTCCTTTGTGATGGCCAGGTCAAGGGTAGCTCCAAAGCGACAATTGGCAATGCCGCGGTTGGAACTTTGTGCAGCCTTGGCGGGGGCACAGCTCGCTAAGCTTCTATTGCAAGAGCTGACCATTCAAATTGAGACGACGACACTCTGGACTGACTCTACTACCGTCTTGACCTGGATACAGTCTGAGTCCTGCCGGTATAAAGTTTTTGTCGGCACAAGAGTGGCCGAAATCCAGGAATTGACTGATCTGCATTCATGGAGATATGTGGACTCAGCAAATAACCCGGCAGACGACATCACCCGGGGGAAGACACTGGTAGAGCTGGCAAATCCCAGTCGGTGGAATCAGGGACCTCATTTCCTCCGTGAATCACCAGAACAGTGGCCAGCTATACCCCCTATGGAGAATCGAGATGATTCCTCAGAAACCAGAAAGACTGTATTCTGTGGATTAACTGTAGAGGACCCGAGTCCGCAAATGCCTGATGCAGCTCAATTCACCTCCTGGAAAGCTTTGGTTAAGGCAACATACCAGTCCCTTTACAGGGCGGCCAACTCAGATGCTGGAACTCCGAGTCCTGATTATCGAAGTGCTGAAGCGTTTTTGTTAAGTCGGTCTCAGGCCTTTCCTCTAGATTTCAAAGCTTTGAAGGCAGGCAAACCAATGGGCTCTTCTAGTTGTCTGAAAACACTGGCACCGGAGTTTGATCAGGCATTAGGTCTAATTCGAGTTGGAGGACGGCTCCGGAGATTGGAAGGCCTGAGTCCAACCGAGACTCATCCAGTAGTTTTAGACTCCCATCATTCTGTTACCAAGCTCCTGATCCAAGACTTTGATGAACGCTTATTTCATCCCGGTCCTGACAGAGTTTTTGCTGAGCTCCGTCGTTACTACTGGGTTCTGAGAGGCAGGCAAGCAGTGAAGCAACACCAGAGGGGGTGCGTTCAATGCCAGAGGTGGAGGGCTAAGCCAACAGTACCCATAATGGCTGATCTACCCTTGGCTCGTCTACGACTTCATCAACCACCATTCTTCTCGACAGGTGTCGACTGCTTCGGCCCTTCACTGTAAAAATAGGCCGCCGCTCAGAAAAAAGATGGGGTGTGATCTTTAAATGTCTGACTACCCGCTGCATACATCTCGATCTCCTCAATAGCCTGGATGCCGATGCTTTTTTACTTTCCCTGAGATGTTTCATAGCACGGCGAGGTACTCCTTCGGAAATTCTCTCTGACCAAGGGACTAATTTCAGAGGTGCCGAAACAGAACTGAGAGAAGCTTTCAGGAGACTGGAACCTCAACTGCAGGAACGGGCTGGCAGACCATCAGATCACTTTCAAGATGAATCCTCCTGCGGCACCGCATTTTGGCGGCTCATGGGAGCGCGAGATCAAATCTGTGAAGTCAGCCCTGCAGGTCGTTGTAGGAAGTCAATCCCTGCCTGAAGATGTCTTGCACACTGTGTTAGTGGAGATAGAGGGTATCCTGAATAGTAAGCCACTGGGTTATGTCTCGTCTGACGTTGCAGATGTAGACCCAGTCACGCCTAACTTCCTCCTCATGGGGCGGCGGGACTCTTCACTACCCCAAGTGGTCTACACTCCAGAACCTCTGTCTAAGCGTCGATGGCGCCATGCCCAGACTATAGTTGATCACTTTTGGGCGCATTATACCCGGCATTACTTACATAACCTCCAGCCTCGTCTTAAGTGGCAGCGTGAGACTCAGGATCTGACTCAGGGTACGGTGGTAATGGTGGTGGACCCACAACTGCCTCGTGCTCACTGGCCCATTGGTAAGGTTGAGAGTCTGGTTCCCAGCGAAGACGGCCATATTAGGTCAGCAAAGGTCAGAATAAAGGATCGCCTGTATCTTCGACCAGTGGCTAAACTAGTTCAACTCCCAGCACTCCCGGATGATGATGAAACCGACGTTAAGAACTAAGGAATTTACATCTTCTACATTTTAGCTATGCTAATCTGGGGGCGGCTGTACTAAATTCCTTATACTGATATGGTATGGGTAGCCCTTTAATGTATATTATGCTGTTGTGCACGTACAGCGCGCTCACGCGCATTCCGCCAGAGTTTTAGTTTACTTTCAGTTTCGTCTCTGCCGCCATCTTCTACGAGTGGTAAATGTGCGTGCATGAATGTAAGTTCATTTATCCTTATATTTAGCTGTTATATTGTGATATATTAACACTTTCATGTCGCAGCTGTATATCCGATTGTTGTTATTCTGTTCATCTTGTGATGAATGTGTTTAGAGGCGAGTGATGCCAGTGTAATTCCCGCGCATATGTTCAGCGCCATTTACCGCGCTGTGGACAATATAAAGATGATGTATACTGAGTGTTAGGAATAATAGACAGAAGATTCAATTGCAAGTAAAAGCTGGATGTTTATTGTAGTACACTAGTGGATGCACAAAAGTCCGTGGGACGGCCGTATGGCAGCACAGGGACGCTGTGGGGTCTCGCAGGATGAGCAGCGATGAACAGTCCGAGAGTGCAGGAGGAGGAACAATCCAGACGTGCAGGTGAAAGTAATCCGAGGTGACCAAACAGAAGTGCCAAAACACCGACGAACCGAACAGGACTGGAACAGGCAGGAACACGGCGAACAAGAGACAGGTGGGTAACACTGGAACATCCAACAACGATCTGACAAAGACAGGGAGAAAACAAAGGGACTAAATAGGGCTCACTGATCAGCCACAGCTGACGCGCAGATAGAGCGCAGCTGGAACAATCAACCGCGGTGATCAGCGACCCCGCCCACGCACAACATGAGACGAGAAGGAGACAGCGAATTCATGAACCGTGACAGTACCCCTCTCTCTAGGAGCGCCTCCTGGCGCTCCCAGACGCACCTACCTTTTGATTGTAATCATCAATCAGGGAGTGATCCAGTATGTCCCTGGCAGGAACCCAACTTCTCTCCTCCGGACCGTAACCCTCCCAGTCCACCAGATACAGGAATCCGCGTCCCCTCCGTCTCGAGTCCAGAATACGGTTAACCGAATATGTAGGTTCCCCGTCTACGAGTCGCGGCGGTGGGGGAACCGGGGCCGGCGGATTAAGATGAGAATGAAAAACTGGTTTTAATTTGGACACATGGAAGGCGGGATGAATTCTCCTGTACGCCGGAAGAAGTTTGAGTCGGACTGCCACCGGACTAAGGATTTTGGTGACAGGGAACGGGCCAATGAATTTAGGAGCTAATTTGTTAGACACGGAACGGAGCGGAATGTTCTTGGTAGAAAGCCACACTTTTTGACCCACGACGTATACGGGAGGCCTTGACCGGTGGCGATCGGCCTTGGCCTTGGTGCGCGACCCCACCTGGAGCAGAGTCTCGCGGGCTCTGGTCCATGTGCGGTGGCACCTCTGGACGAAGGCGTGAGCGGAGGGAACCGCGACTTCGGATTCCAGACTTGGAAAAACAGGTGGCTGGTACCCTAAACTACACTCAAACGGTGAGAGGCCCGTGGATGACACTGGTAACGAGTTGTGTGCGTACTCCACCATAGAGAGTTGTTGGCTCCAGGACGAAGGATTCTTGGACACCAAACATCGCAACACTCTCTCCAAATCTTGGTTGGCTCGCTCGGTTTGACCATTGCTCTGGGGATGAAAACCCGAAGACAGACTGACCGTGGCTCCTAGTAATCTACAAAACTCTCGCCAAAATTTGGACACAAATTGGGGACCTCTGTCAGAAACCACGTCCATCGGAAGGCCATGTAAACGAAAGACGTGATCTACGACAGTCACCGCTGTCTCCTTGGGAGATGGTAATTTGGGCAAGGGGATGAAATGTGCCGACTTCGAGAACCGGTCCACAATGGTCAAAACAACCGTCATGCCATTAGAAGGCGGGAGGGCGGTAACAAAATCTAGCGCTATGTGGGACCAGGGTCTCGAAGGGACAGACAGTGGTTGAAGTAACCCATCAGGAGGCCGGTTAGACGTCTTACCAATGGCACAAATCGAACAAGCCAACACAAAACTGCGAATGTCGCGAGCCATTAACGGCCACCAGAATCGTTGCTTGACTAAACAGCGAGTGCGATTGACTCCTGGATGACAAGCCACGTTGGGGCAATGACCCCATCGTATGACATCGGACCGTAACCCCTCCGGCACAAATAATCGATTCGGTGGGCAACCGGGCGGAGGCGTTACCCCTTCTAAGGCCGTCTTGACCTTCGTTTCGACCTCCCATGTGAGTGTGGAGATAACTATCCTCTCGGGTAAAATACACTCGGGGAGTAACCGGGCGTTCGGATGGATCAAAAATACGAGATAAGGAAATGGGTTTGATGTTCTTAGACCCCGGGCGGTACGAGAGAGAAAAGTCAAAACGTCCGAAAAAAAGTGCCCACCGAGCCTGCCTGGAATTGAGTCTTTTAGCAGATCTAATATATTCAAGGTTCTTATGATCGGTCCAAACGATAAAAGGTACCCCCGAACCCTCTAGCCAATGACGCCACTCCTCCAACGCCAATTTGACTGCCAACAACTCTCTGTTACCAATGTCATTGACTCCATTGTGAAAAAGCCCCAGCAGAGACTGTACTTCCTTCGCCAGCTGAGGAAGTTCAACTTGCCACAGGAGCTGCTGATTCAGTTCTACTCAGCCGTCATTGAGTCTGTCTTATGCACTTCCATCACTGTCTGGTTTGGTTCAGCTACCAAATCAGACATCAGGAGACTACAACGGACAGTCCGGACTGCGGAGAGGATTATTGGTGCCCCCCTGCCAAACCTCCAGGACCTGTACTCTTCCAGAGTGAGGAAGAGAGCAGGTAAAATCATCACAGACTCCACTTACCCTGGACACCACCTATTTGAACTGTTACCGTCAAGACGGCGACTCAGATCATTGGCCACTAGAACATCTCGGCACAGGAACAGTTTCTTCCCACAGGCCATATCCCTCCTGAACAGTTAACACACCTCCCAAGGCATATGCTTTAAGTGCAATACTCCCACTGTTTAGTGCAATATCCTACAACTCAGGTGATACTTATATGTAGATTTATTTATTCATAATATTCACTGTAATTCACATAATAAAACACTGTAATATATGTGATACTTGTGACAACTGTGATACTTTTATTCTCATATATTTATATTTTTATTTTTTATTCTTAGAATTTGTAGTATTATTAGGGGCCAAGCACCGAAGGTGCAGAGGCACCTATTGTATCTGTTGGTTTTTAGGGGCCAAGCACCGAAGGTGCAGAGGCACCTATTGTATCTGTTGGTTTTCTTATTATTAGGGGCCAAGCACCGAAGGTGCAGAGGCACCTATTGTATCTGTTAGTTTTTAGGGGCCAAGCACCGAAGGTGCAGAGGCACCTATTGTATCTGTTGGTTTTCTTATTATTATTCTTCTTCTTCTTCTTCCGCAAATGGAAGTCTATGGCAGCCCTATGAACCGTACATAGGAAAATGATGAAATTTGGCACACTTGTAGTGATGCTAGTGAATAGTAATTGGACCAATTTTTGACCCTCTAGGACCAACTCTATAGCGCCACCACCAGTTCAAAAATTCAACATTGAAATGGTTATAACTTTTGAACCCTTTGATCTAGAGACATGAAACTTAGTACACCTGATTCCACTCATCATGCTGATCACAACCAATACCTTACATTAAGACCCCGCCCATTACAGTAGTGGCCATTTTGAAATGTACAGTATTCAGTTTTTTCGCTACTCCTCCTTCAAATTTTGTCCAATTTTCTCCAAACATGCACTCAAATGATCTTCAGACTGAGCCGCATAAAAGTACTGTTCCCGATTTTTTTGTTATACTGGAAAAAAAAAGTTATAATGTCGCAAACTTAACGAGGTCCACCCAAAATAGGCTAAGAGGCTGTATCTCGGCCAAAGTTTGATCAATCAAAACGAAAATTGGTACACTTCATCAGAAGCATGTGTTGAGGTTCCAATGCAAAGTTGGGAATAGCGCCACCTATGGGTCATGAGATATGAACAATTGCTATTTTGACCAATAACTTTTGAACAGTTTGTCAGAAAATCATAATTGTGGTATCTATGGATTCCTTGCATCATGCCGAATCCGTGGATATCGATTTTGCCATGATGGGATGTACCACGTGTCCGCCATTTTGAATTTTGTCATAAATTGCAATATCTTTTAAACTATTTGACATATCAGCACACAATTTGGTAGGGATGACCGACACCATGTCCTAAAGCGACATGAGAAGTTTGATCACAGCGCCACCTAGTGTTCCAGATATATCATTGTTTTTTGAAAAAACGCTTATAACATTTGAAAATATTGTTCAAATTTTGAGTTCTTTATGACAGTATGTTCCTTGGTTTATGCCGATTTAGACGATATCTCATTTGTCATTTTCCAACAATGTGACTGGCCGCCATATTGGAGCGAATGTAAAACAGTTTTTTCGCTACTCCTCCTTCAAAATTTGTCCAAAATTGTCCAAAATTTGCTCAAATGATCTTCGGACCGAGCCGCATAAAAGTACTGTTCCCGATTTTTTTGCTATACTGTAATAAAAAAGTTATGATGTCACAAATTTAACAAGGTCAACCCAAAATTGGCTAAGAGGCTGTAACTTGTGAACAGTTTATCACAAAATCATAAAATTGGTGTCTATCGATTCCTTGCATCATGTCGAATCCGATGATATCTATTTTGCCAGGATTGGATGTACCACGTCATAAGCTAAATTAGCAATAAGCTAGCTTAGCATGCTAATCTGGTTAACATGTCATGGAACTTTTTTGTGAACTCATTCTCACACTGAACCCTCTCCTCTGCTGGTTTGAAATTCACGTCCTCTGAGTGGCGCAATCGGCTAAACCATGCTTCTCGAATCCCAAACCATTGTGGTTGTGGGTTCGAGTCCCATGTGAGACGACTTTAAAATTGTGTATAAAGTTGTCATTTCAATTCCTTCCGGCTCTGCTCTGCTGTTGGTGCTTAAATGCTCGCTGTGCTTCATTTACATGTATATTCAATTTGTTCTCTTTTTGTTCTTGCGGCTCTGCACTGCTATTGGTGCTTAAATGCTTGATGCGCTGCTGTACTTGCAGTACTTGCTGTGCTTGCTGTGCTTGCAGTACTTGCTGTACTTGCTGTGTTTGCAGTACTTGCTGTACTTGCTGTGTTTGCTGTACTTGCAGTACTTGCTGTACTTGCAGCTTGCTGTACTTGCAGTTTGCAGTACTTGTTCTGCTAAGCCTTTGAACTTTGCTGTACTTGTTCTAATTGCGGTGCCTTGCAGGGCTTGGCCCCGTGTTGCTGCTTGCAGCTATATTCTTATTATTAGGGGCCAAGCACCGAAGGTGCAGAGGCACCTATTGTATCTGTTGGTTTTCTTATTATTATTATTATTATTCCGTGAATGGGAGTCTATGGCAGCCCTATGAACCGTACATAGGAAAATGATGAAATTTGGCACACTTGTAGTGATGCTAATGAATAGTAATTGGACCAATTTTTGACCCTCTAGGACCAACTCTATAGCGCCACCACCAGTTCAAAAATTCAACATTGAAATGGTTATAACTTTTGAACCCTTTGATCTAGAGACATGAAACTTAGTACACCTGATTCCACTCATCATGCTGATCACAACCAATACCTTACATTAAGACCCCGCCCATTACAGTAGTGGCCATTTTGAAATGCACAGTATTCAGTTTTTTCGCTACTCCTCCTTCAAATTTTGTCCAATTTTCTCCAAACATGCACTCAAATGATCTTCAGACTGAGCCGCATAAAAGTACTGTTCCCGATTTTTTTGTTATACTGGAAAAAAAAAGTTATAATGTTGCAAACTTAACGAGGTCCACCCAAAATTGGCTAAGAGGCTGTATCTCGGCCAAAGTTTGATCAATGGAAACGAAAATTGGTACACTTCATCAGAAGCATGTTCTGAGGTCCCATTCCAAAGTTGGGAATAGCGCCACCTACGGGTCATGAGATATGACAAATTGCTATTTTGGCCAATAACTTTTGAAAAGTTTGTCAGAAAATCATAATTGTGGTATCTATGGATTCCTTGCATCATGCCGAATCCGTGGATATCAATATTGCCATGATGGGATGTACCACGTGTCTGCCATTTTGAATTTTGTCATAATTTGCAATATCTTTTAAACTATTTGAAATTTCTTCACCAAATTTGGTATGGATCATCATTAGCATGGCCCGAAGGTACCTGAGAAGTTTGATCACAGCGCCACCTAGTGTTCCAGAGATATCATTTTTTTTTTTAAAAACGCTTATAACATTTTAAAATATTGTTCAAATTTTGAATTCTTTATGTCATTATGATCCTTGGTTTATGCCGATTCAGACGATATCTCATTTATCATTTTCCAACAATGTGACTGGCCGCCATATTGGAGCGAATGTAAAACCGTTTTTTCGCTACTCCTCCTTCAAAATTTGTCCAAATTTGTCCAAAATTTGCTCAAATGATCTTCGGACCGAGCCGCACAGAAGTACTGTTCCCGATTTTTTTGCTATACTGGAAAAAAAAAGTTATGATGTCGCAAATTTAACAAGTTCGACCCAACATTGGTTCAGAGGCTGTAACTTGTGAACAGTTTGTCACAAAATCATAAAATTGGTGTCTATCGATTCCTTGCATCATGTCGAATCCGAGGATGTCTATTTTGCCAGGATTGGATGTACCACGTAATAAGCTAAATTAGCATTAAGATAGCTTAGCATGCTTATGGAACTTTTTTGTGAACTCATTCTCACACTGAACCCTCTCCTCTGCTGCATTGAAATTCACGTCCTCTGAGTGGCGCAATCGGCTAAACCATGTGTTACAAATCCCGAGCCGTTCCGATTGTGGGTTTGAACCCCGTGTTGGATGAGTATAAAAATTGTGTTGATTCCTGCATTGTTCTAATCTATTGCGCTGCAGCAGCTTGTTTTCATTTCATCCATAAGTACTTCTGAACCTATCTCTTCTTCATGTACATTCTATTTCTGCTCTTTTTTCTCTTCTGGCTCCACATTAGCTAACCATAAGTTACATTAGCATTAAGAGATCTTAGCATGGTTAACTGGTTGAGATGCCAAGTAATTCTTTTGTGTGATTATTGTGTGCTCATTCTTACACTGAAGCATATCCTCTGCAGCTTAAGCGTAAGCTTAACCATGTGCCATGAGCCAAAACCATTGTGTTACAGACATAGTGTCTTTCTGAAAAGTAATCATTAGAATATGATGTGGCACATTCATATAAAGATTCATGCTTGACTTGATTAATGGAACTTTGGCATCTTGGTAAAAAACATATATAAAAAAAAACAATTTTCCCCAATGGTCCTACTAGATGAGTAACAGTCACATCACCCAGAGATTGTGAGTTAGAGTCCTGTCCAACTTTATAAAATTGTTCCTTTATTATCCAGGTAAGCATTGTTTTAATCTTTCTTTTGGTTTTAGAAACATTGTTCATTCTTTCATTCTCGAGTATCCAGAAAGTTTTGTGAAAAAAGGATTGCTATAGCGGTCCTTGACAATCTACTATTCTTGCAATGTAAGCGGTTTTCTTCATATTAATACTTTTTGCCTTTGTGTGTTCATGGTCATGTCAATTTCCTTTTGTGTATTGTGTGTAGTGAGCTAGAGAGTAGAAGGGTGTGATTGGATGTTTGTCATGGTCTAAGTAAACTTAATTTTTTTTAATTAGGCTGGCTTTTATAAATTTCAAGTTAACTACATAAAGCTTTAAACCAAACAAATGCATATATAATAGTTTAACTTTGCCCACTGACAATACTTAAAGTTAAAACATTCAAGTTTGACAACATTTTAACTGTTGTCCTGAAGACAGTCACTTACTAATTTTAATATTTCAAAATAAAAACAACTGTTAAAAAATTATAGCTTACTACAAATTAAATGAAAATTATGTAAATGCTCGATCCACTAAGCTGTTTTATGATGCACTTTTTGTAAAAGACACCAAGTTTGTAGAATCAATTCATATACTAAATATAGTGTCTACATCCATTTAATACAAGTAGAAAATCAAAGACATTAAAATGAAGTATATGGCTACAGAGACAAAGTATATTTCACTCAATTTATTTAAAAAAAAATCTTTATTACTTTATTTAACATGTTGTGCCTTAATACCCCAGTGAGCAAGCCAAAAAGGCGACAGTGGCAAGGAAAAACTCCCATAGATAGCAGTGTGGAACATCATGGACCAAGGGCTGGAGCATAATCAGCGTAGTGGCAAAGGAAGAAACCTTGAGAGGAACCAGACTCAGCAGGGGCAGGCCATCCTCTTTTGGCTGGCACATATTAAAGTAACTATACATAGGCCAAATGTAATACAAGCCATCCATTCAACATTGTTACTGTGGAGATTATGTATTCATTTGTAAAATAACAATTGACTATTGACTGCCTGCATAGGTTTAAAGTTTTTTCAGAACAATTTTTGAATTGATAGTTCAGAAGAATGTTGTTGTCACTATTTCTAGAAGGGGAAAAGAAATAAACCAAATCACAAAAATGATATGTTTTCAGTAACTAGTTTGAATATATGCATTATACATTACCTTTTTTAATCAGTTGTACACTTTAGAGAAGTTAATGCCGCATACAATCTTTTCATTGGTATATGTGAGGAAGTTTTGACTTCAGTGCATTTCAGATATCTGAAAATATTACATTCATTGAACAAAGTGCTATAAGTAAAGTCTTCACATTAAACATTTCACAACTAACATAGCCATGGTCTGTTACCTTTCTGTTTGTGGACATTTGTTTAGGGATATGTGGACTTCAAAATATCAATAGTACGAGTTTCTGCACAAATCTGAAAGTGTACCATTAGATTAATCAGTGCTTGTATAAATGTCCACAACTTAAATTTACTTTAATAATAAAACTTACCGTTTTATCAGTTGTGCGCTTCTTTATAAAAGTTCATGGAGCAGAGGATCTTGTGATGGGTATATGGAGGAAATTATGACTTGGGTGAATTTTAGTAATCTGAAAATATTACATTCATTCAACAAAGTGCTATAAGTGAAATCTTAACATTAAACATTTCATAACGAACATGGACATGGTCTGTTAGCTTACTTTTTGTGGACATTTGTATAGGGATATGTGGACTTCAAAATATCAACAGTAGTTAGAGTTTCTGCACAAATCTGAAAGTGTACCATTAGTAGATTAATCAGTGATTGGATAAATGTCCACAACTTAAATTTACTTCAATACAACTTACTGTCTTAATAGTTGTGCGATTCTTTATAAAAGTTCATGGTGTAGATAATCTTGTGATGGATATATGGAGGAAGTTAGGACTTTGGTGAATTTCAGAAATCTAAAAAATATTACATTCATTCAACAAAGTGCTATAAGTGAAGTTTTCATATTAAACATTTCACAACTAACACAGACATGGTCTGTTAGCTTACCTTTTGTGGACATTTGTATAGGGATATGTGGACTTCAAAATATCAACAGTAGTTAGAGTTGCTGCACAAATCTGAAAATGTACCATTAGATTAATCAGTGTTTGTATAAATGTCCACAACTTAAATTTACTTCAATAAAACTTACTGTTTTATCAGTTGTGCGCTTCTTTATAAAAGTTCATGGAGCAGAGAATCTTGTGATGGGTATATGGAGGAAATTATGACTTCTGTGAATTTCAGAAATCTGAAAATATTACATCCATTCAACAAAGTGCTATAAGTGAAATCTTAACATTAAACATTTCATAACTAACATGGACATGGCCTGTTAGCTTACCTTTTATGGGCATTTGTATAGGGATATGTGGACTTCAAAATATCAACAGTAGTTAGCGTTGCTGCACAAATCTGAAAGTGTACCATTAGTAGATTAATCAGTGCTTGTATAAATGTCTACAACTTAATTTACTTCAATAAAACTTACGGTCTTAATAGTTGTGTGATTCTTTATAAAAGTTCATGGTGCAGATAATCTTGTGATGGATGTATGGAGGAAGTTAGGACTTTGGTGAATTTCAGAAATCTGAAAATATTACATTCATTCAACAAGTGCTATAAGTGAAGTCTTCACATTAAACATTTCACAACTAATATAGACATGGTCTGATAGCTTACCTTTTGTGGACATTTGTATAGGGATATGTGGACTTCAAAATATCAACAGTAGTTAGAGTTGCTGCACAAATCTGAAAGTGTACCATTAGTAGATTATCAGTGCTTGTATAAATGTCCACAACTTAAATTTACTTCAATAAAACTTACCATCTTAATAGTTGTGCGATTCTTTATAAAAGTTCATGGTGCAGATAATCTTGTGATGACATATGGAGGAAATTATAACTTCAGTTCATTCAGAAATCTGCAGAGATTACATACATATAACAAACTGCTTGATGAAAGTGAAGCAGTTTACACAAAAACATATTGCCATTAATGTAGATAATCTGTTAACTGAAATTGACATGCTTTCATTCAAGCTTTGCAGACATAGCTGATCAAAAAAGATATTATTTTTATTTTGTGTGCTTCTATAGAGGAGTTCATGGAGCAGAAAATCTTGTGATGGGTATATGGAGGAATTATGACTTCAGTGTTTCAGAAATCAAAAAAAAAAAAATTACTGACAAAAAGGTAAGATAACATACAGTTTATAAATCTGAAATTATATTGTTAGTTGATAGTGCCTTAAATATTTTCTTTTTAAACTATTAAAATGTACACAATCATGTCAACTTACCTTTCTATGTGAAGTTTTCTAGATCATTTTTAGATGTTTTCTTGTAATCCTATTAACTTAATTGCATTTTATAAGACAACTGTAGGAATGCAGGCAGTCTTTGTGGATGCTTCCTATGCTGATTGGAAGCATCCAGTGTTGTTTGGATGGCTTAGACTGGCAGAAATTAGATCAAAAACAAATTCAGCTAAAAAACAAAACCATTGTCTAAAATGAAGAAAAATCAAACACAAATTTAATGCATAAAAACTACAAAAACCTTGACTGGATGTAGCTTTGGAGCTCCAGAAAGAAGAGCAATTATGGGAGGTGCTGGTTTGTGCCCGATGAACAATGGATAGAACTTGGTATGGAATGGTCAGGACTGTATAGACCTTGGAATCTCAAGATGTGCGTCACATTGTACGAACAAAAACAGAATAGACAGTGTAATTATATACATTTCTTAGTTCAGCGTGCTGCATAAATCAGACATATTACCTTACATGAGTAAACCTTTCTTGATAGCATACTAGTGGACTTGCAGAAATTACAACAAATGAATCATTTTCTTATTGAAATGATTTGAAATAAATGGTCTAATAACATACCGTTTTCACTTGTGAACTTGAACAGACCTTCATGGACCTCAATCTCAGATTAATTGTAGCAGGGCAGGGGCACAGAAAAGAAAAATGCAGTTATACAGTCTTCATTATGTGTCAGAAATGTCAATTACCTTACTGAAACTAGTATTGCTTCATGGTAACTATAGTAAGTTGAAACAATTTCAATTGTAACATTTTCTGCATCTTTAATATAGACATGGTCTATTAACGTACCCTTTTCAGTTGTAGGACATTGCACATGTTGACTGTATCCATGGACTTCCATTAGTGTCCCAATTGAAGATGATGTTAAGATGTCCTCATTGAAGTCTCCCATAATTACTTTTTTTCCTGGATGTTTTTCCAGCTCAGTAATGACATGTAACAGATTTTGTCGAAACACATCAATTTGATATGAATTAGGCCTGTACAGCAGAGCAGCATTCAAACTGATATGTGGAACTGAGAAGTACAAACATTCCAAATTGCAAGGTTCTGGAATGATGACTTTAAAAAACATGTTTTCACAACAGTAAATAGCAACCCCACCTCCTCGCTGTTGTTTTAAATTACTGAAAAGGGGAGTGCTGTTGTCATAGCACTTAGCTCTTGGATTATGCTTGAAAATAAATCCTGGTATTTGTACTTGGTCTTCAACTTTTAGCCATGTTTCAGTTAAACAAATACAATCTGCATTCATAAGTTGTCTGTGAGCTTGAATATCTTGAACATGAGCTTGAAGACTTTGCACATTCTGAAGAGCAATTGTAAATATACCAGGTGTCTTTGAGAAAGTGTGACTTTCTAATGGAAATTTTGGTATATTTTTCATTGCCAAGTCAATTTGATCATTACAGTATATTACAGACTCCTTGAAGTTTTGAATAATTAGTCCATTGAGAGTTCTCACACGACTCAATGCAACATATGCTTGTCCTGAAGTAAAGATCTTGTCAAGGGATACGACAGCTTTATCTACTGTGAGCCCTTGGACTTTGTGAACAGTGCATGCCCATGCCAGTCTAAGTGGAAATTGGCGCCTTAATCCACCGTTGGTTGTGACTTGATCTTCTTGAACTTCAATTACTGTAGAATTTTGGGAAAATCTATGTCGTTGGTTTGATCTCTGAATTTTTCCCACATTTGGATCATCAAATTCCACATGAATGGCTGATGGAAAGTCATCATCATAATCATCGTCGTCCTGATTTTGACTTCTGCTAATATGGACAACTGTACCAAATGCTCCATTCACAAGTCCATCCGAAACATTAATATTTTTCTTTAACATAACTCTTGCTCCAACACCCAAGGAAACACATTTAGCCAAACAGGAGTTGAAAACGGTTAAATGAAATCCAACTTTTTTTTCAATCCTTCCAGTTTTTGGATTTCTCTCAAAGTCTTGAGCTCGAATACTGATTGCCTCAGGACAAACCTCATTTAGTCTCTGAATATTGTATTCATCAACCTCTTTATTTGTAGGAAATATATGAACATCACCGCATTCTTCTCCTGTTTCACGTTGCTTCAACATGTTGATGTCACCTGAGCTTAGAGGTTCATTCTTTTTACGAACTCTCAGACGATTTAAGGTTTCAGCAAAAGTTACATCTTGTTGCCGAACAACTTCAGTTAATTCAGCAATTTCAAAGTGGTTTTCCCAAAGGTTCACTCCTTTTGTATCAGCATAGAGTGGAGTTCCTTTGACAGGCGGCAGCTGATAAAAATCTCCTACAGCTACAAGACTTACTTTTCCAAAGAGGGAGTAATCACCAGTTTGTTTGATTTGTCTCAATCTCCCATGAACATATGACAAAAGGTGATGGTCAACCATGGATACTTCATCAATAATCAAAATCTGCAAACATCCAAGTTTGGAACGCAGAGAATTGATTTTGTCATCACTTAGTGGTTGATATGGCAGTTTGACATTAGCACCAATTGAAAAAGTGTGGTGTATGGTAGCAGCGCCAATGTTGTATGCAGCTACTCCAGTTGATGCACATAAAATCACACTCCGCTCATCAGGGTTGTCAGACAGCTGAGACAAGAGTCTAGAAGATTCATAGCATATTGCTTTGATTAAATGGCTTTTTCCTGTGCCTGCTCCACCAGTAACAAACAAGCGAAACGGTTCAGGATTTTCTCCATGCAGTTTTTGTAAACACCAGTCGCGAACTTTGTAAAATATTGCAGACTGTTTAGCATTTAATGATCTTAGTAAACCCAATGCTTCATCTCGAGACATTGCAGCATTACTGTTCTCAATTGTGAATGCAGTTCGAGGGTTCGCTACAAGATCTGGAATAAGTGTGTCAGAATCATCTTCTTCAGGAAGTACGTTATTCTTCTTTAGCTCGATACATTCATGGCGCTCCTTCTCTGTTTCAGGACACAATGCAGCCCAAGCATCTTCCAAATCAACACCCAGCTCCAAAACCTGTTGAGCTCGGTCCATTTCATCGCTGTCCTTTTCAAACAGTGCTCGATTAGAATCAACAATAGATTTTACTTCAGTCACATTACTTCCGCATTTCACAGCACCATTGTTGTAGAAATCCTCATAAGTGTGGAACTTCTCAGGCTTCAGCTGGTAATCTTCATAATGTGGTAAAAAAAGTTGTAGCAGTGAATGATAGTACTTCTCAGGATCTTTTGTTGGTGAAAATCTTGGATACCTTATTACTGCAGGTTCAGTTCGAGTTCTTCTTATCATATAACCACAATTGTTGTCAAGCTTGATCACATTTTCTTTGTTTTGTGAAGATAGCTCAGATGTTGACAATATCCTGTATTCTGAACAAAAACTGCCCAGACACAGAATCTCAAAATGTTCTGTTTTTGGTCTACTCTTGTATCGGTCAACCAAACTATTCATCCAAAAATTCTCTTCACCACAATGGTCATCTTTGTTTTGGAGAACACGCAAAGGCAAACTCATCTTCACAGGATCAGTTCCAATTGGAATAAACTGGACTTTGCGAGAGCATTCTTTCAAGTGCATACCTGTTAGGCGATACACTGCCTCTTGTGCTGAAACTTCTCTGTTGTGTAGATATACACTTCCCAACATTTTTAATGATGATCTTGCTTCAAGATTTCCATTCATAGCTTCATTTTGTGCACGTTGCAACAACAGTCCCATTTCTTGTTCTGCTTTTGTGATGTAACTAATAATATAAACCACTACAGAGTAAGCATCTGTGACATACTGGATATCCATGTTGCCTTGCCATGCACGCAATAAATGAGGGTTATATTGATTTACCCAAACATCTTTTGGACTTCGTTTCAAGACGACACTTTTCTTTTTAGAACATTTCTTGTACGCCTTCTCAAACACAGCTTGATTAATTCCAATGGATTGGAAAAAGGCATCTGTTGAATCAAAATTGACTTCAGATTCTGTTAACGCAGTTTTGATTTTCTTCAGAATTGCACTTGCAGTCTCATTTCCATCATTGCCTTTCAAGTCATCTCGTATAGCTCTTGTTATAAAGGTGCGGCTAGATGGAGGCCGTGGAAAATTAAATCTACACACTGTGTTTTTCTTCCGGCATGTCTTGGAATGTCTTCTGCTGTGCTTTTGAACACTGTTCACAGTCTCATAAAGTTCTGCGTCATCATCTCCTGGTGTCTCACAAGTGATATAATGATCTATGAAAGCAGCAACCAAAGCATCACTGTCTTCGTTGTCTTCATTTAACTTTGGAGCATTTTCAACCCAAAACAGACAATGAACATGAGGAGATCCACGCTGTTGAAACTCTACACGATAGAAGTAGTCTTTGATCTTTCCAATAGGTTGAGCAGGTGACATAATGACATCCTTCAAAAAACAATGCCATCTATAATCAAACATCCTTGCAGCAGTGACTGGGTTTCGTCGAATTAGTCCACATTTCTCAGACCAGTCAAGCTCATCAACACTGACATTTTTCTGTTCTTGCTCCAGGATGGTGTTGATCATTTCAGGCCATCTGAGATCAGCAGAGCTAAAGGATGCAAAGAAAGTTGGAATACCTAGTTGTCTTATGAGAGCAAAAAGGTCTTTTTGAGTCGATTGCCAATAGGGTGGCGTTCCACGGACTGGTCTCAAAAATTTGTATCCTTCATCATAATTCAATATTTTAGCTAACGACTCTGGGTTTGTCAGCATATCCGAGGTTACTCCTTGCAACAACCTCTTGTCCGACCCTTTTCGCAAAGCAATAGAAACATTAGATACAATTTGATCCAACTCCGACATGTATTGTGCATAGAAAATAAAGTCTGTACTCCGTGCAAAACGTCCATCTGCGTTGAGGATTCTTGCATTCAAGTATCGTGACAGTGTGATCTTTCTTTCTCTCTCATCATGGAATGTTGGACCACCAGTTGGAAAGAGAACAGGAAAACATTTTGCTTCATTGCTTTTATCAGACAGTAATTTAACAGGACTGTTACCTTCAGCTGGTGCCACATTTAATACATCTTGAAAGTGCTGATCAATTACTTCTGAACCAAGATCGACAGGTTGTAAACATGTGTCTGACAAAAGACCACTCTGCTCTTTGATGTAAGTCAAGTCTTCCTCTGGCTGTTCTTCAGTATCATTTTCCTCTTCACTCTTTTCAACGTCAGCTTGTTCCTCCATTTCTTCAGCAACATTCTCTTCTGGTTCATTCAAAGAGTTGATCCATTGTTCATTAATCTCCACATCCTTGTACCATTTATTGCACCTGATCAAACGTCGCAGAGCATTTCTAACACGATCAGTGTGAACATGCTTGTACTCATAATGCCCTTTGTAGGTTAACTTGCGCTTCAGTTTTATCCTTATCATCTTGTCATCACATTCATTTCGTGGAAGAATATTTGACACATCTGCAGTATTTACAGGAACACACACCACCGGTCCATGGCAGCCATTTTGTTTTCCACGGGGAAGACAGAGTAACTTCAAAAAAGGAATATTACGTGCCACAAGATGTTGTTCCAAAGAGTTAAGACACTTTAGTTGATTTGGAATGTCCACCAAATGCATATTGTTAGCAACACTCTCTTCAGGCAGTTTTCCACTGATAATTTTTCGATGACAGGTTGGACAAATCCACAATTTGCACCTTGGAGAAAAACCAGAAGTATTATGACATTTTTCATCACAAACATGCACATACCTCAGGGTGATGCATCTTCTTGCCAAAGCAGCAATTTTGTCTCCTTTGTCTTCATAGCATTCTGGTTTGCATTCAGTAACCTGCTTTCTGAAAAGTAAACGGTGACAAACACAGCACACAAACTCTGGACCTCTACTCACTTCTTGACGAAAACCAGCAATGGCAACACCAATGTCTTTCTGTTTTTCCCTTTTTTTTGCATATACCTCACAGCCTTTTTGTATTTTACTGAAATGAAAGTTTACATCTTTGTGATATTTTGTCTTAGAATACTCACGCACTCTTACTTTAAAGTCCAGGTTTTGAAGATATTTCTTCTTGGAATACTCACGTACTCTTGTGTTAAAGGCCAGGTTTTGAAGATATTTCTTCTTGGAATACTCACGCACTCTTGTGTTAAAGGCCAGGTTTTGAAGATATTTCTTCTTGGAATACTCACGCACTCTTGTGTTAAAGGCCAGGTTTTGAAGATATTTCTTCTTGGAATACTCACGTACAGTTGCCTGAAATGAGACATTATTTTTATATTTCATCTGAGAATACTGGCAAACATGTTTCTGAAACTGAACATCACGGTATTTTGTTTTGGCATGGGCAATTTTATTCTGTCTGAAATCAATGTCACTATCATACTTGGACTTCTCATACTTCCATTGTTTCTGTCTCTTGGTCTCTTGGTCACATTCTGCAGCGTCACTTACCTTCCTTTTACGCAGACATAGCATTCTCACCTCATTTGAAGTAGCATTCCCACACTTTGCTGCGCAAATGTCTTGATCTCTGTGCTTGACACATGTCACAACTTCATAATGATTACCATTACAGTTTTTCAAATATATTGCATTGTTTACAATTACCTCTCCAGTAGGTTTGTGTGCATTCCACCGGCCATCATTAAAAGTCATTATTGTTGTTTTAAATAGATCAGCAGAAGCAAAGATGTCAATTTCAGTGACCCATGACCCAGAATAATAGACTCTAGATTGTATCAAGTAGTCCTCTACTGAAGTATACTCACTTCTCACATACCTCTCAAATATTGAAGCGTTCATTTTCAGGTGTTTGACAACTGCACGGCGAATCTTCAAATGTTTGTCCTCACTTCCACAAATCGCATATGCCAGTGATCTGAAAAAGCAGTTACCATCTGGTTTGATACTCTTTGTCTGACACGGACCTGCAATGGGACCAAAGTTTGTTGCAACATCACAGTCACTGTTATCATTTGTCAAAAGCAAAAGTTCACATAAAGCTTGCTGATCTCTAACAGTCAAGAGAGAAAAAAATATTTCTGGAATTGAAACATCAGTAATAATTATGTCATCTACAACATTTTCAACATGAGATTTTTCAACCCGTTTCTCAGAGACCTGCTCATCCTGCTTTTTTCTTCTCCCCCTTTTTCCTTTACTCGGCAATACATTACACACCGGCTGTGACATGGGAACATTATTGCTTGTATTTTGAACTTCAACCTCAGGTAATTGAAAGTCAGGTGACCTTACCTCAGTCGTCACAGATTTGCATACCTTAGGTTTGCGTTTTAAGACTTCACTGTAAAGTGCTTTACCAGAAGAGCATGGAAAACTGCTGCGGTCTGCCTCCAGCGAGTGGGACTTCGTAACCCATTTCTCTGATAGTTCATACTGATTTTTACTTCTCCCCCTTTTTCCTTTACTCGGCAACACATTACACACTGGTTGTGGCATGGGAACATCAGTGCTTGTATTTTGAACTTCAGCCTCAGGTGATTGAAAGACAGATGACCTTACCTCAGTCGTCACAGATTTGCATACCTTAGGTTTGCGTTTTAGAACTTCACTGTAAAGTGCTTTACCAGAAGAGCATGGAAAACTGCTGCGGTCTGCCTCCAGCGAGTGAGAAACTTCAGCATCTGCATGAGCAAAAACTCCAGTTATCTCAAATCGTGGCGCAATTACCCCAAATGACTGTGCCATCTCATTAATGTAGTTATACAAAGATTCTATGGTGCTGTGATAAGCAACACAACTTGTCTCTGTCATGTTAGCATGAGAATCAACAAAGGCATACCATGAGCCCTCCTTAATAACTGCACATGTGTTGGCACAAATACATAAAAGGAAAGCATCAGCACTCAATAGAGCTCGCTGAAGAGCTACATCAACTGGCATGGCCACATTCCTTAAGGATTCATCATAGTCATCAACATTAACAAATCCAGTGAGAGACTCTGCATATTCTATGGAAAAGACAGTATTACCCAGCACATGTCTCCTTGGTAATTCATGGACAGCAATGTAATGCCTACCCATGACTTCCCGGTCATTTATGTTACCCTGGTTTCGTAAAGATTCATAAAGGCGTGTTCCTGCAACCAATACACCATTGAGATCTTGTGTTGTCCAGGTCAACACGTTCTTCATCTTGCTCATCAACACTGCTATCAGACTGATGGCACCACACTGTCTGCCACGTGAATTTCCAAAGCGGGCATCACCTTGATGAAAGGAACCTTTCAGTAATGGTTTCTGTAGAAATTCAACACATGCAGGTAAAGTATTCAAAGCATTTTCATGTAAAGTTCTGTACATTTTAAAGTTTTGTTCAGAGTTCTGTGGAGGTGACTGGGTTTTTGACTGGGTTTTTGACTGGGTTTTTGACTGGGTTTTTGACTGGGTTTTTGACTGGGTTTTTGACTGGGTTTTTGACTGGGTTTTTGACTGGGTTTTTGACTGGGTTTTTGACTGGGTTTTTGACTGGGTTTTTGACTGGGTTTTTGACTGGGTTTTTGACTGGGTTTTTGACTGGGTTTTTGACTGGGTTTTTGACTGGGTTTTTGACTGGGTTTTTGACTGGGTTTTTGACTGGGTTTTTGACTGGGTTTTTGACTGGGTTTTTGACTGGGTTTTTGACTGGGTTTTTGACTGGGTTTTTGACTGGGTTTTTGACTGGGTTTTTGACTGGGTTTTTGACTGGGTTTTTGACTGGGTTTTTGACTGGGTTTTTGACTGGGTTTTTGACTGGGTTTTTGACTGGGTTTTTGACTGGGTTTTTGACTGGGTTTTTGACTGGGTTTTTGACTGGGTTTTTGACTGGGTTTTTGACTGGGTTTTTGACTGGGTTTTTGACTGGGTTTTTGACTGGGTTTTTGACTGGGTTTTTGACTGGGTTTTTGACTGGGTTTTTGACTGGGTTTTTGACTGGGTTTTTGACTGGGTTTTTGACTGGGTTTTTGACTGGGTTTTTGACTGGGTTTTTGACTGGGTTTTTGACTGGGTTTTTGACTGGGTTTTTGACTGGGTTTTTGACTGGGTTTTTGACTGGGTTTTTGACTGGGTTTTTGACTGGGTTTTTGACTGGGTTTTTGACTGGGTTTTTGACTGGGTTTTTGACTGGGTTTTTGACTGGGTTTTTGACTGGGTTTTTGACTGGGTTTTTGACTGGGTTTTTGACTGGGTTTTTGACTGGGTTTTTGACTGGGTTTTTGACTGGGTTTTTGACTGGGTTTTTGACTGGGTTTTTGACTGGGTTTTTGACTGGGTTTTTGACTGGGTTTTTGACTGGGTTTTTGACTGGGTTTTTGACTGGGTTTTTGACTGGGTTTTTGACTGGGTTTTTGACTGGGTTTTTGACTGGGTTTTTGACTGGGTTTTTGACTGGGTTTTTGACTGGGTTTTTGACTGGGTTTTTGACTGGGTTTTTGACTGGGTTTTTGACTGGGTTTTTGACTGGGTTTTTGACTGGGTTTTTGACTGGGTTTTTGACTGGGTTTTTGACTGGGTTTTTGACTGGGTTTTTGACTGGGTTTTTGACTGGGTTTTTGACTGGGTTTTTGACTGGGTTTTTGACTGGGTTTTTGACTGGGTTTTTGACTGGGTTTTTGACTGGGTTTTTGACTGGGTTTTTGACTGGGTTTTTGACTGGGTTTTTGACTGGGTTTTTGACTGGGTTTTTGACTGGGTTTTTGACTGGGTTTTTGACTGGGTTTTTGACTGGGTTTTTGACTGGGTTTTTGACTGGGTTTTTGACTGGGTTTTTGACTGGGTTTTTGACTGGGTTTTTGACTGGGTTTTTGACTGGGTTTTTGACTGGGTTTTTGACTGGGTTTTTGACTGGGTTTTTGACTGGGTTTTTGACTGGGTTTTTGACTGGGTTTTTGACTGGGTTTTTGACTGGGTTTTTGACTGGGTTTTTGACTGGGTTTTTGACTGGGTTTTTGACTGGGTTTTTGACTGGGTTTTTGACTGGGTTTTTGACTGGGTTTTTGACTGGGTTTTTGACTGGGTTTTTGACTGGGTTTTTGACTGGGTTTTTGACTGGGTTTTTGACTGGGTTTTTGACTGGGTTTTTGACTGGGTTTTTGACTGGGTTTTTGACTGGGTTTTTGACTGGGTTTTTGACTGGGTTTTTGACTGGGTTTTTGACTGGGTTTTTGACTGGGTTTTTGACTGGGTTTTTGACTGGGTTTTTGACTGGGTTTGAAGCAGAGCTTGAAGCAGAGTTTTTGTCAGAATTTTTGTCAGAATTTTTGTCAGAATTTTTGTCAGAATTTTTGTTTTCAGCCATTTTTTTACGAGGAAGCCGCAAAACCTCGGCTCGACTTGTTTTAAGAGGGAGCTGTGCAGCCTCTGCCTGACTTGTTTTAAGAGGAAGCGGTTCAGCCTCTGTTTGCCCTTTTTTAAGAGGAAGTGGTGCAGCCTCTGCCATTTTTTTAAGAGGAAGCGGCCGAACCTCTGCTTCACTTGTTTTAAGAGGAAGCGGTGCAGCCTCTGCCTTTTTTTCAAGAGGAAGCGGCGGAACCTCTGTATTTGCACACCGTTGTGCAAGCCTCTTGGCTATGCGGGCCCTTTTCTTAGGTCGTGGCATCTGTAAATATAAACAAAAAGATTTTTATGTATACTTGCGTAACTCAAGTTGCCAGTTTTACAAAACACCCAAAAATATTTCACTGCATTACACTATAATGATTTTCTAGCCATTTTCACATAGAAATATAATTCTGAAATCAATAAGCATTTAATTAAGATAAATAAAATATTTGATATGCACGTATGTGAATATACATATAAATATATATTTAATTTGGCTTGTGAAAGTCAACTTACTGAAATGCTATTTAAACTTAATATTATTAGTATTCTTTTTCTGAGACTTAAATTTCTTACTACTACTCCTCCTAGAGCTTTAACTTCACATACTCCAAACTCGGCACGGACACTCAAACTGTTCTGACTCGAGTTTTTCAGACTGATCGGACTTACGGTTTTGCTAAAACCCATTGACTTAACATTGTGGAATCTTCACATTTTCAAACTGCCCAACTGTCAAAAATTCAAATCTAAATACTTTGAAGCCCTAGACTCAATCAAACTGCCATTCTATACACTATATGAGCTATTGAGACTCATTTAAACTAATACACTCATCTATATACAGAGGCGTAGGTTTGATTTTGAAATTGGTGGGGACGGGGACATCAATTTTAGGGCTGGGTATCGATTCACATGTTCAATTTCGATTCGAAAGCTCTCAGATTGATTCAATTTTGATTCTCGATTCGATTTTCAATTTCGATTCTTGATTCCTGATTTGATTCTTGATTATATTCTTTGACTATAATGAATATAGATGTAATACAAATCCTATATTTATAAAAAAAAAAAAAAAGAACAGTGGACATAAGTTTACTAGTGGTTAATTAATACAAATAAATTAAGAGCCACAAACCTGTATACACAGTAAAACTCTTTATTTTAGGTACACTAGCTTATACACTAAATGCATACAATGAATGGACAGGATTTTGATGCTAATTTAAGACATAACCGACTGTCTTTACGAGGTTACTAACCAAGACAGTATTGACATAATTTTGCGTGTTTTTAACTGTTACAGTAAAGCGATATAATCCAGTGATAAAACTTTTGTTTCTGGCGAGCTGTTTGTGAGGCGGATTTAGGCTTTATTAACGTGCACGCAGTGAAAGACATCTCTGAGAGTGCGCGAGCACAGCATGGTTTAACATTGCTTGAATGTTTAAACTGGTAAAATCAATGATAAACTTTAGTTACGGTGCAATGCTGGCCCGATTGTGCAAGTGAATATTCAGCGCTTGCCTAGTGCTGAGAGAGAAGACGCAGCACCACCGCGAGTCCTTAATATGGAAAAAAATAGAAAGAATCGATTTTGAATCGACCACATTTTAAAAAACGATTAATCGAAAAATCTATTTTTTTTGCCCTGCCCTAATCAATTTATAAATATATTTTAAGTTTTGATCGAAATTATTGCTAGGGATATATCAGGGTCACTGGATATTGGTAGGGACACGTCCCTAGCGTCCCTACTAAATTCTACGCCCCTGTCTATATATGACACTTATCTATCTAATCTTAAACTCTTAAACTCATAATAAATTAATAAACTCTAAACCCGAACTCTTAGACTCATTTAAACTTATAAATTCTAGCTCATAAACTCTAAATTCATAAACTCATACTCTTATAAACTCTCATAAAACTATTAAACTCATAAATTAATAAACTCTGGACACTTACTCATTTAAACTCATAAACTCTAAATTCACACACCATAGCAACCAGTTACAGCACCCTAGCAACTGTAGGCCGTACTAAATAGCGATGATTTCTCAGAAACTTGTAATATACCACATTTGAAAAGGCTGACAGGCTCTGTAAGAAAATACCTCACAGTGGAGTAAAAGTTGCACCCCTGGGGGGCAGGAGCAGCCCAAAGTTGACTTACTATGGTGTAGGACAGCCCATGACATGCAACTGCCTAGTAACACCATAGCAACCACCCAGAACACCCTATCAACCCCCTAGCAACACCATAGCAACCACACAGAATACCCTACCAACCGCTTAACACCATAGCAACAACCCAGAACACCCTAGCAACCGCCTAGCAATACCCTAGAAACCACCCAAAACCTCCTAGCAACCACCTAGCAACACCCTAGCAACACCCTAGCAACACCCTAGCAACACCTTAGCAACCCACTAGAAACACTGTAGCAACTTTAAATTACTTGAAACTATACTTTTACACTTTAAACTGTTAAATTTCAAACTAATTTAAACTTTAGACTAATTTAAACTAATTTAACTTTAAACTACTTTAAAATTCAAACTAATTTAAAATTTAGACTATTTTAAACTATAAACTAATTTACACTATAAACTACTTTAAACTTTAAACTAATTTAAACTATAAACTAACTTTAACTTAAAACTTTCTGTTCCAAACTTTCACAAGCCAACTTAAAATTTGTCTCGACGAACTTTGTCTAGTTTATTATTATCATTATTATAAAACAGACATTAAGTTATATTATTAAACAAACATTCAGATTGTCTTATTAACCAAGTATTAATTGTAGCAGACATGTGCAGTGCACCTGCACAAACATTAAATAAATAGTTTGTCCAAAATCAACATCACGTGCCTATTCAATTTCAAAATTCAACATACTTTAACAAAGTAATGTAAAAAATTTACATTAAAATTGTGCTAAACTTTTTAACCAAACTTATTTAAAGCACTATCACCATTGCATACTTTTTAGCATGAACAGGGCTATTAATATTAAATGTTTGTAGAAAGCATGTGGCAGCCCTTCATGAGAGCAGCCATTTTGTCAACATTCATTCAAAACACACATAATTAAGATGTCTAAAATACTTTCAACAACCTAACTCTTAGTTTCATACAGAAGAATTGGAACAGCACACTGATATAATTTCAAATGAGATTGCTTAATCTATGACCTGCTTAAACTCACCTTGTCAAGAAACACAGAAACAAGTCTCCTTGTTTGCCAGCCTTATAAACCTCACTAATTACTCCACTTAATTACACTAATTGCATTACACTAATTACACCACTTAACCAATCATTAATAATTATTATTTTTACACTGAAGCCTCTCCTCTGCAGCGTTCCATTTCAGCATCCTCTGAGTGGTGTGAGCTGTTGACCCACATGCTACAAACCCTGAGCCCTTCTTGATCATGGGTTCAAATCCCGTGTGACACATGACCACACTACAAAAAATATTCCTCTCATTAAGGTGATTGCAAACAATAAAAAGCATTAAGACTTAACCCTTTACATTACTGCACATTTAGAAAAAGTACAGTTTTCAGTTCTTTGCTACTTCTCATTCAACGTTAGATAAATTCCTACAAAAAATAGAGCAGATGATCTTCCATCTGAGCAACACAGAAACGTATATTTATGTTTATCTTCATTCAATAATTATGATGTCACAACTTTAACAAGGTCAACCCAAAATTGCTTCATTGCAGTTCAATATTCTTAGTAGTACCAAAAGTCCAGAATTGTAAGATTCTTACAAGAACCTGTTAATCTTAATGTTGTAAAATAATATTTTATTGATCTATATACTGCATCTTGGACTAACTTTATTTGTTAAAGGTGCAGGACAACCACCTAACAGTGAATCACAATAATATCAACTAAACTCATTAAACGTAACATGCTGTCCATTTAAATACTAAATCTTCATTTTGAGTTGATTCTCATTTGAACTATGGAACTTCTACATCTATGGAAACACATGACTTCCCAGGGGCTCAATGAGTGACAGGCATATGACCCAGAGATTGTGGGTTCAAGTCCTTTGTCTTACAACTTTATAAAGTTGTGTCATTTCAATTTCTTTATCATACTGAAACGCGTTGTACTATTCTTTCTTCCTATTAAATACAACGTGTGTTTTATTTATATGCAAAGTCTTTATTTTGAGTTCATTCTCTTTTTTACTACTGAACCTCGGCAGCTGGATGATCTCATTTCTTTTGTGAGGTAAGAAGTTAATGAGTAAGAATACTTTGGTTATTAAAGTTTCTTTTAAAGTTTTGAAAGCAAAGTATTTTTAAGTACTTTTTGAACCCATGGAACCATTGAAGGCTTGGCCCCGTAAGGCTGCTTGCAGCTTTAATTAGGGGCCAAGCACCGAAGGTGCAGAGGCACCTATTGTATCTGTTGGTTTTCTTATTATTATTCTTCTTCTTCTTCTTCCGCAAATGGAAGTCTATGGCAGCCCTATGAACCGTACATAGGAAAATGATGAAATTTGGCACACTTGTAGTGATGCTAGTGAATAGTAATTGGACCAATTTTTGACCCTCTAGGACCAACTCTATAGCGCCACCACCAGTTCAAAAATTCAACATTGAAATGGTTATAACTTTTGAACCCTTTGATCTAGAGACATGAAACTTAGTACACCTGATTCCACTCATCATGCTGATCACAACCAATACCTTACATTAAGACCCCGCCCATTACAGTAGTGGCCATTTTGAAATGTACAGTATTCAGTTTTTTCGCTACTCCTCCTTCAAATTTTGTCCAATTTTCTCCAAACATGCACTCAAATGATCTTCAGACTGAGCCGCATAAAAGTACTGTTCCCGATTTTTTTGTTATACTGGAAAAAAAAAGTTATAATGTCGCAAACTTAACGAGGTCCACCCAAAATAGGCTAAGAGGCTGTATCTCGGCCAAAGTTTGATCAATCAAAACGAAAATTGGTACACTTCATCAGAAGCATGTGTTGAGGTTCCAATGCAAAGTTGGGAATAGCGCCACCTATGGGTCATGAGATATGAACAATTGCTATTTTGACCAATAACTTTTGAACAGTTTGTCAGAAAATCATAATTGTGGTATCTATGGATTCCTTGCATCATGCCGAATCCGTGGATATCGATTTTGCCATGATGGGATGTACCACGTGTCCGCCATTTTGAATTTTGTCATAAATTGCAATATCTTTTAAACTATTTGACATATCAGCACACAATTTGGTAGGGATGACCGACACCATGTCCTAAAGCGACATGAGAAGTTTGATCACAGCGCCACCTAGTGTTCCAGATATATCATTGTTTTTTGAAAAAACGCTTATAACATTTGAAAATATTGTTCAAATTTTGAGTTCTTTATGACAGTATGTTCCTTGGTTTATGCCGATTTAGACGATATCTCATTTGTCATTTTCCAACAATGTGACTGGCCGCCATATTGGAGCGAATGTAAAACAGTTTTTTCGCTACTCCTCCTTCAAAATTTGTCCAAAATTGTCCAAAATTTGCTCAAATGATCTTCGGACCGAGCCGCATAAAAGTACTGTTCCCGATTTTTTTGCTATACTGTAATAAAAAAGTTATGATGTCACAAATTTAACAAGGTCAACCCAAAATTGGCTAAGAGGCTGTAACTTGTGAACAGTTTATCACAAAATCATAAAATTGGTGTCTATCGATTCCTTGCATCATGTCGAATCCGATGATATCTATTTTGCCAGGATTGGATGTACCACGTCATAAGCTAAATTAGCAATAAGCTAGCTTAGCATGCTAATCTGGTTAACATGTCATGGAACTTTTTTGTGAACTCATTCTCACACTGAACCCTCTCCTCTGCTGGTTTGAAATTCACGTCCTCTGAGTGGCGCAATCGGCTAAACCATGCTTCTCGAATCCCAAACCATTGTGGTTGTGGGTTCGAGTCCCATGTGAGACGACTTTAAAATTGTGTATAAAGTTGTCATTTCAATTCCTTCCGGCTCTGCTCTGCTGTTGGTGCTTAAATGCTCGCTGTGCTTCATTTACATGTATATTCAATTTGTTCTCTTTTTGTTCTTGCGGCTCTGCACTGCTATTGGTGCTTAAATGCTTGATGCGCTGCTGTACTTGCAGTACTTGCTGTGCTTGCTGTGCTTGCAGTACTTGCTGTACTTGCTGTGTTTGCAGTACTTGCTGTACTTGCTGTGTTTGCTGTACTTGCAGTACTTGCTGTACTTGCAGCTTGCTGTACTTGCAGTTTGCAGTACTTGTTCTGCTAAGCCTTTGAACTTTGCTGTACTTGTTCTAATTGCGGTGCCTTGCAGGGCTTGGCCCCGTGTTGCTGCTTGCAGCTATATTTATTATTATTCTTCTTCTTCTTCCGCAAATGGAAGTCTATGGCAGCCCTATGAACCGTACATAGGAAAATGATGAAATTTGGCACACTTGTAGTGATGCTAATGAATAGTAATTGGACCAATTTTTGACCCTCTAGGACCAACTCTATAGCGCCACCACCAGTTCAAAAATTCAACATTGAAATGGTTATAACTTTTGAACCCTTTGATCTAGAGACATGAAACTTAGTACACCTGATTCCACTCATCATGCTGATCACAACCAATACCTTACATTAAGACCCCGCCCATTACAGTAGTGGCCATTTTGAAATGTACAGTATTCAGTTATTTCGCTACTCCTCCTTCAAATTTTGTCCAATTTTCTCCAAACATGCACTCAAATGATTTTCAGACTGAGCCGCATAAAAGTACTGTTCCCGATTTTTTTGTTATACTGGAAAAAAAAAGTTATAATGTCGCAAACTTAACAAGGTCCACCCAAAATTGGCTAAGAGGCTGTATCTCGGCCAAAGTTTGATCAATCGAAACAAAAATTGGTACACTTCATCGGAAGCATGTTCTGAGGTCCCATGCCAAAGTTGGGAATAGCGCCACCTACGGGTCATGAGATATGACAAATTGCTATTTTGGCCAATTACTTTTGAACAGTTTGTCAGAAATTCATAATTGTGGTATCTATGGATTCCTTGCATCATGCTGAATCCGTGGATATCAATTTTGCCATGATGGGATGTACCCCGTGTCCGCCATTTTGAATTTTGTCATAATTTGCAATATCTTTTAAACTATTTGAAATTTCCTCACCACATTTGGTATGGATCATCATTAGCATGGCCCGAAGGTACATGAGAAGTTTGATTACAGCGCCACCTAGTGTTCCAGAGATATCATTGTTTTTTGAAAAAACGCTTATAACTTTTGCTATCATTGCTTGAAATTTGATTTATTTATGTCAATATATTCCTTGGCTTATGCCGATTTCAACGATATCTCATATGCTATTTTCCAACAATGTGACTGGCCGCCATATTGGAGCGAATGTAAAACAGTTTTTTCGCTACTCCTCCTTCAAAATTTGTCCAAAATTGTCCAAAATTTGCTCAAATGATCTTCGGACCGAGCCGCACAGAAGTACTGTTCCCGATTTTTTTGCTATACTGTAATAAAAAAAGTTATGATGTCGCAAATTTAACAAGGTCGACCCAACATTGGTTCAGAGGCTGTAACTTGTGAACAGTTTGTCAAAAAATCATAAAATTGGTGTCTATCGATTCCTTGCATCATGTCAAATCCGACGATATCTATTTTGCCAGGATTGGATGTACCACGTTATAAGCTAAATTAGCATTAAGCTAGCTTAGCATGCTTATCTGGTTAACATGTCATGGAACTTTTTGTGAACTCATTCTCACACTGAAACCTCTACTCAGCAGGCTGGTGAACGTGCATGAGTGATTAGCTCAACGTGTTACACCACGGATCCCGATGTTCAGCGTCGTGGGTTCGCCACTCAGTGTGACATGTGCCCAGACCGCATGAGGTACTGTGGCAGGAAAAGATGCAGAAGTTGCATCTGTTCCAGGCATTGTGCATAAGAATGATCTCATCTGAAGCTGCCACACACAACATGCAGTGCTTTTACGTCCAATTCATTGTTGTTCTTCTTCCAGAAGGGTAGTCAATGGCAGCCCTATGAACCACAAGTTAGAAAATTGGCACACTTGTAGTGATGGTAATGAGTAGTAATCTGACCAATTTTGGATGATTTAATCTAAACTTTTTAAATACAAAATGTTCTCCATTTACTTCAAAATTCTTAATTTTGACTTGATTCTCTCTTGAAAATATTGAATTTCGGCAGCTGTGTAGATGCATGTCTGGCAAGTGGCTCAACGAGATGAGTGACAGGCATCTAACCCATAGATAGTGGGTTCGAGTCCCGTGTGGGACAACTTTAAAATTGTGTATTATGAAATTAATTGATTATGAAACACTTGTAGTGAGTAGTCCAACGTGTGATCAGATGATCTTTGGACCGAGCTGCACAGAAATGATGAACAGGTTTTTGATAGTAGCCCCCATACCAAAGATCTTCCTCTCTGCAGTTGACCTAGCCTGTGTTTGTTGCCTTATCTTAGTTAGCTTAGCATACTAATTGGTTAGCATGCTAGCCAGATGCCATTCTTTCTAATGTGGCTCTTCAGTTATCAGGCTAAACCATAAGGCTTTAAGTGGTGGACAAGTTGCTTCTGTTCCAGGTGAAGGAGCTAGTAGAATAGAACACACAGATAATTTATTTAAAAATTCTTCATTTTGAGTTGCTTCTCACTTGAACTATGGATCTTCTGCATCTTGGCCAAAACACAACTTCCAAGTGGTGCAATGAGATGAGTGACAGATATCTGACCCAGAGATAGTGGGTTCAAGCCCCATGTGGGACAACTTTAATTTAAAAAAAAAATGTGTTAAGTTGTCATTTCAATTCCTTTATTATCCAGATAAGCATTGTTGTAATCTTTCTTTTGGGATTAGAAATGTGTTTTTGTTCATTCTATGTTGATTCTTACCTGAAGTCTTAAATATCCAGAAAGGTTTGTGAACAAATGAGCAGTCATTGACTTTCAACTATTCTAATTGCATTGTAAGCAGTTACATAAATTGGTTGTTTTCTTCCTATGTATAGTCGTATCCTCTTTTTTTTTTTGCCTCCATGTGTTAATTCTCAACTTCATATATGTGTTTGTGCATTGTGTGTAAAGTAGTGAACTGGAGAGCAGAAGGGTATGATAAGATGTTTGTGGTGGTCTAGGTAAACCTCTATTTTTTTAAATTGTGCTGCCTTTTTTACATTTCAAGTTAAATACATAAAGCTTCAAACAGAACACAAATGCCTATTCAATTGATCAACCACTGGCAACATTTTATTGCAAAGTATATAGTAAAGAATACTTTCAATTCCATACAAGAAATGGTTTGACCAACTCCACAATATTAACTGATCTGACATTAAACATTTGAATGTGTACATATGCATATCTTTTAATTATTTTAAGTCCCATAAACATTAGACTTACTTAGTGACTTGAATATCAGTTTTTCCTTCTCGTCATGTGGACAATAAATAAAAGTAATTTTATCATAATAGTAAACCATAAAATCACATTAAAATACATGAACATTTTTGTATTATCTAACATTAAGAATTGTTTTAAAAAATAAATTGTAATTGTAAATAGAAGTTAATTAGTTACTACATGAATGTTAAATTACAAATAGTTACTATTCTAACAGTACATTATTTGGATCAACATCAATTAGTTGAGGTATATTGCCAAAAAGACTAGTAAAAGCTAACCTAAAGAATTTACATAATGTATACAATTATTTATTCTCAAATAAGCAACAAAATATCATTACACATCAAACAATACACTATCATTATACACAGAGCTGCACTCCAGGTTTATTGCTGCTCCTGATGCTTTGAATATTTTCCCAAAACAATCAGAGTAAAGCTTAATTAAGTTCAAGAGGCTTCATTTCTCCATCCCTAAAAGGCATTATACAAGTAAATTTACCTTTCAATTATTTCCAGCAGACTTTCAGATCCATTTCTTGCCTCCACTAAACCAAGCTTCCCAATTCTAAAATGATTAACTCAGCAATTTGATGAATGTATTACTAATTCCTGCAATCACCCTAATTGAATCGTTTGTTAATTGCATACCAAGCATTGTCAATTTCTGTTCTAGTAGGCCTAATCTACTATAAATCACACCACTTGCAAACCTCTTTTTTCATGCAACAGCAAAAATGAACAAATATTTAAATAGACCAGAGACCAGTGAATCTGACAACTGCATTTATGTTTACATTCATGCAGTTTCCAGAGTGCAACTGTCTAGAACAAACTCAAAGTTTTTTAATGCAACTTTGCAAACAGGTCGCAGTGAATATCACCAAGCTGTCATCTTTGCGCACGAAAAACATCAAACTTGGACAACATTAGCATTAAATCGGACAGCGGTTAAACTGTCAAACATAACAAAAAAGCCAAGTAAGTGGTAGTCTAGCTATTTAATCCTGTTTTCTATCTGATAAACTTTCAGTAATCGTATTCCTTTCAAATTCATTGTACAAACAAGCCCATATCAATTCTCACTTTTTTCATTCTTTAGGCCTCAATAATTCTGAATATTTCATTCAGTGTGATCGGAGTACTGCTGTGGAAGTCGCAACATCTACATTTCCCCACAAACCACCAAAAGAGATAGAAAAACTCACTGTAGAAGAAGCAAAAACTCTGGGATCACGACAATTGGTAAGCTGTTTTTTTTTCAACCTTCTCACTGTGTAAATAGCCTACAGGGTTGTTTACTTGTTGTAGTAATGCTCTGGAGAGTAGTACAATCACATATATTAGCCCTCTGTAGATTGTGCAAAATCGTTTTTATGGGGAGAAAAACATTTTAAAGTAGCCTGACGTTCAAAAAAATGCTAAAATGTGAAAGATTTTTCAGATGCACAGGCAAAGATTACTCTGCTTCTCAGTTATCTTTGCTAGATGCTTTACAAACATGATTAATGCGTTTCAAATTGGTTAATGTGTGGAAAAGTTTGGCTATTTCCTCTTCTTATGACCACAACAGCAGTTGTATACATTTCCCTTGTAATCATGTTTATTGATGTATATTTTTGATTGTACATGTACGATTTTCTTTAAATTTTCAGATCACTAAAATATCTGCAACAGTATGCAAGCTAAACAACGCAACTACTGTAAAGGCCTGGGGTACAGACTGTGAGATCCAAGAATGTTCCTTGCAAGATCCATCTGGAGAAATTCAACTTACTCTTTGGGAAAACCAAGTTTCAAAACTGCAACTAGGTAACTCCTACACCTTTACCAATCTTAAAACTAGACTGTACAACAGCCTTAAGAGCCTCACAACAACCCTGAAAACAACCATGGAACCTATTGCACAGGACCAAGTTTTCCCACCTGGTCAAGGCCCTAAAATCAGTAAAGAACCCTCTCTACCTAATACAGTGGTGAAACAAAAGCCAATAGGGGTGCAAATAAACATTAAAAAACAATGTCCAAAATGCCACAAATCACAAGAACAATTCAACATCAAACAGCAATTTCACCGTTGCCCGACTTGCAAAATTCTACGGAACACAAAAAGCTATATAACAAAATGCAATGGAATAATTGAGATAAATCAAGACAGTCAAATAACTTCTCTTACGGTTTCGAACTCAACTTTGTCAAAATTCATAGCACCAGAACTTGAACTGTCAACTTGTGATTCACAAGATATAGAAGAACTCTTTCTATCCTCCGATGAACTGACTTTAACATATAATAACTGTTTGGAAGTCACCAATATTGAAAACGCTTCATCCGCTCATCCCAGTGATGAGGATTTATTTGAAGTTAATATCGATGAAATCAACCCTGTCCTCTGTGTCACAGAGACACAAAGCACTCCAGAACCCAAGTCTCCAGTTAAAAGACCATCTGAGCCAACAACGCCTCCTATTACACCAGCTAAAAAACCTTTGACTAAGAAGAGTGCTGTAAAAATAATACAAAAATGACTTTGTATTGAAATGCACAACTAAGATGGTTGTGTGTGTGTGTATATATATTGAAATGATGGTATTGGTGTTTTTTTTTTTTTTTTTTTTTTAATGAATGGCAAATATTGATTTAAGTCATGTTTTCTATTGAAATTAGGTTAATTTTGTCCATTATGTTCTGAAATGCTACTGATTGATTTTTATTTCATTTTTATGGCAAAGCTTTGTTAAATGTTGTTTAATGTATTTTTTTTTTTTATTAAAACAAATGTGTGTCAATTCTTGGAATATGTGACCTTTATTGCATGGGCTTATCTTACATTTGGAAAGTTGCGTGCATTCTTCTAGCCATTCTTAACTAGGCACTAAGTTTAGTTTCACAAACCATACTGGGAAAAGCAAGTAGTGTAACCATAAGTGTCATTGTGAATAACTAAAGAAACGGTTGGTATTCTGTTCTGTAAAGATTTAAATATGCAACAATGGTGCTTTAAAATCACTTCAAAGGCCCCCTCTAATTTGCTTACTTTATCCAATGTGCTAAATGGTATTTAAACTAAAAATAATCGTTATTTTTAATTCACATTTTTATCACCTCTCACAATATTGTTTCTAGGCAGCATAAAAAAAAAAAACTTAATTGTACAAGACATTATCAAAGATGACTGTCAAAGTAATGTACTTGTAGCAAAAATATAGGTTACAGTTGCATATGGCAGTTAACCCATGTAATTCCAATTTCTTTTCCCTGAGATAACATGTATGAATACATAAGGATATTAAACAATCTTTAACAATTACGTCAAAAATATATATCAAAATCCATACAAAAAACTTGATTATTCGTCAGGTCACAATTGTGACCATTAGTAGAACAAAGGGAGGCTAGGTATATGGTGTTAATGGATTTATAAACTGACAAACTTCTACAGTTTAAAGACCAGGTTCAATAATTGTTTTAAGCTTTAGTTAATAGTGTTGTATTACATCAAGACACACCATGCAAAATTTCCATTTGTCAAACAGTGACCCCTAGAGTCGCTGTGGAGTACTTGTATTTTTTCTGAATATTAACTTAATGACCTAATATCTAATATGCCCATGACAATTTAGAAACTGAAAATAGAACATAAAAATATATGTATTAGATCTAATATAACAAAATTACAAGATTATAAAATGCATTGCGTGAATTCTTGTTTAAAGAGAAGTGTTTAATCTACAATTAAACTAGGAATGTTTGACGGAATAGTGAATATTATCAGGAAACCTGCTCCAGACTTTAGGACCCACATGCAAAAACAAAACATTCTCTCCTTTAGTGCAGTTCAATATCCTAAGTAGTACCAAAAGTCCAGAATTGTAAGATTCTTACAAGAACCTGTTAATCTTAATGTTGTAAAATAATATTTTATTGATCTATATACTGCATCTTGGACTAACTTTATTTGTTAAAGGTGCAGGACAACCACCTAACAGTGAATCACAATAATATCAACTAAACTCATTAAACGTAACATGCTGTCCATTTAAATACTAAATCTTCATTTTGAGTTATTTCTCATTTGAACTATGGAACTTCTACATCTATGGAAACACATGACTTCCCAGGGGCTCAATGAGTGACAGGCATATGACCCAGAGATTGTGGGTTCAAGTCCTTTGTCTTACAACTTTATAAAGTTGTGTCATTTCAATTTCTTTATCATACTGAAAAGCATTGTACTATTCTTTCTTCCTATTAAATACAACGTGTGTTTCATTTATATGCAAAGTCTTTATTTTGAGTCCATTCTCTTTTTTACTACTGAACCTCGGCAGCTGGATGATCTCATTTCTTTTGTGAGGTAAGAAGTTAATAAGTAAGAATACTTTGGTTATTAAAGTTTCTTTTAAAGTTTGGAAAGCAAAGTATTTTTAAGTACTTTTTGAACCCATGGAACCATTGAAGGCTTGGCCCCGTAAGGCTGCTTGCAGCTTTAATTAGGGGCCAAGCACCGAAGGTGCAGAGGCACCTATTGTATCTGTTGGTTTTCTTATTAGGGGCCAAGCACCGAAGGTGCAGAGGCACCTATTGTATCTGTTAGTTTTCTTATTATTATTCTTCTTCTTCTTCTTCCGCAAATGGAAGTCTATGGCAGCCCTATGAACCGTACATAGGAAAATGATGAAATTTGGCACACTTGTAGTGATGCTAATGAATAGTAATTGGACCAATTTTTGACCCTCTAGGACCAACTCTATAGCGCCACCACCAGTTCAAAATTGTAACATTGAAATGGTTATAACTTTTGAACCCTTTGATCTAGAGACATGAAACTTGGTACACCTGATTCCTCTCATCATGTTTATCACAACCAATACCTTACATTAAGACCCCGCCCATTACAGTAGTGGCCATTTTGAAATGTACAGTATTCAGTTATTTCGCTACTCCTCCTTCAAATTTTGTCCAATTTTCTCCAAACATGCACTCAAATGATCTTCAGACTGAGCCGCATAAAAGTACTGTTCCCGATTTTTTTGTTATACTGGAAAAAAAAAGTTATAATGTCGCAAACTTAACAAGGTCCACCCAAAATTGGCTAAGAGGCTGTATCTCGGCCAAAGTTTGATCAATCAAAACGAAAATTGGTACACTTCATCGGAAGCATGTTCTGAGGTCCCATGCCAAAGTTGGGAATAGCGCCACCTACGGGTCATGAGATATGACAAATTGCTATTTTGGCCAATAACTTTTCAACAGTTTGTCAGAAATTCATAATTGTGGTATCTATGGATTCCTTGCGTCATGCCGAATCCGTGGATATCGATTTTGCCATGATGGGATGTACCACGTGTCCGCCATTTTGAATTTTGTCATAAATTGCAATATCTTTTAAACTATTTGACATATCAGCACACAATTTGGTAAGGATGACCGACACCATGTCCTAAAGCGACATGAGAAGTTTGATCACAGCGCCACCTAGTGTTCCAGATATATCATTGTTTTTTGAAAAAACGCTTATAACATTTGAAAATATTGTTCAAATTTTGAGTTCTTTATGACATTATGTTCCTTGGTTTATGCCGATTTAGACGATATCTCATTTGTCATTTTCCAACAATGTGACTGGCCGCCATATTGGAGCGAATGTAAAACAGTTTTTTCGCTACTCCTCCTTCAAAATTTGTCCAAAATTGTCCAAAATTTGCTCAAATGATCTTCGGACCGAGCCGCATAAAAGTACTGTTCCCGATTTTTTTGCTATACTGTAATAAAAAAGTTATGATGTCACAAATTTAACAAGGTCAACCCAAAATTGGCTAAGAGGCTGTAACTTGTGAACAGTTTGTCACAAAATCATAAAATTGGTGTCTATCGATTCCTTGCATCATGTCGAATCCGATGATATCTATTTTGCCAGGATTGGATGGACCACGTCATAAGCTAAATTAGCAATAAGCTAGCTTAGCATGCTTATGGAACTTTTTTGTGAACTCATTCTCACACTGAACCCTCTCCTCTGCTGTTTTGAAATTCATGTCTTCTGAGTGGCGCAATCAGCTAAACCATGCATTTCGAATCCCGAACCATTCTGGTCGTGGGTTCGAGTCCCATGTGGGACGACTTTAAAATTCTGTATAAAGTTGTCATTTCAATTCCTTCCGGCTCTGCTCTGCTGTTGGTGCTTAAATGCTCGCTGTGCTTCATTTACATGTATATTCAATTTGTGCTGTTTTTGTTCTTGCGGCTCTGCACTGCTATTGGTGCTTAAATGCTTGATGCGCTGCTGTACTTGCAGTACTTGCTGTACTTGCTGTGCTTGCTGTACTTGCAGTTTGCTGTACTTGCAGTTTGCTGTGCTTGCTGTACTTGCAGTTTGCTGTACTTGCAGTTTGCAGTACTTGTTCTGCTTGCGGTGCCAAGCCTTTCAACTTTGCTGTACTTGTTCTAATTGCGGTGCCAAGCCTTTTAACTTTGCTGTAATTGTTCTAATTGCGGTGCCTTGCAGGGCTTGGCCCCGTGTTGCTGCTTGCAGCTATATTTATTATTATTATTCTTCTTCTTCTTCCGCAAATGGAAGTCTATGGCAGCCCTATGAACCGTACATAGGAAAATGATGAAATTTGGCACACTTGTAGTGATGCTAATGAATAGTAATTGGACCAATTTTTGACCCTCTAGGACCAACTCTATAGCGCCACCACCAGTTCAAAAATTCAACATTGAAATGGTTATAACTTTTGAACCCTTTGATCTAGAGACATGAAACTTAGTACACCTGATTCCACTCATCATGCTGATCACAACCAATACCTTACATTAAGACCCCGCCCATTACAGTAGTGGCCATTTTGAAATGTACAGTATTCAGTTATTTCGCTACTCCTCCTTCAAATTTTGTCCAATTTTCTCCAAACATGCACTCAAATGATCTTCAGACTGAGCCGCATAAAAGTACTGTTCCCGATTTTTTTGTTATACTGGAAAAAAAAAAGTTATAATGTCGCAAACTTAACGAGGTCCACCCAAAATTGGCTAAGAGGCTGTATCTCGGCCAAAGTTTGATCAATCGAAACGAAAATTGGTACACTTCATCGGAAGCATGTTCTGAGGTCCCATGCCAAAGTTGGGAATAGCGCCACCTACGGGTCATGAGATATGACAAATTGCTATTTTGGCCAATAACTTTTGAACAGTTTGTCAGAAATTCATAATTGTGGTATCTATGGATTCCTTGCGTCATGCCGAATCCGTGGATATCGATTTTGCCATGATGGGATGTACCACGTGTCCGCCATTTTGAATTTTGTCATAAATTGCAATATCTTTTAAACTATTTGACATATCAGCACACAATTTGGTAGGGATGACCGACACCATGTCCTAAAGCGACATGAGAAGTTTGATCACAGCGCCACCTAGTGTTCCAGATATATCATTGTTTTTTGAAAAAACGCTTATAACATTTGAAAATATTGTTCAAATTTTGAGTTCTTTATGACATTATGTTCCTTGGTTTATGCCGATTTAGACGATATCTCATTTGTCATTTTCCAACAATGTGACTGGCCGCCATATTGGAGCGAATGTAAAACAGTTTTTTCGCTACTCCTCCTTCAAAATTTGTCCAAAATTGTCCAAAATTTGCTCAAATGATCTTCGGACCGAGCCGCATAAAAGTACTGTTCCCGATTTTTTTGCTATACTGTAATAAAAAAGTTATGATGTCACAAATTTAACAAGGTCAACCCAAAATTGGCTAAGAGGCTGTAACTTGTGAACAGTTTGTCACAAAATCATAAAATTGGTGTCTATCGATTCCTTGCATCATGTCGAATCCGACGATATCTATTTTGCCAGGATTGGATGTACCACGTTATAAGCTAAATTAGCATTAAGCTAGCTTAGCATGCTTATCTGGTTAACATGTCATGGAACTTTTTGTGAACTCATTCTCACACTGAAACCTCTACTCAGCAGGCTGGTGAACGTGCATGAGTGATTAGCTCAACGTGTTACACCACGGATCCCGATGTTCAGCGTCGTGGGTTCGCCACTCAGTGTGACATGTGCCCAGACCGCATGAGGTACTGTGGCAGGAAAAGATGCAGAAGTTGCATCTGTTCCAGGCATTGTGCATAAGAATGATCTCATCTGAAGCTGCCACACACAACATGCAGTGCTTTTACGTCCAATTCATTGTTGTTCTTCTTCCAGAAGGGTAGTCAATGGCAGCCCTATGAACCACAAGTTAGAAAATTGGCACACTTGTAGTGATGGTAATGAGTAGTAATCTGACCAATTTTGGATGATTTAATCTAAACTTTTTAAATACAAAATGTTCTCCATTTACTTCAAAATTCTTAATTTTGACTTGATTCTCTCTTGAAAATATTGAATTTCGGCAGCTGTGTAGATGCATGTCTGGCAAGTGGCTCAACGAGATGAGTGACAGGCATCTAACCCATAGATAGTGGGTTCGAGTCCCGTGTGGGACAACTTTAAAATTGTGTATTATGAAATTAATTGATTATGAAACACTTGTAGTGAGTAGTCCAACGTGTGATCAGATGATCTTTGGACCGAGCTGCACAGAAATGATGAACAGGTTTTTGATAGTAGCCCCCATACCAAAGATCTTCCTCTCTGCAGTTGACCTAGCCTGTGTTTGTTGCCTTATCTTAGTTAGCTTAGCATACTAATTGGTTAGCATGCTAGCCAGATGCCATTCTTTCTAATGTGGCTCTTCAGTTATCAGGCTAAACCATAAGGCTTTAAGTGGTGGACAAGTTGCTTCTGTTCCAGGTGAAGGAGCTAGTAGAATAGAACACACAGATAATTTATTTAAAAATTCTTCATTTTGAGTTGCTTCTCACTTGAACTATGGATCTTCTGCATCTTGGCCAAAACACAACTTCCAAGTGGTGCAATGAGATGAGTGACAGATATCTGACCCAGAGATAGTGGGTTCAAGCCCCATGTGGGACAACTTTAATTTAAAAAAAAAATGTGTTAAGTTGTCATTTCAATTCCTTTATTATCCAGATAAGCATTGTTGTAATCTTTCTTTTGGGATTAGAAATGTGTTTTTGTTCATTCTATGTTGATTCTTACCTGAAGTCTTAAATATCCAGAAAGGTTTGTGAACAAATGAGCAGTCATTGACTTTCAACTATTCTAATTGCATTGTAAGCAGTTACATAAATTGGTTGTTTTCTTCCTATGTATAGTCGTATCCTCTTTTTTTTTTTTGCCTCCATGTGTTAATTCTCAACTTCATATATGTGTTTGTGCATTGTGTGTAAAGTAGTGAACTGGAGAGCAGAAGGGTATGATAAGATGTTTGTGGTGGTCTAGGTAAACCTCTATTTTTTTAAATTGTGCTGCCTTTTTTACATTTCAAGTTAAATACATAAAGCTTCAAACAGAACACAAATGCCTATTCAATTGATCAACCACTGGCAACATTTTATTGCAAAGTATATAGTAAAGAATACTTTCAATTCCATACAAGAAATGGTTTGACCAACTCCACAATATTAACTGATCTGACATTAAACATTTGAATGTGTACATATGCATATCTTTTAATTATTTTAAGTCCCATAAACATTAGACTTACTTAGTGACTTGAATATCAGTTTTTCCTTCTCGTCATGTGGACAATAAATAAAAGTAATTTTATCATAATAGTAAACCATAAAATCACATTAAAATACATGAACATTTTTGTATTATCTAACATTAAGAATTGTTTTAAAAAATAAATTGTAATTGTAAATAGAAGTTAATTAGTTACTACATGAATGTTAAATTACAAATAGTTACTATTCTAACAGTACATTATTTGGATCAACATCAATTAGTTGAGGTATATTGCCAAAAAGACTAGTAAAAGCTAACCTAAAGAATTTACATAATGTATACAATTATTTATTCTCAAATAAGCAACAAAATATCATTACACATCAAACAATACACTATCATTATACACAGAGCTGCACTCCAGGTTTATTGCTGCTCCTGATGCTTTGAATATTTTCCCAAAACAATCAGAGTAAAGCTTAATTAAGTTCAAGAGGCTTCATTTCTCCATCCCTAAAAGGCATTATACAAGTAAATTTACCTTTCAATTATTTCCAGCAGACTTTCAGATCCATTTCTTGCCTCCACTAAACCAAGCTTCCCAATTCTAAAATGATTAACTCAGCAATTTGATGAATGTATTACTAATTCCTGCAATCACCCTAATTGAATCGTTTGTTAATTGCATACCAAGCATTGTCAATTTCTGTTCTAGTAGGCCTAATCTACTATAAATCACACCACTTGCAAACCTCTTTTTTCATGCAACAGCAAAAATGAACAAATATTTAAATAGACCAGAGACCAGTGAATCTGACAACTGCATTTATGTTTACATTCATGCAGTTTCCAGAGTGCAACTGTCTAGAACAAACTCAAAGTTTTTTAATGCAACTTTGCAAACAGGTCGCAGTGAATATCACCAAGCTGTCATCTTTGCGCACGAAAAACATCAAACTTGGACAACATTAGCATTAAATCGGACAGCGGTTAAACTGTCAAACATAACAAAAAAGCCAAGTAAGTGGTAGTCTAGCTATTTAATCCTGTTTTCTATCTGATAAACTTTCAGTAATCGTATTCCTTTCAAATTCATTGTACAAACAAGCCCATATCAATTCTCACTTTTTTCATTCTTTAGGCCTCAATAATTCTGAATATTTCATTCAGTGTGATCGGAGTACTGCTGTGGAAGTCGCAACATCTACATTTCCCCACAAACCACCAAAAGAGATAGAAAAACTCACTGTAGAAGAAGCAAAAACTCTGGGATCACGACAATTGGTAAGCTGTTTTTTTTTCAACCTTCTCACTGTGTAAATAGCCTACAGGGTTGTTTACTTGTTGTAGTAATGCTCTGGAGAGTAGTACAATCACATATATTAGCCCTCTGTAGATTGTGCAAAATCGTTTTTATGGGGAGAAAAACATTTTAAAGTAGCCTGACGTTCAAAAAAATGCTAAAATGTGAAAGATTTTTCAGATGCACAGGCAAAGATTACTCTGCTTCTCAGTTATCTTTGCTAGATGCTTTACAAACATGATTAATGCGTTTCAAATTGGTTAATGTGTGGAAAAGTTTGGCTATTTCCTCTTCTTATGACCACAACAGCAGTTGTATACATTTCCCTTGTAATCATGTTTATTGATGTATATTTTTGATTGTACATGTACGATTTTCTTTAAATTTTCAGATCACTAAAATATCTGCAACAGTATGCAAGCTAAACAACGCAACTACTGTAAAGGCCTGGGGTACAGACTGTGAGATCCAAGAATGTTCCTTGCAAGATCCATCTGGAGAAATTCAACTTACTCTTTGGGAAAACCAAGTTTCAAAACTGCAACTAGGTAACTCCTACACCTTTACCAATCTTAAAACTAGACTGTACAACAGCCTTAAGAGCCTCACAACAACCCTGAAAACAACCATGGAACCTATTGCACAGGACCAAGTTTTCCCACCTGGTCAAGGCCCTAAAATCAGTAAAGAACCCTCTCTACCTAATACAGTGGTGAAACAAAAGCCAATAGGGGTGCAAATAAACATTAAAAAACAATGTCCAAAATGCCACAAATCACAAGAACAATTCAACATCAAACAGCAATTTCACCGTTGCCCGACTTGCAAAATTCTACGGAACACAAAAAGCTATATAACAAAATGCAATGGAATAATTGAGATAAATCAAGACAGTCAAATAACTTCTCTTACGGTTTCGAACTCAACTTTGTCAAAATTCATAGCACCAGAACTTGAACTGTCAACTTGTGATTCACAAGATATAGAAGAACTCTTTCTATCCTCCGATGAACTGACTTTAACATATAATAACTGTTTGGAAGTCACCAATATTGAAAACGCTTCATCCGCTCATCCCAGTGATGAGGATTTATTTGAAGTGAATATCGATGAAATCAACCCTGTCCTCTGTGTCACAGAGACACAAAGCACTCCAGAACCCAAGTCTCCAGTTAAAAGACCATCTGAGCCAACAACGCCTCCTATTACACCAGCTAAAAAACCTTTGACTAAGAAGAGTGCTGTAAAAATAATACAAAAATGACTTTGTATTGAAATGCACAACTAAGATGGTTGTGTGTGTGTGTGTATATATATTGAAATGATGGTATTGGTTTTTTTTTTTTTTTAATGAATGGCAAATATTGATTTAAGTCATGTTTTCTATTGAAATTAGGTTAATTTTGTCCATTATGTTCTGAAATGCTACTGATTGATTTTTATTTCATTTTTATGGCAAAGCTTTGTTAAATGTTGTTTAATGTGTTTTTTTTTTATTAAAACAAATGTGTGTCAATTCTTGGAATATGTGACCTTTATTGCATGGGCTTATCTTGCATTTGGAAAGTTGCGTGCATTCTTCTAGCCATTCTTAACTAGGCATTAAGTTTAGTTTCACAAACCATACTGGGAAAAGCAAGTAGTGTAACCATAAGTGTCATTGTGAATAACTAAAGAAACGGTTGGTATTCTGTTCTGTAAAGATTTAAATATGCAACAATGGTGCTTTAAAATCACTTCAAAGGCCCCCTCTAATTTGCTTACTTTATCCAATGTGCTAAATGGTATTTAAACTAAAAATAATCGTTATTTTTAATTCACATTTTTATCACCTCTCACAATATTGTTTCTAGGCAGCATAAAAAAAAAAACTTAATTGTACAAGACATTATCAAAGATGACTGTCAAAGTAATGTACTTGTAGCAAAAATATAGGTTACAGTTGCATATGGCAGTTAACCCATGTAATTCCAATTTCTTTTCCCTGAGATAACATGTATGAATACATAAGGATATTAAACAATCTTTAACAATTACGTCAAAAATATATCTCAAAATCCATACAAAAAACTTGATTATTCGTCAGGTCACAATTGTGACCATTAGTAGAACAAAGGGAGGCTAGGTATATGGTGTTAATGGATTTATAAACTGACAAACTTCTACAGTTTAAAGACCAGGTTCAATAATTGTTTTAAGCTTTAGTTAATAGTGTTGTATTACATCAAAGACACACCATGCAAAATTTCCATTTGTCAAACAGTGACCCCTAGAGTTGCTGTGGAGTACTTGTATTTTTTCTGAATATTAACTTAATGAACTAATATCTAATATGCCCATGACAATTTAGAAACTGAAAATAGAACATAAAAATATGTATTAGATCTAATATAACAAAATTACAAGATTATAAAATGCATTGCGTGAATTCTTGTTTAAAGAGAAGTGTTTAATCTACAATTAAACTAGGAATGTTTGACAGAATAGTGAATATTATCAGGAAACCTGCTCCAGACTTTAGGACCCACATGCAAAAACAAAACATTCTCTCCTTTAGTGCAGTTCAATATTCTTAGTAGTACCAAAAGTCCAGAATTGTAAGATTCTTACAAGAACCTGTTAATCTTAATGTTGTAAAATAATATTTTATCGATCTATATACTGCATCTTGGACTAACTTTATTTGTTAAAGGTGCAGGACAACCACCTAACAGTGAATCACAATAATATCAACTAAACTCATTAAACGTAACATGCTGTCCATTTAAATACTAAATCTTCATTTTGAGTTGATTCTCATTTGAACTATGGAACTTCTACATCTATGGAAACACATGACTTTCCAGGGGCTCAATGAGTGACAGGCATATGACCCAGAGATTGTGGGTTCAAGTCCTTTGTCTTACAACTTTATAAAGTTGTGTCATTTCAATTTCTTTATCATCCTGAAACGCATTGTACTATTCTTTCTTCCTATTAAATACAACGTGTGTTTCATTTATATGCAAAGTCTTTATTTTGAGTTCATTCTCTTTTTTACTACTGAACCTCGGCAGCTGGATGATCTCATTTCTTTTGTGAGGTAAGAAGTTAATGAGTAAGAATACTTTGGTTATTAAAGTTTCTTTTAAAGTTTTGAAAGCAAAGTATTTTTAAGTACTTTTTGAACCCATGGAACCATTGAAGGCTTGGCCCCGTAAGGCTGCTTGCAGCTTTAATTAGGGGCCAAGCACCGAAGGTGCAGAGGCACCTATTGTATCTGTTGGTTTTTAGGGGCCAAGCACCGAAGGTGCAGAGGCACCTATTGTATCTGTTAGTTTTCTTATTATTATTCTTCTTCTTCTTCTTCCGCAAATGGAAGTCTATGGCAGCCCTATGAACCGTACATAGGAAAATGATGAAATTTGGCACACTTGTAGTGATGCTAATGAATAGTAATTGGACCAATTTTTGACCCTCTAGGACCAACTCTATAGCGCCACCACCAGTTCAAAATTGTAACATTGAAATGGTTATAACTTTTGAACCCTTTGATCTAGAGACATGAAACTTGGTACACCTGATTCCTCTCATCATGTTGATCACAACCAATACCTTACATTAAGACCCCGCCCATTACAGTAGTGGCCATTTTGAAATGTACAGTATTCAGTTATTTCGCTACTCCTCCTTCAAATTTTGTCCAATTTTCTCCAAACATGCACTCAAATGATCTTCAGACTGAGCCGCATAAAAGTACTGTTCCCGATTTTTTTGTTATACTGGAAAAAAAAAGTTATAATGTCGCAAACTTAACAAGGTCCACCCAAAATTGGCTAAGAGGCTGTATCTCGGCCAAAGTTTGATCAATCAAAACGAAAATTGGTACACTTCATCGGAAGCATGTGTTGAGGTTCCAATGCAAAGTTGGGAATAGCGCCACCTATGGGTCATGAGATATGAACAATTGCTATTTTGACCAATAACTTTTGAACAGTTTGTCAGAAAATCATAATTGTGGTATCTATGGATTCCTTGCATCATGCCGAATCCGTGGATATCGATTTTGCCATGATGGGATGTACCACGTGTCCGCCATTTTGATTTTTGTCATAATTTGCAATATCTTTTAAACTATTTGAAATTTCCTCACCACATTTGGTATGGATCATCATTAGCATAGCCCGAAGGTATATGAGAAGTTTGATCACAGCGCCACCTAGTGTTCCAGAGATATCATTGTTTTTTTTAAAAACGCTTATAACTTTTGCTATCATTGCTTGAAATTTGATTTCTTTATGTCAATATATTCCTTGGCTTATGCCGATTTCAACGATATCTCATATGCTATTTTCCAACAATGTGACTGGCCGCCATATTGAAGCGAATGTAAAACAGTTTTTTCGCTACTCCTCCTTCAAAATTTGTCCAAAATTGTCCAAAATTTGCTCAAATGATCTTCGGACCGAGCCGCACAAAAGTACTGTTCCCGATTTTTTTGCTATACTGGAAAAAAAAAGTTATGATGTCGCAAATTTAACAAGGTCGACCCAACATTGGTTCAGAGGCTGTAACTTGTGAACAGTTTGTCACAAAATCATAAAATTGGTGTCTATCGATTCCTTGCATCATGTCGAATCCGATGATATCTATTTTGCCAGGATTGGATGTACCACGTCATAAAGCTAAATTAGCATTAAGCTAGCTTAGCATGCTAATCTGGTTAAGATGTCATGTAACTTTTTTGTGAACTCATTCTCACACTGAACCCTCTCCTCTGCTGTTTTGAAATTCACGTCCTCTGAGTGGCGCAATCAGCTAAACCATGCATCTCGAATCCCGAACATTCTGGTCGTGGGTTCGAGTCCCATGTGGGACAACTTTAAAATTGTGTATGAAGTTGTCATTTCAATTCCTTCTGAATCTGCTCTGCTGTTGGTGCTTAAATGCTCGCTGTGCTTCATTTACATGTATATTCAATTTGTGCTGTTTTTGTTCTTGCGGCTCTGCACTGCTATTGGTGCTTAAATGCTTGATGCGCTGCTGTACTTGCAGTACTTGCTGTACTTGCTGTGCTTGCTGTACTTGCTGTGCTTGCTGTACTTGCTGTACTTGCTGTGCTTGCTGTGCTTGCTGTACTTGCTGTACTTGCTGTGCTTGCTGTACTTGCTTTACTTGCTGTACTTGTTGTACTTGCTGTACTTGCTGTGCTTGCTGTACTTGCTGTACTTGCAGCTTGCTGTACTTGCAGTTTGCAGTACTTGTTCTGCTTGCGGTGCCAAGCCTTTGAACTTTGCTGTACTTGTTCTAATTTCGGTGCCTTGCAGGGCTTGGCCCCGTGTTGCTGCTTGCAGCTATATTTATTATTATTATTATTCTTCTTCTTCTTCTTCCGCAAATGGAAGTCTATGGCAGCCCTATGAACCGTACATAGGAAAATGATGAAATTTGGCACACTTGTAGTGATGCTAATGAATAGTAATTGGACCAATTTTTGACCCTCTAGGACCAACTCTATAGCGCCACCACCAGTTCAAAAATTCAACATTGAAATGGTTATAACTTTTGAACCCTTTGATCTAGAGACATGAAACTTAGTACACCTGATTCCACTCATCATGCTGATCACAACCAATACCTTACATTAAGACCCCGCCCATTACAGTAGTGGCCATTTTGAAATGTACAGTATTCAGTTATTTCGCTACTCCTCCTTCAAATTTTGTCCAATTTTCTCCAAACATGCACTCAAATGATCTTCAGACTGAGCCGCATAAAAGTACTGTTCCCGATTTTTTTGTTATACTGGAAAAAAAAAGTTATAATGTCGCAAACTTAACGAGGTCCACCCAAAATTGGCTAAGAGGCTGTATCTCGGCCAAAGTTTGATCAATCGAAACGAAAATTGGTACACTTCATCGGAAGCATGTTCTGAGGTCTCATGCCAAAGTTGGGAATAGCGCCACCTACGGGTCATGAGATATGACAAATTGCTATTTTGGCCAATAACTTTTGAACAGTTTGTCAGAAAATCATAATTGTGGTATCTATGGATTCCTTGCATCATGCCGAATCCGTGGATATCGATTTTGCCATGATGGGATGTACCACGTGTCCGCCATTTTGAATTTTGTCATAAATTGCAATATCTTTTAAACTATTTGACATATCAGCACACAATTTGGTAGGGATGACCGACACCATGTCCTAAAGCGACATGAGAAGTTTGATCACAGCGCCACCTAGTGTTCCAGATATATCATTGTTTTTTGAAAAAACGCTTATAACATTTGAAAATATTGTTCAAATTTTGAGTTCTTTATGACATTATGTTCCTTGGTTTATGCCGATTTAGACGATATCTCATTTGTCATTTTCCAACAATGTGACTGGCCGCCATATTGGAGCGAATGTAAAACAGTTTTTTCGCTACTCCTCCTTCAAAATTTGTCCAAAATTGTCCAAAATTTGCTCAAATGATCTTCGGACCGAGCCGCATAAAAGTACTGTTCCCGATTTTTTTGCTATACTGTAATAAAAAAGTTATGATGTCACAAATGTAACAAGGTCAACCCAAAATTGGCTAAGAGGCTGTAACTTGTGAACAGTTTGTCACAAAATCATAAAATTGGTGTCTATCGATTCCTTGCATCATGTCGAATCCGATGATATCTATTTTGCCAGGATTGGATGTACCACGTCATAAGCTAAATTAGCATTAAGCTAGCTTAGCATGCTAATCTGGTTAACATGTCACTCATTCTCACACTGAACCCTCTCCTCTGCCGTTTTGAAATTCACGTCCTCTGAGTGGCGCAATCAGCTAAACCATGCATCTCGAATCCCGAACCATTCTGGTCGTGGGTTCGAGTCCCATGTGGGACGACTTTAAAATTGTTTATAAAGTTGTCATTTCAATTCCTTCCGGCTCTGCTCTGCTGTTGGTGCTTAAATGCTAGCTGTGCTTCATTTACATGTATATTCAATTTGTGCTGTTTTTGTTCTTGCGGCTCTGCAGTGCTATTGGTGCTTAAATGCTTGATGCGCTGCTGTACTTGCAGTACTTGCTGTGCTTGCAGTACTTGCTGTACTTGCTGTGTTTGCAGTACTTGCTGTACTTGCTGTGTTTGCTGTACTTGCAGTACTTGCTGTACTTGCAGCTTGCTGTACTTGCAGTTTGCAGTACTTGTTCTGCTTGCGGTGCCAAGCCTTTGAACTTTGCTGTACTTGTTCTAAATTGCGGTGCCAAGCCTTTGAACTTTGCTGTACTTGTTCTAATTGTGGTGCCAAGCCTTTTAACTTTGCTTTAATTGTTCTAATTGCGGTGCCAAGCCTTTGAACTTTGCTGTAATTGTTCTAATTGCGGTGCCTTGCAGGGCTTGGCCCCGTGTTGCTGCTTGCAGCTATATTCTTATTATTATTATTATTCCGTGAATGGGAGTCTATGGCAGCCCTATGAACCGTAAGTAGGAAAATGATGAAATTTGGCACACTTGTAGTGATGCTAGTGAATAGTAATTGGACCAATTTTTGACCCTCTAGGACCAACTCTATAGCGCCACCAGCAGTTCAAAAATTCAACATTGAAATGGTTATAACTTTTGAACCCTTTGATCTAGAGACATGAAACTTAGTACACCTGATTCCACTCATCATGCTGATCACAACCAATACCTTACATTAAGACCCCGCCCATTACAGTAGTGGCCATTTTGAAATGTACAGTATTCAGTTATTTCGCTACTCCTCCTTCAAATTTTGTCCAATTTTCTCCAAACATGCACTCAAATGATCTTCAGACTGAGCCGCATAAAAGTACTGTTCCCGATTTTTTTGTTATACTGGAAAAAAAAAGTTATAATGTCGCAAACTTAACGAGGTCCACCCAAAATTGGCTAAGAGGCTGTATCTCGGCCAAAGTTTGATCAATCGAAACGAAAATTGGTACACTTCATCGGAAGCATGTTCTGAGGTCCCATACCAAAGTTGGGAATAGCGCCACCTACGGGTCATGAGATATGACAAATTGATATTTTGGCCAATAACTTTTGAACAGTTTGTCAGAAATTCATAATTGTGGTATCTATGGATTCCTTGCATCATGCCGAATCCGTGGATATCGATTTTGCCATGATGGGATGTACCACGTGTCCGCCATTTTGAATTTTGTCATAATTTGCAATATCTTTTAAACTATTTGAAATTTCCTCACCACATTTGGTATGGATCATCATTAGCATGGCCCGAAGGTACATGAGAAGTTTGATCACAGCGCCACCTAGTGTTCCAGAGATATCATTGTTTTTTGAAAAAACGCTTATAACTTTTGCTATCATTGCTTGAAATTTGATTTCTTTATGTCAATATATTCCTTGGCTTATGCCGATTTCAACGATATCTCATATGCTATTTTCCAACAATGTGACTGGCCGCCATATTGGAGCGAATGTAAAACAGTTTTTTCGCTACTCCTCCTTCAAAATTTGTCCAAAATTGTCCAAAATTTGCTCAAATGATCTTCGGACCGAGCCGCACAGAAGTACTGTTCCCGATTTTTTTGCTATACTGGAAAAAAAAAAGTTATGATGTCGCAAATTTAACAAGGTCGACCCAACATTGGTTCAGAGGCTGTAACTTGTGAACAGTTTGTCAAAAAATCATAAAATTGGTGTCTATCGATTCCTTGCATCATGTCAAATCCGACGATATCTATTTTGCCAGGATTGGATGTACCACGTTATAAGCTAAATTAGCATTAAGCTAGCTTAGCATGCTTATCTGGTTAACATGTCATGGAACTTTTTGTGAACTCATTCTCACACTGAAACCTCTACTCAGCAGGCTGGTGAACGTGCATGAGTGATTAGCTCAACGTGTTACACCACGGATCCCGATGTTCAGCGTCGTGGGTTCGCCACTCAGTGTGACATGTGCCCAGACCGCATGAGGTACTGTGGCAGGAAAAGATGCAGAAGTTGCATCTGTTCCAGGCATTGTGCATAAGAATGATCTCATCTGAAGCTGCCACACACAACATGCAGTGCTTTTACGTCCAATTCATTGTTGTTCTTCTTCCAGAAGGGTAGTCAATGGCAGCCCTATGAACCACAAGTTAGAAAATTGGCACACTTGTAGTGATGGTAATGAGTAGTAATCTGACCAATTTTGGATGATTTAATCTAAACTTTTTAAATACAAAATGTTCTCCATTTACTTCAAAATTCTTAATTTTGACTTGATTCTCTCTTGAAAATATTGAATTTCGGCAGCTGTGTGGATGCATGTCTGGCAAGTGGCTCAACGAGATGAGTGACAGGCATCTAACCCATAGATAGTGGGTTCGAGTCCCGTGTGGGACAACTTTAAAATTGTGTATTATGAAATTAATTGATTATGAAACACTTGTAGTGAGTAGTCCAACGTGTGATCAGATGATCTTTGGACCGAGCTGCACAGAAATGATGAACAGGTTTTTGATAGTAGCCCCCATACCAAAGATCTTCCTCTCTGCAGTTGATCTAGCCTGTGTTTGTTGCCTTATCTTAGTTAGCTTAGCATACTAATTGGTTAGCATGCTAGCCAGATGCCATTCTTTCTAATGTGGCTCTTCAGTTATCAGGCTAAACCATAAGGCTTTAAGTGGTGGACAAGTTGCTTCTGTTCCAGGTGAAGGAGCTAGTAGAATAGAACACACAGATAATTTATTTAAAAATTCTTCATTTTGAGTTGCTTCTCACTTGAACTATGGATCTTCTGCATCTTGGCCAAAACACAACTTCCAAGTGGTGCAATGAGATGAGTGACAGATATCTGACCCAGAGATAGTGGGTTCAAGCCCCATGTGGGACAACTTTAATTTAAAAAAAAAAATGTGTTAAGTTGTCATTTCAATTCCTTTATTATCCAGATAAGCATTGTTGTAATCTTTCTTTTGGGATTAGAAATGTGTTTTTGTTCATTCTATGTTGATTCTTACCTGAAGTCTTAAATATCCAGAAAGGTTTGTGAACAAATGAGCAGTCATTGACTTTCAACTATTCTAATTGCATTGTAAGCAGTTACATAAATTGGTTGTTTTCTTCCTATGTATAGTCGTATCCTCTTTTTTTTTTTGCCTCCATGTGTTAATTCTCAACTTCATATATGTGTTTGTGCATTGTGTGTAAAGTAGTGAACTGGAGAGCAGAAGGGTATGATAAGATGTTTGTGGTGGTCTAGGTAAACCTCTATTTTTTTAAATTGTGCTGCCTTTTTTACATTTCAAGTTAAATACATAAAGCTTCAAACAGAACACAAATGCCTATTCAATTGATCAACCACTGGCAACATTTTATTGCAAAGTATATAGTAAAGAATACTTTCAATTCCATACAAGAAATGGTTTGACCAACTCCACAATATTAACTGATCTGACATTAAACATTTGAATGTGTACATATGCATATCTTTTAATTATTTTAAGTCCCATAAACATTAGACTTACTTAGTGACTTGAATATCAGTTTTTCCTTCTCGTCATGTGGACAATAAATAAAAGTAATTTTATCATAATAGTAAACCATAAAATCACATTAAAATACATGAACATTTTTGTATTATCTAACATTAAGAATTGTTTTAAAAAATAAATTGTAATTGTAAATAGAAGTTAATTAGTTACTACATGAATGTTAAATTACAAATAGTTACTATTCTAACAGTACATTATTTGGATCAACATCAATTAGTTGAGGTATATTGCCAAAAAGACTAGTAAAAGCTAACCTAAAGAATTTACATAATGTATACAATTATTTATTCTCAAATAAGCAACAAAATATCATTACACATCAAACAATACACTATCATTATACACAGAGCTGCACTCCAGGTTTATTGCTGCTCCTGATGCTTTGAATATTTTCCCAAAACAATCAGAGTAAAGCTTAATTAAGTTCAAGAGGCTTCATTTCTCCATCCCTAAAAGGCATTATACAAGTAAATTTACCTTTCAATTATTTCCAGCAGACTTTCAGATCCATTTCTTGCCTCCACTAAACCAAGCTTCCCAATTCTAAAATGATTAACTCAGCAATTTGATGAATGTATTACTAATTCCTGCAATCACCCTAATTGAATCGTTTGTTAATTGCATACCAAGCATTGTCAATTTCTGTTCTAGTAGGCCTAATCTACTATAAATCACACCACTTGCAAACCTCTTTTTTCATGCAACAGCAAAAATGAACAAATATTTAAATAGACCAGAGACCAGTGAATCTGACAACTGCATTTATGTTTACATTCATGCAGTTTCCAGAGTGCAACTGTCTAGAACAAACTCAAAGTTTTTTAATGCAACTTTGCAAACAGGTCGCAGTGAATATCACCAAGCTGTCATCTTTGCGCACGAAAAACATCAAACTTGGACAACATTAGCATTAAATCGGACAGCGGTTAAACTGTCAAACATAACAAAAAAGCCAAGTAAGTGGTAGTCTAGCTATTTAATCCTGTTTTCTATCTGATAAACTTTCAGTAATCGTATTCCTTTCAAATTCATTGTACAAACAAGCCCATATCAATTCTCACTTTTTTCATTCTTTAGGCCTCAATAATTCTGAATATTTCATTCAGTGTGATCGGAGTACTGCTGTGGAAGTCGCAACATCTACATTTCCCCACAAACCACCAAAAGAGATAGAAAAACTCACTGTAGAAGAAGCAAAAACTCTGGGATCACGACAATTGGTAAGCTGTTTTTTTTTCAACCTTCTCACTGTGTAAATAGCCTACAGGGTTGTTTACTTGTTGTAGTAATGCTCTGGAGAGTAGTACAATCACATATATTAGCCCTCTGTAGATTGTGCAAAATCGTTTTTATGGGGAGAAAAACATTTTAAAGTAGCCTGACGTTCAAAAAAATGCTAAAATGTGAAAGATTTTTCAGATGCACAGGCAAAGATTACTCTGCTTCTCAGTTATCTTTGCTAGATGCTTTACAAACATGATTAATGCGTTTCAAATTGGTTAATGTGTGGAAAAGTTTGGCTATTTCCTCTTCTTATGACCACAACAGCAGTTGTATACATTTCCCTTGTAATCATGTTTATTGATGTATATTTTTGATTGTACATGTACGATTTTCTTTAAATTTTCAGATCACTAAAATATCTGCAACAGTATGCAAGCTAAACAACGCAACTACTGTAAAGGCCTGGGGTACAGACTGTGAGATCCAAGAATGTTCCTTGCAAGATCCATCTGGAGAAATTCAACTTACTCTTTGGGAAAACCAAGTTTCAAAACTGCAACTAGGTAACTCCTACACCTTTACCAATCTTAAAACTAGACTGTACAACAGCCTTAAGAGCCTCACAACAACCCTGAAAACAACCATGGAACCTATTGCACAGGACCAAGTTTTCCCACCTGGTCAAGGCCCTAAAATCAGTAAAGAACCCTCTCTACCTAATACAGTGGTGAAACAAAAGCCAATAGGGGTGCAAATAAACATTAAAAAACAATGTCCAAAATGCCACAAATCACAAGAACAATTCAACATCAAACAGCAATTTCACCGTTGCCCGACTTGCAAAATTCTACGGAACACAAAAAGCTATATAACAAAATGCAATGGAATAATTGAGATAAATCAAGACAGTCAAATAACTTCTCTTACGGTTTCGAACTCAACTTTGTCAAAATTCATAGCACCAGAACTTGAACTGTCAACTTGTGATTCACAAGATATAGAAGAACTCTTTCTATCCTCCGATGAACTGACTTTAACATATAATAACTGTTTGGAAGTCACCAATATTGAAAACGCTTCATCCGCTCATCCCAGTGATGAGGATTTATTTGAAGTTAATATCGATGAAATCAACCCTGTCCTCTGTGTCACAGAGACACAAAGCACTCCAGAACCCAAGTCTCCAGTTAAAAGACCATCTGAGCCAACAACGCCTCCTATTACACCAGCTAAAAAACCTTTGACTAAGAAGAGTGCTGTAAAAATAATACAAAAATGACTTTGTATTGAAATGCACAACTAAGATGGTTGTGTGTGTGTGTATATATATTGAAATGATGGTATTGGTGTTTTTTTTTTTTTTTTTTTTTTAATGAATGGCAAATATTGATTTAAGTCATGTTTTCTATTGAAATTAGGTTAATTTTGTCCATTATGTTCTGAAATGCTACTGATTGATTTTTATTTCATTTTTATGGCAAAGCTTTGTTAAATGTTGTTTAATGTATTTTTTTTTTTTATTAAAACAAATGTGTGTCAATTCTTGGAATATGTGACCTTTATTGCATGGGCTTATCTTACATTTGGAAAGTTGCGTGCATTCTTCTAGCCATTCTTAACTAGGCACTAAGTTTAGTTTCACAAACCATACTGGGAAAAGCAAGTAGTGTAACCATAAGTGTCATTGTGAATAACTAAAGAAACGGTTGGTATTCTGTTCTGTAAAGATTTAAATATGCAACAATGGTGCTTTAAAATCACTTCAAAGGCCCCCTCTAATTTGCTTACTTTATCCAATGTGCTAAATGGTATTTAAACTAAAAATAATCGTTATTTTTAATTCACATTTTTATCACCTCTCACAATATTGTTTCTAGGCAGCATAAAAAAAAAAAACTTAATTGTACAAGACATTATCAAAGATGACTGTCAAAGTAATGTACTTGTAGCAAAAATATAGGTTACAGTTGCATATGGCAGTTAACCCATGTAATTCCAATTTCTTTTCCCTGAGATAACATGTATGAATACATAAGGATATTAAACAATCTTTAACAATTACGTCAAAAATATATATCAAAATCCATACAAAAAACTTGATTATTCGTCAGGTCACAATTGTGACCATTAGTAGAACAAAGGGAGGCTAGGTATATGGTGTTAATGGATTTATAAACTGACAAACTTCTACAGTTTAAAGACCAGGTTCAATAATTGTTTTAAGCTTTAGTTAATAGTGTTGTATTACATCAAGACACACCATGCAAAATTTCCATTTGTCAAACAGTGACCCCTAGAGTCGCTGTGGAGTACTTGTATTTTTTCTGAATATTAACTTAATGACCTAATATCTAATATGCCCATGACAATTTAGAAACTGAAAATAGAACATAAAAATATATGTATTAGATCTAATATAACAAAATTACAAGATTATAAAATGCATTGCGTGAATTCTTGTTTAAAGAGAAGTGTTTAATCTACAATTAAACTAGGAATGTTTGACGGAATAGTGAATATTATCAGGAAACCTGCTCCAGACTTTAGGACCCACATGCAAAAACAAAACATTCTCTCCTTTAGTGCAGTTCAATATCCTAAGTAGTACCAAAAGTCCAGAATTGTAAGATTCTTACAAGAACCTGTTAATCTTAATGTTGTAAAATAATATTTTATTGATCTATATACTGCATCTTGGACTAACTTTATTTGTTAAAGGTGCAGGACAACCACCTAACAGTGAATCACAATAATATCAACTAAACTCATTAAACGTAACATGCTGTCCATTTAAATACTAAATCTTCATTTTGAGTTATTTCTCATTTGAACTATGGAACTTCTACATCTATGGAAACACATGACTTCCCAGGGGCTCAATGAGTGACAGGCATATGACCCAGAGATTGTGGGTTCAAGTCCTTTGTCTTACAACTTTATAAAGTTGTGTCATTTCAATTTCTTTATCATACTGAAAAGCATTGTACTATTCTTTCTTCCTATTAAATACAACGTGTGTTTCATTTATATGCAAAGTCTTTATTTTGAGTCCATTCTCTTTTTTACTACTGAACCTCGGCAGCTGGATGATCTCATTTCTTTTGTGAGGTAAGAAGTTAATAAGTAAGAATACTTTGGTTATTAAAGTTTCTTTTAAAGTTTGGAAAGCAAAGTATTTTTAAGTACTTTTTGAACCCATGGAACCATTGAAGGCTTGGCCCCGTAAGGCTGCTTGCAGCTTTAATGTTTCTTGTTGTATTTGTATTTGTATATGTCCACTGGAAGCCTCAGTACCAAAACAAATTCCTTGTGTGTGCAAGCACACTTGGCAATAAAGCTCTTTCTGATTCTGATTCTGATTCATAGTTACGTTCGGCAGGCGATAGAGGATGTGACAAAAACGCACAACGATGCATCTTGTCATCTGCAGAAGAGCGCTGAGAAAGTACTGCACCTACCCCCACCTCTGACGCGTCGACCTCTACCACGAACTGACGTGATGAATCAGGGGCGACTAAGATGGGAGCTGAAACAAAGCAGCTTTTGAGTTTGGCGAACACAGCCTCGGCTGTGTTCGACCACCTGAACGTCACTCTGGGAGAGGTCAAGGCAGTCAGAGGCGCGGCTAGTTGGCTGAAATTGCGAATGAAACGCCGATAGAAGTTGGCAAACCCCAGAAACCTCTGTAGGGCCTTACGGGAATCTGGACTTGGCCAATCCATCACAGCCTTAACCCTGTCAGGATCCATGCGCACTTCCCCAGACGAGACGATGTAACCTAGAAAAGGGACAGACTGTGCATGAAACGCGCATTTCTCCGCCTTGACAAAAAGCCCATTCTCTAGCAACCTCTGAAGCACTCGTCTGACGTGTTGAACGTGTTCCTGGAGAGACGACGAAAAAATCAATATGTCATCCAGGTAAACATATATGAATTGATCTACCATGTCTCTCAACACGTCATTGACGAGTGCTTGGAAAACCGCTGGGGAGTTGGACAGCCCGAACGGCATAACCAAATATTCAAAGTGCCCCCTGGGAGTATTAAAAGCGGTTTTCCATTCATCCCCCTCCCTGATGCGAACCAAATGATATGCATTACGTAAATCCAATTTTGTGAATATAGATGCTCCCTGCAACCGCTCGAAGGCTGAAGACATCAACGGCAAAGGATAAGTATTCTTTACCGTGATGTTGTTCAACCCCCGATAATCAATGCACGGTCGCAGAGATCCATACTTCTTACCCACAAAAAAGAATCCCGCCCCCGCTGGAGAAGAGGAAGGACGGATGAATTTGGAAGCTAGAGAATCAGAAATATATTTCTCCATGGCCTCCCTTTCAGGAACAGAAAGTGAGTATAACTTGCCCTTAGGCGGAGACTTACCTGGAAGTAAATCTATGGCACAGTCATAAGGACGATGCGGAGGAAGAGAAGCAGCGCGGGACTTACTAAACACCTCCTGCAGGTCGCGATACTCCGCGGGCACGTTAGATAAATTTGCCACCTCCGTCTGAAAGACAACACTGGACACAGACGAACAAGCAGACACAAGACAAGACTTATGACATTGAGTGCTCCAGGCTGACACAGAATTGTGTCCCCAATCAACTCTGGGACTATGCTGTATCAGTTAGGGGTGACCGAGGACAACGGGTGCCATGGGTGAGTCCAGAAGCAAAAATGAAATCTGTTCAGTGTGATTGCCAGACGTGACCAGTGTCAAGGGGTGTGTGCGATAGGTTATGGATGGAAGTTCTTGACCGTTAAGTGCGCTGACAGAAATGGTGTCTTTGAGAGTAGTGATGGGTAATCCAAGTGTCCGAGCAACAGTTATGTCCAGAAAATTACCCTCAGCTCCTGAGTCAAGAAGGGCTTGCGTGGGATGGGACTGGGTTCCCCACAGCAGTCTAACCGGGAGGAGAGTAGAGGAAGAGGCCTTGTTCACGGAGATCCCGCCCGACAGTAGCCTCTCGTTCACGGCCGGGCTCGATCTTTTACCGGGCAGGTGTTCAAGTAATGACCAGCCCCGCCACAATAGAGGCAAAGGCCCCTGGATCTCCGGAGCTCTCTCTCCTCCCGGGAAAGCCGAGCTCTACCCACCTGCATGGGCTCGGGATTGTAGGCGGGGCTGACCGCATCACTGCCGCTGGACTGCAGGTCTCTGACACTCACGGGCCCCTGGGCTGCTCTGGTCCGCTGCTCCAGTTGGTGTAAGCGAGCGTCCACCCTCAGAGCCAACTCTACGAGTTCGTCGAACCTCTTGGGTAGATCCAGCGTGAAGATTTGCTGCTGGATGCGGTCAGCCAGCCCATGCAGGAACATATCCCACTGCGCCTCCTCGTTCCAGTAACACTCGGCAGCCAGGGTGCGGAAGTCGATGGCGTAGTCCGACACTGAACGGTTACCCTGGCGCAGGTCTGCGAGCTGACGAGCGGCCTCCCGTCCAGTGGTCGCCCGATCAAACACTCGCTTCATCTCCTCCGACAGTGTCTGGAACGAGGAACAGCATTGATGTTGATTTTCCCACACCGCCGTTCCCCATAATGCTGCACGTCCTGTGAGCAGTGTTAGGACAAACGCCACCCTTGCCGTCTCAGTACAAAAGGTTTGGGGCTGCAAGGAAAAGTACATAGAGCATTTTGTTAAAAATGCTCTACAGAAATTCGGCTCACCAGCATACATCTCAGGCGCGGGTAGTCGAGGCTCAGGTTGATGGTCGGGTGCTGGCGGCAGTTGGGGAATCGGCGGTGGGCTGGGCGCAGTGGGAACAGCCAGATGTTGGAGCTGCTGGGTGAGCTCGGACACCTGTGCTACCAAGGCTTGAACGGCACGTCCCGTGACGGCCAGGTTCTCCTCTTGTTGATCCATTCTGGCACCGCTAATAGACAGAAACTCACTTAAGTCTGATGTGCCGCTTGCTGAATCCATCTTGGTCAGATCGTTTTGTTAGGAATAATAGACAGAAGATTCAATTGCAAGTAAAAGCTGGATGTTTATTGTAGTACACTAGTGGATGCACAAAAGTCCGTGGGACGGCCGTATGGCAGCACAGGGACGCTGTGGGGTCTCGCAGGATGAGCAGCGATGAACAGTCCGAGAGTGCAGGAGGAGGAACAATCCAGACGTGCAGGTGAAAGTAATCCGAGGTGACCAAACAGAAGTGCCAAAACACAGACGAACCGAACAGGACTGGAACAGGCAGGAACACGGCGAACAAGAGACAGGTGGGTAACACTGGAACATCCAACAACGATCTGACAAAGACAGGGAGAAAACAAAGGGACTAAATAGGGCTCACTGATCAGCCACAGCTGACGCGCAGATAGAGCGCAGCTGGAACAATCAACCGCGGTGATCAGCGACCTCGCCCACGCACAACATGAGACGAGAAGGAGACAGCGAATTCATGAACCGTGACACTGAGGTGAATCTTTATGTTTACTGTATTCAGACATATTCTGATATATTTATTTGTTTATTTCAGACTAAACCACATTTTACCACCACAATTCTAATGCTGTATAGCCTAATGCTGGATATGTATATCGACACATCTGAAGAGATAAACAGTTAAATTATCTTCTGTCTCCTGTCACACTTCTTGCGGGAGTTCCGTAGTGGACTAGCCTTCCACCTAACTTAACAAAATAGAGTCCTTTACAATCACAATATGCACATTTTTTTAGAAGGACCTGTATAAGGGGATTTAAAAAAAAAAACACTGGATAGATTTTTATCATTTTATGATGGTTGTGTACAGGCACTGCCAACACACATTGCAGTACAATCAACTTGAAAAAGTGCATGTATCATTATATGACCCCTTTAACAATTTCACAAGCCCCCTCAGTCATTTCACCCTGCAGCCGGGCCTGCGCACAGGAGAAATCCTCACAGCCTACCACTCCATCATTCACCAGGAGGCCGTCTGTGAAAGGTGTTGGGCAGGGGACATGTAATGACAGTTATTAACTTTATTCGTTCACGGGTATTAAATCACAGGCAATTCAGAACACTTTTAGAGGAAGAAAACTGCCATACAAGAGCCATAGAGAGAACGAGTTGCGACACGCTTTTTTATGTCGCCACGACGGATTTCACGTGGTTCATGTAAGCCCCAATAGTTCCAAAAGATACGCGGGCTGTCATGTTCTTCTATGGACAGACAGCAGCGATTGCATTATTAAACGGTAGATATAAAATAAAAACACACACCCAAGTACTTTTTAAGCTGTTATTGCATTTTGTTAAAGGTGCAGTGTGTGATTTTTAGTGGCATCTAGCGGTTCGGTTGCGAGTTGCACTAAGGACTCAGTCCACTGCTCACCCCTCCCTTTCGAAGAAGCTACGGTGGCTAAAACGGGACAAACATCGTCGTCTGAGACAGCAGAGAATAGCCAGAGTAAACCAAGAGTGTGTAACATTGTCACTGTTTCTGTACCACAGTCCATTATAAACCACATCATAGATAAAGTTTACAAAGCCATAGTCAGGTGAGGATGAAGGGTCTTAATATATAATATAATAATAGTAATCAGCTGATTGTCTCATGAACGTAACCAGCACATTTCTCCCCACATAGCAAACCCATAATACAGCGAGGGGTTAAGAACCACATGAAACTATATCCAACTACATATTTTTTTCTAACAGGGTAGTAAAAGTTTAGCTGGCTAATATGAGCTGTTACTGTGGCTGAGCTGGTTAAAGCGTAAAGCCTTGTTTATACTGGACGCGTCCGCATGAGTGCAAAGGTGCGCGTGGCAAAAATGACGTGATTGTAACAGCGCGCGCGCCTCCGCATCCCCTAGACACCATTTACTACACACAATAGGCTTTTTTTCTCTGATTTTGGAAACTCGATCGACTTAAAATGCTTCCAAGATCGACTTGTCGACCGCGATCGACGGGTTGGTGATTCCTGTAACATACTGTTTTACGGTCAATGACAAGAGTACTAATCAGCTGTCTCACGAACGTAACCAGCACATTTATCCCTACATAGCAAAGCCATAACACAGCGAGGGAGAAGAACTGAGTTACATGAAACCAGGGGCGGAGTGGGACCAAAAAATCTACCGGGAAATTTCGTAGACCACCGGGTAAAATCCATTTAGCCTATAAATGTACTATATAAATGAAAATGAATATTTCAAAAGTATATTTTAGCCTACATTACACTATAATATAGGACAATTAAAATATTTTTGTCCTAATTTCTTCACTTGCAAGAAATAAACCCTTGAGCTTTTATTTAGGAGAAAACACCAGATAACCATGCTGATCGCGTGAGCAAAGTAATCACGCAGCACAGACAGGATGCCTATTCTTAAAGTCTTGTGCTGTTTTATAAAGACACAAAGCCATATCATGGTTTCAATTTTAGTTCGTTGGCAAAATATAACGCTAGAGACCTTAATGTTAGGTTATACATTTTACATCTTTACATATGTGTTGGGAAAAGGGAGAAGAGAGAGTTCGGCAAAAGGCGGATTCGAACTCGGGTCGAACGCATCAAAAGCTGCTTTCAAGCACTTCACGCCCTACGACACTGTAGCTATTTAGTAATGGGCGTCTTTTTGCTATAAAGACAGGCACTTAGTGCAAATATACGCTCCGTTATAGAAAATGTTTAAAAAAAATATTTTCTTCCCCTCGCTTGGGCCCCAAGTGCACATGGCGAACTTGCAATGAATACATTTTATCAGACCGGCCTAAGCACGGGTATGTCCCGAAATCCCTCAATACACCGTTTAGGGCCCAGGTAATTTCCCTGTCCGCCCTTCCGGTTCTCAGTGAGGAGGAGGACGCGAGTCTCCTTTGCCCCGTCAGGGCATTGAGAGCTTATGTGTCACGCTCGTCTGTTTTCAGACAGACGGAGCAGCTTTTCGTTTTGTTTGGCGGGCGTTCCAAGGGACTCGCCGCCTCAAAACAGAGCCTATCCAGATGGATAGTGGATGCCATTGCGCTCGCTTACTCTGCAAAGGGCCTACAGTGCCCCTTGGGTGTCAGAGCGCACTCCACGAGAGGCGTGGCCTCTTCGTGGGCTTGGTCGAGCGGGGTTTCCCTGCAAGATATCTGTACGGCCGCGGGCTGGGCCTCGCCGTCTACATTTATAAAATACTATAACCTGGAGGTACCCGCCTTACAAGCTAAGCTTTTGGCGGTCTAAAATTCAGTGCTATCTGCCCCGCTGTGCGGCCCAGATGTTGAGTTTACTGCAGCCCCATGAGTGTTGACACACGTATGGCCACCCAGATCAGGCTGAAAGCTTTCACCCTGGCTGCGCGTTTTATTGTCATATGATAGCCCCGCTGGGTGCTTTTTTATAGGGAATGACGCTTCCAGCCTCTCTTCCTCCACTCTATGTGAGTTTATGGTGATTATGCACTACATGAGCCCTGGGCTTCGGCCCTTGGGACTTTGGTGTTGGATCCCTGTACGCACGGCGTGTTGCATTGTGTTCCCCTAGCGTAAAGCTATTACGCAGTACAAGAGATACTCTCGTAAGAGAACGTACTCGGTTACTAACGTAACCTCGGTTCTCTCTAGAGAGGGAACGAGTACTGCGTATCTTGCCGTGCTTGGAATACGCTCTGGTTCGCTTCCGCGATAAAAACCAGCTTGTACCAGCCTAACGAGCATATTTATAGGGTGAGACCACGCCCTTTCTGGCGGGACGTGACGATATGGGCGCGAATTGCCCCCATTGGTCATTACGATAGTCTCTCTCGATAGGCTGCTGCATTTGCCGCAAGAGCAACCAATAGGCGCGCGAGCTGTTTCGCCTATGTCTGCTTGCTGCTGCAAAGCGTTTTACATTAATAAAAAATTAAGGATCATTTTTGGCTTCAATATCTCGTGGAAAAGAGTTTTTCCCCTAGCGTAAAGCTATTACGCAGTACTCGTTCCCTCTCTAGAGAGAACCGAGGTTACGTTAGTAACCGAGTACATTATCTGTGCTGTTGTCCAGTAACTCCAGTTGGAATTTTCACCCCAAAATGGCGGCCGCGCTACCGAAGCGCCACCTAGTGGCTGTTACCAAAAAAGCATCAGAGTTTCGCCTCTTGTTCTTCTATACTCTTTGTCTGAACTGCGGCGCAAATAAACATGGTGGCGGGCTGGCGCCCATCTCACGTTAGTTCAAGATCAAGATTATTTATAAAGGTTTTAAACGACCAAACACACTCACTTACACATTTTTGACAATCGGAATATCAGATAGTTGATGACATGGTAAGCAAGTTTGTGAATATTTTGAATAAAAAAGGAAAAACGAAATAAAAGCGATACACATCTGTCATCCTTTATTGTGGCTGCGGTGTGTCACGTGACAAATATGACGAGTTGCCATGGGAACATTAAGGGGGGACATACTAAAATAAAAACTCACTCTGGGGAGTCAGTTAGAATATTTTAAACGTATTTTTAAGCGTGAAGGAGTTCATATATGAATAATAAATTATGCTGGCTTATCTTTTTATTACGCGTTTACCTGTGCAGTTGCATATGGAGTGTTTTATGGAGCGCTGCGAGTTGTGTATTGATTGTTCATTGATGGTATAAAGTTAAGCCCCCTTAACAATTTCACAAGCCCCCTCAGTTATTTCATCCTGCAGCCGGGCCTGCACACAGGAGAAATCCTCACAGCCTACCACTCCATCCGTCTGTGAAAGGTGTTGGGCAGGGGACAGTTGTTAACTTTATTCGTTCACGGGGATTAAATCACAGGCAATTCAGAACACTTTTAGAGGAAGTAAACTGCCATGCCAGAGCCATAGAGAGAAAGAGTTGCGACACGCTCTGATGTCGCCGCGACGGCTGTCACGTGGTTCATGTAAGCCCCAATAGTTCCAAAACATACGCGGGCTGTCATGTTCTTCTATGGACAGACAGCAGCGATTGCATTATTAAACGGTAGATATAAAATAAAACACACACCCAAGTTAGGGTGACCAGAAGTCCCGAAAAATTCGGGACAGTCCCGAAATCTAAGCTGTTGTCCCGAATCCTTGAAACCGGCCTTAATTGTCCCGAAAATTATACTAAAGCAAAATCTTGATAAAACATTAAAAACTGTCCGTGGAAGTTGAGTCATCCAGCCCCCTCAAGTTGCAGCAGCCGCGAGGACAGTGAATGTGCAGGCAGCCAGTCTAAACGCTCTGCACGCGCGAATGGATTCGTATACATAAATACGCGTTTTTTTTGTGGCAGACTAAAGACTAATGACAGACTGTTGATCTTTGAATAAAAATATATGTTTGGCACATATTTTGAACCAAAACCTAACATATTGAACCAAAACCAAAACCAAGCTGGCTTGGTTAGCTGGCTAATATGAGCTGTTATTGTGGCTGAGCTGGTTAAAGCGTAAAGCCTTGTTTATACTGGAAGCGTCCGCATGAGTGCAAAGGTGCGCGTGGCAAAAATGACGTGATTGTAATAGCGCGCGCGCCTCCGCATCCCCTAGACACCATTTACTACACACAATAGGCTTTTTTTCCTCTGATTTTGGAAACTCGATCGACTTAAAATGCTTCCAAGATCGACTTGTCGACCGCGATCGACGGGTTGGTGATTCCTGTAACATACTGTTTTACGGTCAATGACAAGAGTACTAATCAGCTGTCTCACGAACGTAACCAGCACATTTATCCCCACATAGCAAAGCCATAACACAGCGAGGGAGAAGAACTGAGTTACATGAAACAATCCAACTACATATTTTAGTTGGATTACACCACTGACAAGGGAAAAGTCACTACTCACGGTGTTTATGGCTAGCTTCTAGCTTTCTGCGGCTTCTCTTTCAATGTAGTGACGAAACGCGCTCTGTAACGCTGTTTGTTCGCTGTCGGCTACGGTAGAAACATGACGTCACAATATGTCGACCTTCATAGAAGGGGGTGCCCGCGGTTATGTAGATATAAATGCCTCATTCTAAGGTAATAAAAACATTACGGTTTATTAAGTAAGTTCTTTATACACCACTGAACACATAGTTATGGATGTCATATTGCATTTCTGTTAATAGATACTCACATTTTTTACACATTGCACCTTTAATGTCAGTTTTGCATTTGGAGAGGCAGGGTGACAACTTAGATAAGTTTTAGGCTAATTTTTTTTAGGGAAAAGCTTAGCGTTCATGTTCGCATGGGTAGTAGCACTGGCTTTAGCGGCTCTAACTGAACTTTTCCATGTCATTCATCTGATGATGGACGTCTCATGATATTTATTTTAGCACAACTGCGCTGTATTAGGCTATTGATTCCCGTGATCTTGCTTATAAATTCCGATTCAGCCATTAGCCTACCTTCGTGATCACGCAAAGTGGTCTGCAGTCCGTTCAGAACTCCAACCAACATAACATATAAATAATTACGCTGTGCATGTACAAATGAATGATTTAGGAGGGAAATAGACTGCTCCCATAACGTAGAAAGCAACGACTATATAGGCTACAGCAATGTTCGGTAAATATTCTACCGAAAAATATTCTTCATAAAATTAAACCGGAGAGATAGTTATTGAGTGAATTAACTATGTTCCTAAATACATATAAGCACAAACATGCATAACCCTAACCCATTTAAATAAATGAATTGTGTGTGTGTGTGTGTGTGTGTGTGTGTGTATAATATTATATATATATATATATATATATATATATATATATATATATATATATATATATATATATAAAATATTATTAAAAATATTATATACTACAGACTAGATTCACGAGAGGTCGGCTAATGTGTGTAAAAGTTAAAAAAAATCAGTCATTTCATTAATTTACCAGCGAGCATACTTCGGAAGCACTGAAAATGAATGGGGTTCAATGGAGAAACTATCAGTGTTTGGAAATATTGGCCTCTCCACGACACGCGTTACTTCCGCATTCCAGAGTTCCTATGGCGGTCTATGGGAGTGTCGCAACTCTTTCTCTCTATGGCTCTGTGCCATACCACACAGCGGTCCGCTGGCCTAGTCGGGGTAAAGTGTTGCAGAGGTTTTATGATACCCGCATTGAAATCGCTAGTTTCATGGAAAGCAAACAAAAAGTCATCCCTGAGCTTGAGGATGAAAAATGTCTGAGTGACTTGTCATTTCTGTGTGACATAACGGAGCACCTCAACACTCTTAATGTCAAAACTCCAGGGTCGAAAGCAGCTGATCACTAAAATGCAAGTCTCCATAAAGGCGTTTCAAATGAAACTGCGTCTGTGGGAGGGCCAGATGCGCCGAGGCAACCGGTCTCACTTTCCTACTTCTCACTCAGTCAGTTACATAGTCACCATCCTCTGTCAAACGTGTTTTTCTGAATCTGAAATCTGAGTAGGCTACTGATTTGTTTAACTGACAGTTGGCATTAGCTACTGCAGGTCCTAGCCCACCCTAGGCGAGATTGAGTTTTGCGCAAATCCAAATGCACTGAAAAATAAAGGAAACTTTCATAATTCGTTTTATACACATTTCTATAGTTGAAAGTTATAGGATATTACTGGAAGTAACCCAGCGCCGCCAATTAAGCAAAACAAAACAAAACGAATGGGGCGCAGATGTACGAGTTTTATGGGCCGTAAAAAAGGAAAAAGTAGGCTATGAGATGTATCAGCCCAAAAAACATGTCGGCCCACCGGGAATCTCCCAATGGCCAGTAGCCTGGATGCCAGCCGAATTTAGCCCCGCCCACAACAATTGAGGATGGGAAGTTCGGTCTGGACTTGATCCGTTGTAAAGCAAGTAGGCTACCAACCAAAGCTGTTCGGACCAATCAAATTGTCAGGGCGGGCTTTATACGATGATGAACAGATGGTCAACAGTAAATCATCACGTCACCAAAAAGCGCTTGGGTTGAGTTAGTTTACATTTTTTTTTCCTGGTTCGGTTGAAACGCCCCATAATCACAGCCCAATGGAGCCGTATCAGACTCACATTCTGACTAGAGTCTGAGTATGACGACGTCAGGCTAGACGGCCAGTACATACCTGTGCACAATACTAAGTCAATTTATTTCATTTGACACCTTAATGGCTGAGATAAGAAGACTTACCTCTATACTGGGCTTTCTTTTATCTTGTTGCTTTCTCTGTTTTCGTCCCTGTGCACCAGAGGGTTTAGAACTAGGGGTGGGACGATACAGGTACCTCACGATTCAATTCTGTGGCGATATGTGGTCCACGATATGATAATATCACGATTCGCGATATCTACGATATTCAATATATTGGAAGAAATTTCATCAACGATATATCACGATATATGTGACTGAAAAGAAAGATTAACAATGCATGTGTACATATTGAGAATTAATATACCGTAAAACTTCCCGGGTTTTTATTTTCCCAAATCGTCGAACTGCACCGGCTTGTATTCGAGACAGGCCTTTATAATTTAGTGTTGAGATGTTGTTCATTGAGTTTAGGCGAGTCTCTAATCTCTAAAAATCTCCAAATGCTCCACGTGAAACTGCGGTCTTCCGACATTTTACTATCGTGTCAATTGATTTTGATTAATATGCGCGAGGGAGAGAGCAAGACAGCGCTCGTGTTGTTTGAAGACGTGAGAGTGCGCGCGCGCGGCCGTTGCGCTCTCTCTGCTCGTAAAACCCGAAGTGTCTCCACACTTTAGAGTGGAAACTAGCGGGTGGGTCTTTGATTCGTTTTATATTGTTTTCCGCCATTCTTCTCGCTTCTCTCTGTTGTTGTTAGTTAACTTGTGTTCTTCACCGGCCGCTGTTTGCGCCACTTTACCCCTATTTACTCGAACAGCGCCCCCCGCAAACAGAATGGTAGATATTGGGTAGTGACAGTGACAGTGACAACGGGTAAATTAATCATTTTGTGTTGTAATAAAATATCGATATTGGGCGTTAGTGTATCGATTATTTATTGCGACAGAGATCACAACAATATATTGCAATATCGATTTTTTTTCCCACCCCTATTTAGAACGCTTCATTTTCGATCAATGCGCCAGCAGCTGAGCACTTGCCTAACGTAGCCTAACGTAACTCCCCCCATAATCGACAATAATCATCAATTCAATCTAATAATCAGGTATAGAATAAATTAAACGTGTGGCTGAGGGGGCGCCTTAGGATGATCATGTTTAATAAACGTGTTTTTGTTTCGCTTGTCATTCTAATTCTGTGATTAATGGGAAGTAGGCCAAGGGCGACACTAGAGGGCGCCCGCACCCCCAACACTTTTGTCGCCCTAGGCAATTGCCTATGCTGCGTCCCAATTCGCATACTATCCGTCCTAAATAGTATTCGAAAATAGAATTAGTACTTATAGTAGATAGTAATTATTTTGAAATGAGTATCCAAAGAGACCCGGATGGTCTAGTCTACTTTAGCCGGTCAGAATCCGAAGTGCAGATCGATGCGCACGCTATAACGGCTGATATTGCCCATGCAACCCATCGCGCGTTGGACGAGGATTCGGTTAGAACTACAAACACGAGTGAAAAGTGTTTAACAACTACAGACATGGAGGACACGCTAGTCCGGCGGTAAATAAATAAAATGTATTTATTCAATGTTGGTTACATTATATTGCATCTGCAGCACATTGAAATTTTGTAAATATACGTTTAGCCATTAACTTTTAAATGCATCATTGCATTCAAATTGCAAACACACGAGGAGAGTCTCCGCATGAAAGACCCACGACTGGCAGATGAACGTGCTACTACATTTCTCTCCGAAATGGTAACAAATTATATTAGATTGAATGGAGGATTTTAACTGTGACGAGATGATTGACAGGGCAGTTTACGTGATAGGATGCACGCGACAGAGCTGTCCATTAAAGATGACGAAGTAGTATGTCCCAAAGCTTGCCAACTCTTTTGATATACACTCAAAAGTAGGCCTATGTACTTTTTTTTCACAAAAAGAGTACTTTTAGGGCGTAGTATAAGTAGGCGAATTGGGACGCAGCACTTATAGTTACAATACATAGCAATCACCGGCCCTGCATTACTGTCCTCTATCAAACCTGTTTTTCTGAATCTGAAATCTGAGTAGGCTGTTTTGTTGTTTAACTGACAGTTGGCATTATGCTCAATGCATGTCTTTTCATAAGAGCTACCAAAATAAGCCAGAATAGTACAATACCAGATACCAGTTGTTGTATACCATGTGGTATTTATATCTATCATTTTTGACTTTTTTGCTTTATCAAACCGTTTTTATGAAATTGAAATTGTTGTTTTTAAAATACTGTTTTATGCAGTTATGCTGGTCAGATACCTTATTTCTTGTTTTGATAATATATATAATAATAAAAAAATCCTGATGTGACACAATGTGTTCCAAATGTGTTACAACTCAAAATTAAAATTAAAACCTAATTGTTTTGGTTTAATGAATTGTGAGTTTTCTTATAGGCCTACAGTTACAAATACACTTATATTTCTTCAATAAATGAAAAATCCTCTAAATATATGTCCGGCCCCTGATTTAATTCACAACCCTCAGCAAACCCTCTGCTGAGTTTGGATTTGACAGCCCTGCTTTAACGGATTTGAAAATTGTTATTGTGTTATGAGTATGCCAGGTTAAAGAGATGTGTTTTTAGTCTAGATTTAAACTGAGTGTGTTACTGTCTCTGACCAGCATAACTGCATAAAACAGTATTTTAAAAACAACCATTTCAATTTCATAAAAACGGTTTGATAAAGCAAAAAAGTCAACAAATGATAGATATAAATACCACATGGTACCAACACATTCTCATCCCAAGGCGTCATCTAACTGACACTTTTGACCATGCGTCAACATGCCGACGCACATGGTACCTCTTAAGCGTCAATATGAGATGCTCATCCTCGGGCGTCATCTAACTGACGCTTTTGACCATGCGTCTAAATCCGACGCACATGGCACCCTTTAGCGTCAGTTAGAGGACCCTTCCGTTATGGGTAGGTTTAGGTCTGGGGTAGGGTTAGGGTTAGACCACTAGGAGGCGCGTCTCATATTGACGCTTAAGGGGTACCATGTGCGTCGGCATGTTGACGCATGGTCAAAAGCATCAGTTAGATGACGCCTTGGGATGAGAACGGGCTGTATATATACAACTATCTGGTATTGTACTATTTTGGCTTATTTTGGTAGCTCTTGTGTTTGCTTCCCGAACGATGTTAGGGAGACTGTTCTAGAGTTTTAGTGCGAAATAGGAAAAGGATCTACAGCCTGCAGTCGATTTTGATATTCTAGGTATTATCAACTGGCCAGAATTTTGAGATCGCAATAGACGTGAAGGACTATAATGCGTCAAGAGCTCACTCAAGTACTGGGGAGATAAACCATTTAGTGCTTTGTGAGTAATCAGCAATATTTTCAAATGTACACTGTTTAATAGGTAGCCAATGCAGTGTTGACAGAATCAGGCTAATATTGTCATACTTCCTGGTTCTAGTAAGAATTCTTGCTGCTGCTTTTTGGACCAGCTGTAGTTTGTTTATTAAGCGTGCAGGGCAACCACCCATAAGAGCATTACAAAAATCGGTAACACTTTAGAATACTGTTTCTTACTTACTGGATAACTAATAGCAACGCATTCTCATCCCAAGGCGTCATCTTGTTCACACTTTTGACCATGCTTCAAAATATGACGCACATGGCACCCTTTGGCGTCATCTAACCCCTTTAGCGTCAGTTAGATGACACTTCCGTTTTTAGCGTCAGTTACATGACGCTTCCGTTATGGGTAGGTTTAGGTCTGGGGTAGGGTTAGCGTCTCATATTGACGCTAAAGGGTGCCATGTGCGTCGGATGTTGAAGCATGGTCAAAAGCGTCAGTTAGATGACACCTTGGGATGAGAACGGGCTACTAGTAGGGAATTATTGAAGAACTAATAGGTAATTCTTCATTAACTATTGCTTCACTACTGTTAACTACTAAGTAGGATGTGTTAACTAATCAGTATGTAAAATAATTTTATGATTGTGTTAAGTAACAGTTAGTAAATCAATAGCTAAAGAATTCTGTCATACCTCCTGAATTATCTACTAATTAAGGTTCAAGAAAAATAACTAAGAAGTATGAACAGTCATACACAACTACATTAAGTTGTGGCCTTTCTTATTCACTAATGTTATTAATAGAAGTAGCAATTTTAACAAATACATGTTAAAGTTAAATGTTTGCCAGTGTGGTTTTGTGAGTGTGTTCTGTAAGAAATCAACTTCAGAAAGGAACCCACAAGTGCTTTGCCAACTAACCTCAGATTAGTTTTATATTTTATACAGTACTGTGTCTCTTTCCTCAGCATAGAATGCCATTGAGTAAATGTATGTATTTGAGGCAACGACTGAGGGAAACTGAAAATATAGGGAACTTATTAGTAATTAATAAGAATTATCAAATAATTATCCAGGAATTAGGCAACTGATAACCTGAAACAGTATTCTAGAGTGAAAATGTAAGGAAATTAATTGTTAATTAATAAAGAATTATTAGATAATTCTTCAGGAATTACTTAAAACCTGAAACAGTATTCTAAAGTGAAAATATAGGGAACCCATTAATAATTAATAAAGAATTACCACATACTTCTGACTCAAATCAAACTTACTGTAAAAAAAAAACTATGAATGGAATGTACATTGTGATAAGTTTTGCTAATGAAATAAAAAAGTTATTTGCAGATCAATATATCCTGTAGGTAAATGTCTGCACTTATCTTTCTTATTAGGGTTGAATAATTACTAAAACTGGCTAGAAAAAAAACAGCAGTGCTTTTTACTTTAAGTACTTTACAAATGAATTACCTTTGTACTTTTACTAAGGTAATTTTGAAAATAAATAGGCCTATTTATAATTTTACTGGAGTAATATTTTATTGTGGTATCTGTACTTTTACTCAAGTACTTGATTTGTGTACTTCATTCACCACTCCACTGCTAAAATAAAACGGATTATTGTAGTAACTACTGTGTATGACTATTCATTAGTAGTTACTTCATAGTTATTTTTCTTGAACCTTAATTAGTAGTTCTTCAGGAGGTATGACAGATTTTTATGATTGTGTTGAAATCGCTAGTTTCATGGAAAGCAAACAAAAAGTCATCCCTGAGCTTGAGGATGAAAAATGTCTGAGTGACTTGTCATTTTTGTGTGACATAACGGAGCACCTCAACACTCTTAATGTAAAACTCCAGGGTCGAAAGCAGCTGATCACTAAAATGCAAGTCTCCATAAAGGCGTTTCAAATGAAACTGCGTCTGTGGGAGGGCCAGATGCGCCGAGGCAACCGGTCTCACTTTCCTACTTCTCACTCAGTCAGTTACACAGTCACCATCCTCTGTCAAACGTGTTTTTCTGAATCTGAAATCTGAGTAGGCTACTGATTTGTTTAACTGACAGTTGGCATTAGCTACTGCAGGTCCTAGCCCGCCCTAGGCGAGATTGAGTTTTGCGCAAATCCAAATGCACTGAAAAATAAAGTAAACTTTCATAATTAGTTTTATACACATTTCTATAGTTGAAAGTTATAGGATATACTGGAAGTAACCCAGCGCCGCCAATTAAGCAAAACAAAACAAAACGAATGGGGCGCAGATGTACGAGTTTTATGGGCCGTAAAAAAGAAAAAAGTAGGCTATGAGATGTATCAGCCCAAAAAACACGTCGGCCCACCGGGAATCTCCCAATGGCCAGTAGCCTGGATGCCAGCCGAATTTAGCCCCGCCCACAACATTTGAGGATGGGAAGTTCGGTCCAGACTTGATCCGTTGTAAAGCAAGTAGGCTACCAACCAAAGCTGTTCGGACCAATCAAATTGTCAGGGCGGGCTTTATACGATGATGGACAGATGGTCAACAGTAAATCATCACGTCACCAAAAAGCGCTTGGGTTGAGTTAGTTTACTTTTTTTTCCTGGTTCGGTTGAAACGCCCCATAATCACAGCCCAATGGAGCCGTATCAGACTCACATTCTGACTAGAGTCTGAGTATGACGACGTCAGGGTAGACGGCCAGTACATACCTGTGCACAATACTAAGTCAATTTATTTCATTTGACACCTTAATGGCTGAGATGAGAAGACTTACCTCTATACTGGGCTTTCTTTTATCTTGTTGCTTTCTCTGTTTTCGTCCCTGTGCACCAGAGGGTTTAGAACGCTTCATTTTCGATCAATGCGCCAGCAGCTGAGCACTTGCCTAACGTAGCCTAACGTAACTCCCCCCATAATCGACAATAATCATCAATTCAATCTAATAATCAGGTATAGAATAAATTAAACGTGTGGCTGAGGGGGCGCCTTAGGATGATCATGTTTAATAAACGTGTTTTTGTTTCGCTTGTCATTCTAATTCTGTGATTAATGGGAAGTAGGCCAAGGGCGACACTAGAGGGCGCCCGCACCCCCAACACATTTGTCGCCCTAGGCAATTTCCTATGCTGCGTCCCAATTCGCATACTATCCGTCCTAAATAGTATTCGAAAATAGAATTAGTACGTCCCAAATCGTAGTATTTTGAAATGAGTATCCAAAGAGACCCGGATGGTCTAGTCTACTTTAGCCGGTCAGAATCCGAAGTGCAGATCGATGCGCACGCTATAACGGCTGATATTGCCCATGCACAACCCATCGCGCGTTGGACGAGGATTCGGTTAGAACTACAAACACGAGTGAAAAGTGTTAAACAACTACAGACATGGAGGACACGCTAGTCCGGCGGTAAATAAATAAAACGTATTTATTCAATGTTGGTTACATTATATTGCATCTGCAGCACATTGAAATTTTGTAAATATACGTTTAGCCATTAACTTTTAAATGCATCATTGCATTCAAATTGCAAACACACGAGGAGAGTCTCCGCATGAAAGACCCACGACTGGCAGATGAACGTGCTACTACATTTCTCTCCGAAATGGTAACAAATTATATTAGATTGAATGGAGGATTTTAACTGTGACGAGATGATTGACAGGGCAGTTTACGTGATAGGATGCACGCGACAGAGCTGTCCATTAAAGATGACGAAGTAGTATGTCCCAAAGCTTGCCAACTCTTTTGATATACACTCAAAAGTAGGCCTATGTACTTTTTTTTCACAAAAAGAGTACTTTTAGGGCGTAGTATAAGTAGGCGAATTGGGACGCAGCACTTATAGTTACAATACATAGCAATCGCCGGCCCTGCATTACTGTCCTCTATCAAACCTGTTTTTCTGAATCTGAAATCTGAGTAGGCTGTTTTGTTGTTTAACTGACAGTTGGCATTATGCTCAATGCATGTCTTTTCATAAGAGCTACCAAAATAAGCCAGAATAGTACAATACCAGATACCAGTTGTTGTATACCATGTGGTATTTATATCTATCATTTTTGACTTTTTTGCTTTATCAAACCGTTTTTATGAAATTGAAATTGTTGTTTTTAAAATACTGTTTTATGCAGTTATGCTGGTCAGATACCTTATTTCTTGTTTTGATAATATATATAATAATAAAAAAATCCTGATGTGACACAATGTGTTCCAAATGTGTTACAACTCAAAATTAAAATTAAAACCTAATTGTTTTGGTTTAATGAATTGTGAGTTTTCTTATAGGCCTACAGTTACAAATACACTTATATTTCTTCAATAAATGAAAAATCCTCTAAATATATGTCCGGCCCCTGATTTAATTCACAACCCTCAGCAAACCCTCTGCTGAGTTTGGATTTGACAGCCCTGCTTTAACGGATTTGAAAATTGTTATTGTGTTATGAGTATGCCAGGTTAAAGAGATGTGTTTTTAGTCTAGATTTAAACTGAGTGTGTTACTGTCTCTGACCAGCATAACTGCATAAAACAGTATTTTAAAAACAACCATTTCAATTTCATAAAAACGGTTTGATAAAGCAAAAAAGTCAACAAATGATAGATATAAATACCACATGGTACCAACACATTCTCATCCCAAGGCGTCATCTAACTGACACTTTTGACCATGCGTCAACATGCCGACGCACATGGTACCCCTTAAGCGTCAATTTGAGACGCTCATCCTCGGGCGTCATCTAACTGACGCTTTTGACCATGCGTCTAAATCCGACGCACATGGCACCCTTTAGCGTCAGTTAGATGACGCTTCCGTTATGGGTAGGTTTAGGTCTGGGGTAGGGTTAGGGTTAGACCACTAGGAGGCGCGTCTCATATTGACGCTTTAGGGGTACTATGTGCGTCGGCATGTTGACGCATGGTCAAAAGCGTCAGTTAGATGACGCCTTGGGATGAGAACGGGCTGTATATATACAACTATCTGGTATTGAACTATTTTGGCTTATTTTGGTAGCTCTTGTGTTTGCTTCCCGAACGATGTTAGGGAGACTGTTCCAGAGGTTTAGTGCGAAATAGGAAAAGGATCTACAGCCTGCAGTCGATTTTGATATTCTAGGTATTATCAACTGGCCAGAATTTTGAGATCGCAATAGACGTGAAGGACTATAATGCGTCAAGAGCTCACTCAAGTACTGGGGAGATAAACCATTTAGTGCTTTGTGAGTAATCAGCAATATTTTAAAATGTACACTGTTTAATAGGTAGCCAATGCAGTGTTGACAGAATCAGGCTAATATTGTCATACTTCCTGGTTCTAGTAAGAATTCTTGCTGCTGCTTTTTGGACCAGCTGTAGTTTGTTTATTAAGCGTGCAGGGCAACCACCCATAAGAGCATTACAAAAATCGGTAACACTTTAGAATACTGTTTCTTACTTACTGGATAACTAATAGCAACGCATTCTCATCCCAAGGCGTCATCTTGTTCACACTTTTGACCATGCTTCAAAATATGATGCACATGGCACCCTTTGGCGTCATCTAACCCCTTTAGCGTCAGTTAGATGACGCTTCCGTTTTTAGCGTCAGTTACATGACGCTTCCGTTATGGGTAGGTTTAGGTCTGGGGTAGGGTTAGCGTCTCATATTGACGCTAAAGGGTGCCATGTGCGTCGGATGTTGAAGCATGGTCAAAAGCGTCAGTTAGATGACACCTTGGGATGAGAACGGGCTACTAGTAGGGAATTATTGAAGAACTAATAGGTAATTCTTCATTAACTATTTCTTCACTACTGTTAACTACTAAGTAGGATGTGTTAACTAATCAGTATGTAAAATAATTTTATGATTGTGTTAAGTAACAGTTAGTAAATCAATAGCTAAAGAATTCTGTCATACCTCCTGAATTATCTACTAATTAAGGTTCAAGAAAAATAACTAAGAAGTATGAACAGTCATACAAAACTACATTAAGTTGTGGCCTTTCTTATTCACTAATGTTATTAATAGAAGTAGCAATTTTAACAAATACATGTTAAAGTTAAATGTTTGCCAGTGTGGTTTTGTGAGTGTGTTCTGTAAGAAATCAACTTCAGAAAGGAACCCACAAGTGCTTTGCCAACTAACCTCAGATTAGTTTTATATTTTATATAGTACTGTGTCTCTTTCCTCAGCATAGAATGCCATTGAGTAAATTTATGTATTTGAGGCAACGACTGAGGGAAACTGAAAATATAGGGAACTTATTAGTAATTAATAAGAATTATCAAATAATTATCCAGGAATTAGGCAACTGATAACCTGAAACAGTATTCTAGAGTGAAAATGTAAGGAAATTAATTGTTAATTAATAAAGAATTATTAGATAATTCTTCAGGAATTACTTAAAACCTGAAACAGTATTCTAAAGTGAAAATATAGGGAACCCATTAATAATTAATAAAGAATTACCACATACTTCTGACTCAAATCAAACTTACTGTAAAAAAAAAACTATGAATGGAATGTACATTGTGATAAGTTTTGCTAATGAAATAAAAAAGTTATTTGCAGATCAATATATCCTATAGGTAAATGTCTGCACTTATCTTTCTTATTAGGGTTGAATAATTACTAAAACTGGCTAGAAAAAAAACAGCAGTGCTTTTTACTTTAAGTACTTTACAAATGAATTACCTTTGTACTTTTACTAAGGTAATTTTGAAAATAAATAGGCCTATTTATAATTTTACTGGAGTAATATTTTATTGTGGTATCTGTACTTTTACTCAAGTACTTGATTTGTGTACTTCATTCACCACTCCACTGCTAAAATAAAACGGATTATTGTAGTAACTACTGTGTATGACTATTCATTAGTAGTTACTTCATAGTTATTTTTCTTGAACCTTAATTAGTAGTTCTTAAGGAGGTATGACAGATTTTTATGATTGTGTTAAGTATCAGTTAGTTAATCAATAACTAATTAATTCTATTACATTAGTTAAAACATCTTCCTTAGTAGTTAACAGTAGTGACTTAAGTGTTAATAAAGAATTACCTATTAGTTCTTCAGTAATTCCTTATTGGTTATGCAGTAAGTAAGAAACAGTTTTCTAAAGTGTTACCCAATAATCTAGCCTTGAGGTCATGAAAGCATGAACTAACTTGTCCACATTGGTCATTGAGAGCATATGTCGTACTGTAGTTTAGATATATTTTTCGAAATGGAAGAATGTGGTTTTACAGAGAAAAGTGGCTTTCAAATTAAAGATTGGTATCAAAGAGCACACCCAGGTTCCTAACCGAGGACGAAGACTTTACAGAACATCCATGAAGTGTTATTCTAGGTTATTACGTGCAGAGGTTTTTGGTAGAATAATTAAATAATAATTAAATAATTACAATAATTCTCTCTTGTTCAGAATTTTAGTAATAGGCCATTTCTAGCCATCCAATTTTTGAAATGTCCTATTTTTCCAATGCATTATTAGTTTCGTTAATTGGTATATTTCGTCAGATAATCTTCAGTGTAACAGTGAAAACTAACACCATGCTTCCTAATCTCTCCAGCAACTACAGCACGATCATGCAGGCTATGCTCTCACTATTTCCTATATTCCTCCCAGTTTTAGCTGCTTCTACTGTTCTTAATAATGTCGTTTTTATTACTAGCACTTAACCCTGCCTCTTTGATATTAATAGCTTGTTATATTCATTTGTTGAATTGAATAGCGTTTGTTATATTGAAGAGCGCTTTTCACAATACAAAGCAGCTTTACAGAAAATGCCTTTAGATAAGGCACAGGTGTACCATTGAAAGTACAGTGACGTTGTTTTACGCCCAAAAGCAATACTTCTGCACCTGTATCAAATCAAATCAAATTTGATTTATAAAGCACATTTAAAATCAACCTTGGTTGGCCAAATTGCTGTACAGTAAAGTAAGAGAAAAAACAAATGACCCATTAGAGACTCACAGGTGTCACGGCGTGGTGCAGGCAGAAGAAGAAAACAAGGCGAGAGCTCCAATGCAAATACTTTTACTAATAAAGAACCTTCAGGCAGATACAAACAGGCAGGATAACTCACGCAACATAAGACTAACTACTGACAAAGAGTGACTGAACTGAAGGGAACTAAATACAAAACATCAACCTGCGCCTTTGACGCACTTCCCACATCTCTTTTTCAAAAGTGTGTTAAACAGCTTAGAAGCAGATCTAGAAATTTTAAATGCCTCACTTCTCTCTGGGAGTTTTCCAAACTCCCTGAAAACTGCAGTTGTCAAGCCCCTCCTGAAAAAGAGCAATCTGGATAAGACCATCTTAAGCAACTATAGACCGATCTCAAATCTCCCTTTCATAGGCAAGATCATTGAAAAAGTTGTCTTCAATCAGCTGAACAAATTCTTAAGCTTGAATGGATACTTTAACAATTTTCAATCTGGTTTCTGATCGCATCACAGCACAGAGACAGCGCTCATAAAGATAATAAACGATATTCGCTTAAATACTGATACAGGCAAATTATCAGTGCTGGTACTACTCGACCTCAGTGCTGCATTTGACACTGTCTATCACGATATACTTCTTGACAGGCTGGAAAACTGGGTGGGGCTTTCTGGGATAGTCCTAAAATGGTTCAGGTCATACTTAGAAGGGAGAGGTTATTAAGCGAGTATAGGAGACCATAAGTCTGAGTGGACATCCATGACATGCGGAGTCCCTCAAGGCTCAATCCTTGCGCCACTCCTGTTCAACCTGTATATGCTCCCAATGAGCCAAATAATGAGAAAGAACCAAATCTCTTACCACAGCTATGCAGACGACACACAGCTCTACTTAGCCCTATTGTCACCGGCACAGGTCAGGGCGAACACCAGAGGACCGGCCACGCTCCTCAACTGCGCACCCCCGTGAGGAGCCGACACCACAAGAACACACAGGCAGGCGAGTAAAGTGTAAAAAGTACGAATGCTTTATTGATATATAAAAGAAGGTCTATTAAAAGCTGTCTTTATTTGGTAAGCAACGTGACTCAGTGGTGGGTCCCAGGGAACCCCTCTTCACAGGGCCCAGGCGGGAACAAGGATTCGTGTCTCCCAGCGCAGCAGTACGTCACAGGGCTAGAGCAGAGGAGGGGTTAAGTATTTCTTCAACATTGCTATACGTTCACAGGGCTCAAGCAGAGAAAAGGTACGTATCTCACCAGCGTTGCTGTATACTCATGGAACTCAAGCAGAGAGGATGATCAATGTTTCATCAACGTTACAGTGCATTCACAGGGCTCAAGCAGAGAAGAGGTGCGTCTCTCACCAGCGTTGCTGTATACTCATGGAACTCAAGCAGAGAGGATGATCAATGTTTCATTTCAATGTTCTCATCAATGGTTGCGAAGAAGAAATAGAAAGCATATTCAATACTTCACCCCCAGCGGAGTTTCTCTTCATTGATGGTACCCACAAGGATCGACGCGTTGGTGATCCAGGTCCACCACTGCCTCGGCCAGCACCCCAAACTCGTGTTCAGTTACAATCTTCACACACAAACAGTCGTGAAAAAGGACATGGAAAGTACTGCACAACACTACACTCACAAAATTAGGGCCTAGGCGTGAGGCTCCGTCCACCACTCACGTGGAAAGCTCCGTGGGACTCAAATAGCAACGTATTAAGCACATCCGAATGCAACAGACACATCCATTCCAATGTTAATCCTCCCCCGATGTTCACTACAAGCATCAACTGTGCCGAAATTCAGTCCCCAAGGTCACTTATCTTTCTCTTCCAACAGACTCCAGCCTGTTACAAGTATCCTCTGCCCAGCTTCCGGCCGCCCGTCACATCTGCTTCGTGAGTCCCGCTAGGCCCCAGCACAACGCGACCAGATTTCACCCGTCCAAAGGCTCGACCGGATCTCCAAGAAAAAACCCACACCAAAGTGAGGTGATACTATTTATCCTCTCTTCCATCGGCGCGCGCTCCAATCACAGCGCCCCCTTCTTGTCCCGCACCGATTTCTAATCACTGGTGATGAATTCCGTCATCGGTCGCTACAACCGGAACTTCCTGGGTCCCGCACCGGAAGTCTTCCCCTTTGGAAACTCCGGCTCACATCAAGCGTTCCGATCTAGAAATTGGTCACCCGTGACACTATCGCCTAACGACTACAGCCCCATTGACTCCCTGTGCCAATGCATTGATGAAGTAAACAGTTGGATGTGCCAAAACTTTCTTCAGTTAAACAAAGACAAAACTGAAGTAATTGCGTTTGGAAACAAAGATGAAGTTCTCAAGGTGAATGCATACCTTGACTCTAGGGGTCTAACAACTAAAAATCAAGTCAGGAATCTTGGTGTGTCTCTAGAGTCAGGTCTTAGTTTCAGTAGTCATGTCAAAGCAATAACTAAATCAGCATACTATCATCTGAAAAATATTGCAAGAATTAGATGCTTTGTTTCCCGTCAAGACTTAGATAAACTTGTGCATGCTTTTATCACCAGCAGGGTGGATTATTGTCTCCTCACTGGCCTTCCTAAAAAGACCATAAGACAGTTGCAGCTCATACAGAACGCTGCTGCCAGGATTCTGAGCAGAACCAGAAAATATGAACACATCACACCAGTCCTCAGGTCTCTACACTGGCTCCCAGTTACATTTAGGATTGATTTTAAAGTATTATTACTGGTATATAAATCATTCAATGGGCTAGGACCTCAATATATTGCAGATATGCTCACTGAATATAAACCTAACAGATCACTCAGATCATTAGGATCACATCAGCTAGAAATACCAAGGGTTCGCTCTAAGCATGGAGAGTCTGCTTTTAGCTATTATGCCAGCTGCAGCTGGAACCAGCTTCCAGAAGAGATCAGATGTGCTCCTACAGTAGTCACTTTCAAATCCAGACTCAAAACACATCTGTTTAGCTGTGCATTTACTGAATGAGCACTGTGCCACTGTTCGTCCGACTGTTTTTACTGTACTTTATTTTATTCTAAACTGTTTTATTTATTCTTATTTGTTTTGATTATTTTAATGTATTCTGTGTAAAGCACTTTGAATTACCATTGTACGGTGGCCGAGACAGCTCAACGCGCTGCAACTGAAGCAAACACATGCAAATAGAAAAAAACGCGTGCAAATAGAAAAAAAAAACACCTGCAAATTAAAAAAACATCTTCATCAGTTTCACAACACACGTGTGCTCTAAATACAGAAACGCGCTGCAAAAGTTCACAACACAACCAAATACAGAAACGCGCTGCAAATAACACAGACCACAACGGAAATGTTTCCAGGGGAACCAAATAAGTGACGAACCCGGCTGGGACGTGCTTATTGCTCGTGAGCAAGGGGGTAATCCATCGACCGGAAGTTGAAGCCGGCCGGGTGCCGCCATGTTGTAGCAGAACTTCACTTGCGTTAGCATTTCCATTGACTCCCATTCATTTTGGCGTCACTTTGACACCGAATAACTTTACATCTGAGGCGTTTAAAGACATTTGTCCATTATTTATTTATAAAGAAACACGACAATGTATAAAGGGCTCCATTACCTTCTATGTTACATTTTGGCCCCGTAGAAACAGATTTAGTAAAAATAGGCTAACAATTGCGTCATAACCACTCGACTCTCTGTCGCGCTGTACAGAAATTACCGTACAGACAGGAGGAGAAGCTCGCAGATAATCGGGGGGACGTCCCGTCAAGGGAGAAGCCCATAGATAATGAGTCCATAAAAGCAACGGAATACTTACTCCTGCTCACTCACGCCACAGAACTCTTTGCTCAAGTTCCCCGTCTCTGCAAGATTAACGTTGGCAATTTTCACGCACAGCTACTAGAAGATTAACGTCTGTCAGACAGGTTGCTCACGTCATCAAGCTTAGTTTGAGTCGGTTTGAGTCTGCGCGTCAGGAACGGAAGTGCTCAAAAATCGCTAAAAATGGGCTTCAACTGTCTCAACTGAGTTCCAATGAGATGGCTCTGTCCACTTCTTATACTGTCTATGCTCGTGAGCTTCCCTATGCCCTACCAGAGAATACTCCCTTCGAAGGGCAGACGGCAGAGCCCTTTAAGTGGGACTTTGGAGTGAGCAGGGCACTAGTGTGCTGTTAGGCAGCCGTGTGGAGCGCACTTGATGAAGGAGCAACGAAAGACAACTAATTTCCTCATTATTTTCACCTGGGATGTTCCCATGACAACGCAGCACGGCGTCCATCAGCTGAAGAGCTGATCTTACGACAGAAATATAATGCTGTTAACATAACGGTTGCAAATACATTTTTATTTGTACTTCACAAAAAAGCTTTTAAAATATGCGTTATATATCTGTGTGTCTCAACTTTAAAATTTTGGACCTAACATTTCTTACGAAACTTTTCTGTATGAAAATTTAAACATAACATGAAACAATTTGTACAGTGTAACTGATGTATAAATATCTTTCCTTCATGTTTTTCTTCTTTATCTTTTTTATTTATTTGCTCATTGTTCTTTTCTCATTTGTATTCTGATGACATTAAACATATTGTTAATACATTTTGTACATTGTATACAAGTTGTATGTCATTAAAAATGTTTATCTCTGTATGTTTTGGACAAATAAATAAATAAATAAAGTCGAATTTTAAGCTGTAAGCACCAGCACGCATAGATTTATGGATATCAATGCCAGCACGTCCCAGCCGGGTTCGTCACTTATTTGGTTCCCCTGGAAACATTACCGTTGTGCTCTGTGTTATTTGCAGCGCGTTTCTGTATTTGGTGGTGTTGTGAGTATTTGGAGCACACGTGTGTTGTGAAACTGATGAAGATGTTTTCTTAGTTTGCGGGTGTTTTTTTTTTTATTTGCATGTGTTTTCTTCAGTTGCAGCGTGTTGAGCTCTCTCGGCCACCGTACCATTGTGTATGAAATGTGCTATAAATCAACTTGCCTTGCCTTGCCTTGCCTTGCCGTAAGCGGCATCACAAAAGCGGGCCTCATCCTTTGCAAACTGCCAAGTTTAAAATAGTTTCACAGCCCTTTAGCCTCAAGGAAATGCTAGAGTCGACTGATCAGTTCAACAACAGCCAGAGGGGTAGGGATACATTGATGTTATTAAATGCTATTAATCAACCACTTCACATACCTGTCCGCAAAACTGAGAGAGAGAGAGAGAGAGATTAATTAATTTCACATTTTGCAAATGAATCCTATTCACAGGTTTACCAGAGGAGCAACAATTACTTTACTTACTTTTACTTTTTATACTTTATTGTCAGACGAGTCTGAAATTTTTCTTGCATAACAGTGTCTATGTTTACAACATCTAACATACATTCTACATCGACATACACTTAAACATCACATATTATACATTCAAACATTACAACACTTATACATCTAACACCTTCACAGTACTCTTGATTTCTGATTAAATGTTTTGTTCAACGCTAAGAGAGCCTGGTGCACAAAGGACTGTTTCAGCCTCACTTTGTTAAATCTGGGGACTCTATACCTCCTCTTTGATGGTAGTAGTTCAAACTCTTTATGCAAAATATGCATAGGGTTAGAATCTACAGTATTAGCTAGCCTATTATAACAATCTGCTAAGGCTGAGTCGTAAAGCTTCTCAAGAGGCTGACCTACAATCTTTGAGCAAATTTTTAATTGATTAAACAACTTTGTCTTCAGCACAAAGGACAGGCTTTTATACCAAATAGAGTTGCAATATTGCAGTATACTCATTATCACAGACCTATAGAACAATAGAAGAATCTGTTTTCTTACTCCAAATGACCTAAGACGACGAAGAAAGTAAATGCTCTGCTTTGTTTTTATACATAGAGTATCATTGTGATCTTTCCATGATAACATATCGTCTATAATCACTCCTAAATATTTATATGTCATAACTGATCTAATTTCCTCCTTATGAATAAAAACAGGCATTATATCAGATGCAGACCCAAATACAATCTCCTCAGTTTTACTCGTATTAATAACAAGAGCATTATTCTCACACCACTCAATCAATTTAGTCACACCTTGTTGATGAAACTCAGAACTGTCCAAATCATTTAACACATATATTAAAACAGTGTCATCAGAATACTTCAGAATATACTGATTTAACATGTCAGATCGACAGTCGTCTGCATATAAGGTGAAAAATATGGCAGAACTAACGCAACCTTGCGGTACTCCGACATTTGTAATGATTGCAGACGACACTGTTTTATTCACTTTGACTCTCTGAACTCTATCAGTGAGAAATGAAGTATACCACTGGATCAGATAGGGATTAACATTCAATTGTACAAGTTTTGACACCAATCTGTCAACCTGTATTGTGTTGAATGCAGAAGAGAAATCTAAAAACAAAGTTCTTACAATTGTTTTAGGTTTATCTAAATGTTTAGAGATGATATGTACTAAAGCAGCAACTGCATCTTCAGTGCTACAGCCTTTCTTATAGGCAAACTGCCAAGGATCTAATTTATCTTTAACTGTCTTAACTAAATGCTGGAGTAACAATCTCTCTAAACATCTACACTCTTTCGGAGTGTTCTATATGCATAATGCATTAGCTATCATGATAAACTGTATAAATTACCATTTGTGTATTAAGAAAAAACATGAATTACTAAATAATAGAATATCCTTTAATTAAAATTAACCTATAAGCAGCTTTATCAAGCCACTAGAAAATACCGAGATACATTTAGTCATTCACCATTCAGGCTAAAAATACAGAGATAACATTAATGATCACATTTCCTCCATGAAATCTATATATATTAACCAAGTTAAAGGCGCCTGAGAGAGTGAGAGGCGCCTTTTTTGAATTGTTTTCCTATGGCAGTGAGCGTTCTGCGCGCTCTTTATGCGCTCCGTCTTTTGTGCACGAAAAAACATGCACAGTATTTTTCCAACTAAAATGATCGACCTGATTGCAATATCTTAAATAGCCCAAATCCATCAAAGGCCTTAAGATGATGTACATTTAATTTAATTGATGTACAACCCAGTGACAAGGGGAGGTGCAAGTTGTGCCTTGTGAAAAACAAACACAAACACAGTGGTTCAAAAATCAATCCCTCTCTGGAAGAACCAGTTCAAATGGAATCGAATCAAAGATGACCCAACACATGTGAAGCCTTCAGATGATGCCAACTCTGAATCAACATACACACAACTGCCAAATGTTATTTATATTGTAATCAATATGGTCACAACTTGTAATAACGGATTTAATGAGATCATTGTTAAATTAATACATGATGTTAACTGCATGATTTGTATTTCTGGACATATGGACGTTGCCTGTACACACATGGCTTAGAACCCAGAACATCCGACACGCTGGGCAAAAATTCTGCCACTGGACCATTACAGTACATACGTACGTTAAACTGATACTAACAACATATCAGATCTCATTGTACGACCAATTAAACCCAAAGTAGCCTACTATTTAACCCCCCCACCCATCACATTTTTGGTCGGACATCATCACATCTTTGTATACATTTTTATTTATTTACATCAGGATGCCTATAGCTTGACGTATGTGCAGGAGCAAACTCACACGTGAGCTGACGTGTTTGTTACACTTGTAAACCCCCACATTACCCTTTGGGTAATTCCTAATGCACTTTCATGTTACTATCATACCTCATAATAAATGCCTGGATAAAACATTAAAGTCAAGTTTCCTTTATTTATACAGCGCTTTTTACAATACAGACTGTTTCAAAGCAGCTTTACAGCAATAACAGGAAAATAATGCAACACAGTTTGTTTCTAGAAGAAAATAGTGTCACAGTCCAGCTTAAGTAAGTTCAGTGATGGTTCATTTTTGTTATAAAAAAGTTATTAATTTAGTTAATTTATATATATATATATATATATATATATATATATATATATATAGCCGCTCTGGAAATAACCTTGATGTCATCGTCCAGCTCAGTTCTAATGGTGTCAATGCAGGCAGATCAATATTATTGTTGAATATTAAAGAGTAATGCATTAAACTTTTTTAACGTTTTTAAGAAGGAAATCATTTAGCAACTTGTTTTACCATCCCAATCACATATTTTAGTTTCACTATTTCTGAAAGTCAGACTTTATTAAATACTTAATTGAACTGCTACACAAGCACATTCATTCTTAAAAAGTTATAAAAGGGAAAAGAAACCAGGAATTACCTTATTAATGTTCTTCTATGATTGAATAAACGTTCATCTGATTGTCTTTATTATTATTGTAGCACATCTTAAGCAAATAAGATTGATGTAGTAGCCTACAACTAAAGTAAATTCTCAAATAATAATTCATTAATTATGCCGTTTAGAGTAATGGCTATGACACACACACACACACACACACACACACACACACACAAGCACTTGAAGCTCCGCCCTCTGTGCCAGGAGCAGCAGCTCATTTGCATTTAGGGACAGACACAAAAACGGTGCATTTTTGCTCACCCATTTTACCATATAAAAATATCTGTGGGGTATTTTGAGCTAAAACTTCACATTCACATCTTGGAGTAATTGATGTATTTATTATTTCTGAACTGGCTGTTAATTACTTGTGCAATTGGCATGATACATTTTTACCTGACAAATAAATGTTACATTTATTCTGAATTATTCTGAAATCATTATTTTAGTAGATTATGAGGAGGCTGGTGCTACCGCAGCTCTGTGTCCAGGATAGGTCAAACTAAAGGCGCATATGAACGGAGCAGTAGGCACATCATCTGAAGACCTTTAGATTTCTGTCTATCACTGACTTGGCAAGTTGTATGGAAGTGGCTAAATAAACTACACTTTTTTGTATGAGTGAGCAGTAGGCAACCGACTTAAGAGGTATTAGCAAACCCTGCAGCCTCTGACCAAGATCAGACTGGCGAAGGCTGTGTCCGTGAGATCCACGTAAACCCGGAGCGTGTGACTCTGTGCGGCATTGGGTCCCTTAATGAATGAATAATTGATAGTATGGGATACTCAGAATAATCAAAGATCTAAATTAAATCAATCAATATTTATGATTATTTTCTAATAAGAAACACGATCTAAGTTTGATTATCAGTCAAAATTGGAGTCAGATTAAGCGTAGAGCTATAGCCTAATATTGAAACTAAATTCTAATAAATTAAGTGAACTTCACTGGAGCGCTGAATAGACATACACGCATTATCCCTTCGCCAAGGCCGTTGGATTCCGTCTTTGGACCAATGGGTGGTCCTTAGAGGTGTAAATGTTTGACATGCACTAAAGGCGGTCTATATGGCCCTACAATAGATATGTATCTGTCCGATGGTCCGTCATCAACAGACATATACATACATTGTGTGTCCATACTGTGGCATCATGAGAGGGCGTGTTCTAGGGCAGATACATTGCCCTCAGATGGCTGGAGCAAGATGACCGTCTGTTAAGGACTACAAAACCCAGGCTGCCTGAAAGTACAGCTGCAGCAGGCTCTAATAGGCTTTATGCCGAGCGTCACGTGACCAAACCGGAAAACGGGTCTCATTGCGTCCGCTTGTCAGAGAAAGTGTTAACGGCCGTAAGAACTAACTACGATATCTATGGATTTTTAAGGTAATCAGCTAACCTACTTTGTTATTGGTGTTTTATGCTATTTAAATATCTAAACGTTAGTGTGAAGAAGAAAAATGAAAAAACTTTTAAATATCAATCTGCACATGCGAGGGACATTGGTTATGCTCATTTTTGCTTGCTCCTTTTAAGTTATCTTAGTAAAACCGCAAAAATTTTCATGATGCACATACAAAAGACCTGAATCGGAAGCGATGTGATCTGTTTTCCGGCTTGGTCACGTGACGCTCGGCATAAAGCCTTTAGTGGGTGTGAGAAACTGTTGATCAGTGTGTGTGGTTGGAGAAAGGGCGCATACCTCTGTGAAACAAAGAAGATGAAGTTACCTTTGAGCGCTTTGGTTTAATTATTAAACACACCTACATACTGAAGAGATTGTTGAAGTGGTGTTTACCGGGAACTTGCACACACTAAAGATCCTGAACCTCTCATGCTGTCACAATACCCATTAATTGCCCATCAGTTTACTTTGGACAATGTATGCCAAGTTACAAAGTATGTTACAAAGTATATGTATTTGTACGACATTACAAAAACTGTTGTCTTTGTTATGCATGGCCATTAGTGTTTAATAATAATAATACAGTTTCTTTGATTGTGCTATCAGCAGTTTTTTATTTGTTTTTTTTACTGATGTGATAAAAATTTCTAAGCACCTATTCCAAAGAGAGCTGGTAAGCAACAGGCAGTCCACTCTGTCATGGAAAACAGAGACTGATATTGACAATGCCACGGACTCTGTTACGGTTAGAAAATAAACTTTTTATTCATCAATGAATCACATATCACATATGATGTATCTTGTCTATCTGTTGCTTTTTCCCTTTCATGTTTGGTATCATGTCTCTTTTGCAATTGGTAAAATGGTCTCAATTTCATTGCAGTCATTGATATTATGAGAAAGATTGAATACTTTTGATTGGTGTCTCTTCAAGATTTCTAATCATTCTCCCCTCTCCCCCGAAACCAGGTGTTACCCTGGGGTACATGAATAGACCCAAAACAACTCAAAAAAATATTTGTACAAGCCTTTGGTCTGGGTATTTAAGGACAAGTGGAAGAGCAGTCTTTGGGAATCTGTAATCAGAAAACCCCCATGCAGTGCTGTGTCAGTGTCTTCCCGAGTCTTACAGCCGGCACACACTCACACACCACTCTCTGTCAGGTGCATTTCTTACTCATCTTTGAGCAATTGATATATATATATATTATTTCTGAATTGGCTTTTAATGGTTTAATTGTGTAATTGGCATGATACATTTTTACCTGGCAAATAAAATATTAATCTTGATTTATTCTGAAATCATTAGGAGATTAAAATGGGGTTAAAGTCTGGGGTTACCGCACATTATGTTTACCGAAGGTTCAATGAATAAAGCAGGGATCCGATTTCTGACTATCACTGACCTATATTAGCAGGTTTCGTGACTATAAAAAATTATACTTTTGTTATGAGCAAGCAGGGTGTGGCCTGACTTAATTAAGGTACATTGTTCACCCTGCATCCTCTGACCAAGATCAGGGCGGACGAGTTTGTGTACGTGAGCTGATGATTCGTGACGTGTAGTCTCAAAGCGAAACCAGGTTAGCCTGGTAATACCAGACTCTGCTACTTCACTTTGCTTCGTAGACAGAGTCTGGAATGGCCAACGCATTCTCATCCCAAAGCGTAATATATTGACTCTTTTGCCAAAGCGTCTGTATCCAACGCATATGGCACCCTTTAGCGTCAATATAACACGCTTCGGTTTTGGGTAGGTTTAGGTTTGGGGTAGTGTTAGGGTTAGACCACTAGGAGGCGCCATATATCTGCGTCTCATATGACGCTAAAGGGTGCCATGTGCGTGGGATATAGACGCTTTGGCAAAAGAGTCAGTATATTACGCCTTGGGATGAGAACGGGCTCGAATGGCATAATAGAGAAGTGTTTTCTCTCTCTAGGGGGCGCTTGTCTGAAGTTTAAAATCATTGGTTACCCGTAAGCCAATCAGATAAGTTTATATATGACGTATGTTATGCGCCGACACAGCCGCATCGAACCACAGACATCATGCATCGAACTCAAATCTATGATCGAACTTCCACTGTAAACCTGCTGTAAACACTTGATGATGCGAGCGAAATACCGGAGTGAACATGGCTGTAAACGACTTTTGCAGATTATGCGAAGTTAATCTACGCATCCACGGTACAATCAGGGCCTCTAAACTGATATTTGACAGTAGAGAGAAACAAAAAAATATTTGCAGCCAACTATCAAAGTTAGGATTAGTTCTGTTAAGCACAGCTCTTTGTTCATCTCGAGTCTGTAAGAAATGTTACAACTTAATTGCAAGATTACAGCATGACATGGCAATATTTAAGACCTGGAAAAGAAAGGAGACACTGACCTGTCAAAAGGCTCCCCAGTTTCTCGCTGACGATCGGTAATAGTTGATAAATTAAACTTTTCCCAAAGGGAGTACGGCCACAACATCACCTCCATTCAAAATTTTTAATACACACTCTTCTTGGTCGGGCTTCAGTTTGCTAATGCTGGGAATATTCTCCACAACTGAGCGAATTGCATCCGCGTCTCCATATCCGCGGTCGTTTTTGATTTCCCTGACCGGCGCTTAGCGACTACGTCACGGCTTTCAGCCCGCCCTCTGTTCGTTGATTGGCCCGGCTGTTTTCAGGCCGGAGGAAAACGGATAGATAGGCCGCTGTCTCAGACTGAGTACAGAAGCGAAATGAAATTGAGCGGAAGTACGAAGTCTGACATAGTCAGGCTAAAACCAGGTCCCTTAACGAATGAATAATTGAAAGAATGGGATACCCAGAATAATCAAATATCTAAAGTAATCAATAACCAATGTTTATGATTAGTTTCTAATTAGAAACATGACCTAAATTTGATAATCATTTGATAATCATAATCAAAATTAGTCAGATTAATCGCGGAGCTAAAGTAAAATTTAAACTAAATTACATAAAGAACTCTGAACCAAGACACAAAAACTGACTTACAAAATTTAAATAATTTTATTTGTTTGTAAATGAGTGGTCAGAATGATTTTCACATCATTTTGTTGTAAAGATTCTAGCCGGCTATATGTATAACTCTTGTGAACAACGATTCAGTAGGCTATGTGTTTTATGGCCTGATTCCAGTGATAATTTCCAAAACTTACTAACCAAGCATAATCATTATTTTCAAAAAATTTGGCGTACATACATGGGGTGTTAGCCCTATTTTTAGCAGTGCTGAATACAGCAAAATTACTTTGGCTCTCAAGTCTCACGCATGACACGCATTTCAACCAGTTCACACACTCACACACATCCACACCTACACTTTACTCACGCTGAGAAGTAGCCTAAGGGAAAACTTGTCCCGCGCAATTAACCTGTTAAGCTTCAAGCCCACTATTGAAAAATCCCCAGAAATGACATACCCAAACTAAAACAGATACAGTTCATGAAGCCTTTGCACTAAAAGCACAAGTATGATCTCATTTGAAAGCTGACACTTGGTTGTTTATTGTAAATGTAGAATTAATTATTGTCATAATGAAAAAAACAATTTTAAATAGCTTCAAAGTTTTGTAAAGTTATTAGAAATTTATTTTTATGAAACATCTTCATGAAAATAAAATTGAAGTTGGCCCTGGAGCAATCTAGAAATGCACTGCAGCTAAAGCCACATGTCTGACCATTTTATATTTAAAATCTGAAAATGATAAGTATAAAGCTCTGTATTTAGTTAAATGTTTTTCAAGATCATGTCAAATTACTTTATTTTGATTAGACTCTATTAGCAAACTGATGTTTAGTCATCTTCTGAGTCATCTATTCAGTCTATTGTCTCTATTGTTTTGTGGTGCCCCATTCAGTCTCAGTCTCCCCTGCACACATTTACACCTCTCCAGACTGGTTATTATGGCTCTAAATATGCATTTCTTTTGTCTGCATTATAGCTACTAACGACTGGCTATTCACAAGCTATTCATAGGGTTTCAAACCCTAATTTCTTTTATCAAAGTTCTCACTAAATATTTGAAACTGGTATCAAATGCACTGAAACATTTCAGTAAGAATTCCTATTTAGAAAAAAATCATAAAACAATAACTGCTCGTGGCAGGTGCGCCTGGGCTCGCTAGCATGTTAGCTTAGCACACCATCAATACACGACCATTTATGAGATTAAAACTATGTTTGCGCTCCAAACTCACTATATAACGCAAGTCTAGTGTTTTAAATAATCTTCTGTGATCTAACTTGGCTTCAGATAAAAAAAAAATCAGACAGAAAATGTGTTCTGAACGATGATGAAATCTATATCGATTAGCATTACATTATAAATATAATCTATTATTATGAAATACCTGGCATGGCTTGAAGAACACAGGTAACTCAAATATCATTGCAATCATGTTTATTGTCTTCAAAACATCTTTATCTGCATGTTACAGCGATCTCTGTACTTTCTGTATCACTCAGTGACGTCCTGGAATGTCACATGACTATGGGTCTTCTTCCCCAGATAGCAATGAGTCGGCGGACCACCGTCGGTTCTCCGGCGGCAGTAGAAGCGTCAGAATGGCGACATCGCAAACACGTTGGACGGCGCACCGCCGGCGGCAGCCGCTTTTTAAAAGCGGCAGCCGCCTTCCTACCGCCTTCGTTAAGCGGCCGGCCCGCGGGCCAACCGCCGTTCCGCCGCGCTTTATATTGAAGGCCGTCCTTCCGCGGCCCGCCGGAGGCAAACGCTATTTTCGAGCGCTCTGCCGCCGCTTATTCTGGCTAGATATATATATATTTTATTTATAGCATGTAGTTTATCAAGAATAATGATTGCTCAAACCAGACAAATTTACAATTGGCATTTTTATTCCACGTTTCAAAGTACAGTAACTGTCATTTAAACAAGATGTTTCAGATCACTGAAACATAACAGAAAAATAAATAAATCAATATACTAACATGCAGGTTTCCAATTCAATTTTGGATTCAAAAGGCTGCAATTACAACACTTACAATAAGTTTTCATATAAAAAGGACAGCTCTAGGGTAACAAATTACCAGTAAACATTATGACAAGTAAAGAGGATATTTGATACCAAATAATGTGCAAGATACCAAATAAATAAAAGTATAACTACATTTACAAGCCATTTCTAACAATATGATAAGTGGTAGTAATTTATAGTAAAGCTCTGGAGTAGAATAGGCCATTATAACGGCAATGCTGACCTGTGGCACAAGGATTTACAAGCTTTATTTGAAAAAGAAAAAAAGAAAGTAATTTCCACAGTGAGTGAGTGTCTGACACTTCTGACTTCTTTAGGGGTCTTGATTCTACTGACTGCAAGATAAAGAAAGGATTCCAGTTGTCAGTGATTCTGGGGTGTCAGTAGTCAGTCTAGTTTTAAGTGGTCGGCTGTGGGTCCCTCTCAGCTGTGCGGCGCCTTTTTCTGCCTTCACGGTCAGATGCTCCTTTCAGGTAACGTGTAACGTTAACCTGGACCGCCTCATCAGTGCATCCTGGGTTGCCGGGTCCTTCCGGATGGCTAATATAGAAAATACAGATCTGTCATTTAATTTGAACTGCATGAGGACAATAGGACATACACATCTACTTAAATAAAAAAAAAATATCCAACTTACTTTGAACAATGGTCTTCAGGAACATGTCTCTAAAACATGCTTTATCCCCTACCAAGCTGAAAATCCAAAAAAGTGTTACAAATTACATTTCTCTGAAGCTTCTCATAAATAAATAAAAATGTGAAAGGCTAAGGATTCAGACTGTAATATATGCAGTATACAATCTTAAATTTTACTTTATATCTAGGTCTACTAGATGTACAGGTAGCCCCAGTGGGAATTAAACCGACAGCCACAGGTGCTGTTTGCAAGTTGTACCTAATTGCTCAGTGCAAGCAAACGTCTTCAACATTGTTTGTTGAACTTGCTTCACCTGCTCTTGAAATAAGATTTTACAATTCGTATTTTTATATGTAATATTGTAGTGTTTATTATAAATGATTTATCTGTGCACTTCATTATTCTTTTAAAATTCATGTAGCCTTATAATCTTTAATCAAATACGTTACCCTTCCCTCCCCCTCGAAACGACTTCTCTTCTCTTCCGGTCATGTGCTATGGCGCGAGGGCGTGGCAACTCCCCTCAAACCGTGCTATGAGCAGAGATGGAGAAGAGGAGCGCTAGAGTAAAACCCTGCCCTCCGTTCAATATACCGTTTCATTTTTAAATACGTCACAACACTGGAGAAAAGTCGTTTGTAACTTCCGGTTCATGCCGACTTCAAATAGAAGCAATAGTTTCCAAGACAAAAAAACTTCACAAATAACATCACTTACTTGTACTCAAACTCTTGGCTCTGTGAAGTGGAGTCTGGATTACTGGGGAGAAACCTGGTTGCGAGAAAGAGGAAACAGAAATTTGAAAATCTAACAAATGGTATAGTTTAGTGGCAGGATCACAAATCCAGCATAACAGCAATAGATTTTACATACCAGTTCAGCATTTTCCTGGTTTTCTGGAATCGATGCATCTTTCTAGAGTTTTTTTTCTTGAGACTTCCAAGATTCTAGAGTAGGGAATAATGAATGAAAGAGTCAGTTATCCACAATAAACAGAAAATAAATTACACAGATGAAATACAGGAAAATCAAATACACAAGTCAGACCCATTTACCTGCTCCCTTCATGAACTTAAAATGATGTTTCTCCCAGGTGCTGTGTGGAGGTGTGCAGAGGATGGCTAAATTGTTGCCTTCGTCTTTTTGCTGAGGTTAAATGGTGGCCAATGGCACATGCTCTCGCTGAGCCACTCTTGCGGAACCACTGCAAATGGCAGATCCTCCTCGTTGATAAACTGAACAATGTGAACCATCTAAAATAGAAGAACATTTTGCATAAAGTATACTTTTTGATTAATTTCCAGGCAAAATCAATAACATTAAAATGCTCACCCCTTCAAAAAACGAGTCATTTTCACAAGTGGATCAACAGAAAACCATGTTCAGACAAACACAATCATATACATATACACACATATATACATATACACACATATATACATATATATATATATACACACACACACACATACATCGTTATTTTTGTAAGAAAACACCAAAAGTTAAACTTTCTAGATGTAAAGCTTTCTTTCTAGATGTAAAGCTTTGGCGATCTACTGTAGCTAGATACATTTCAACATGTCGAACATGCTTGAATTCAGTGAGTAAAAAAGGCGAAGCAGCATGTGTTAGCTAACACTGTAAATTAATCTAGACTAGCAGCATGGTTGTCGAATCAAACAAAACATCATTATGTTTAGTTAGAAAACAACACAAGTTATACTGATCAGTCTTTCTTGTTGTAAAGATTTTGCTAACCTTACCATTCCCACGTGGGCGGGAGAATTGTCCTTCAGGATTTGGTTACGTAAGTTAGTTAATTATTCGACTGACCAATACTATCTTAAACCACATACTGTAGTACTCACACTTGCATAAACATACGTAAATATAGTTAAAAGAAGAAAAGAAAAAACTAACGCCAGGAAGAAACTAAGTAACGTTAGCTATGTCAGAAACATGACGAAAACTTTGTAAACAAGGCTAACTTACTAGCTTGACTAGTAAGGCAAGAACATATTTGAAAAAGCTGAACTAAAAATGTAAAAAATGAACATAATATTGCGTTACACAAAAAGGAAAAATGTACTTACTTTAAAGATCGTAGTCAATGACTAGATAGGATATCCTCTCCAAATACTGAAATCGTGTGACGAGTGGCCACTGTTGTGTTGGTAAATCTGCTTCCGTTTTTTAGGTACTGCCCCTCTCGGCCGGTGGAGGTAGGCCTACTTCTCTGTTTGTGCTTTAATACTTTCTTAAACATTTGTACAGATTGCAAAACTCGCAATTGCAAATTAATCCCTTACCTGTAAAAGGTAAAATAAAAATAAAAAAATCGAGCTTGTAAAAAAATGAAAGACATAAACGAAATTTCCTGGGGTGACAGAGAGACTAAATATTTCTAAATATTTCACTTTATCTTTCAGGTCAAAACAGGGATTTTCATGTTTATTATAAATATTAGGCTACCATGGTTGCAAATTAATAAAAAAAATCTAAAGCATACCCAAGCTTTTGGCCAAGTTGCAGATGTCTTTCACTGTTCACTGATTTCAGGCATTGGTGAAAAGTCTAACTTCATCCATTTATTCTGCTAAATTGTTCATACCATGAATGAAATATTTATTTTAAAACCTAATCAGAATCAGAAAGATATTTATTGCCAAGTAAGTTTTACAAAAGGAATTCTTTTTGGACTATTTGTGCATCTCAATTGTGCATAAATCAAAGAAATGTAAAGAATTGTAACCTTAAGTGAATAAAATAATTCTATATATTTTACATAGGCCTATCACTGAATCGCTTCAGAGTTTCAACGTAATTTAAATGTATTTTCCTAAACCTTATCATGGAATCAGACTGAGTCAAATCTGTTATAGGCCTAAACCCTAATGACTTTGGAGCAACAACAATAACAAAATTTGATATAATTCACATAATAATTATAATCGCTTTAAATGTGAAAGTTAAAATGCTGTCAGTTCCACTCATGCCAATGACATGGCTGGTCGATTTCAATGCGGCTTGCCGCCAGCCGGCCGCGGTTCATTTAGACGGCGGCAACCGCCAGAGAGAATGAAGTCGGCGGCCCGGCGGCTGTTCGCCGGCGGCATCTCGCAAGAAATGGGAGTGACGTATTCGGCGGCAAACGTTTCATCTCCGCCAGCGGGGCGCACCTATAGCCGACAGTTTGGGGCCGGCGGCAAAAAGAAGCCGTGCCGATATTTTTTGCTATCTGGGTCATGATCCATATATGGACTTTTATTGGACATAATAGCGCCCCCATGCTATTGGTATGAATGGAAAACACAGCACATCTCAGTAAGAAGCGATCATTATGATTACATCGACGCATTTGGGTATAAATTCAATAAATATTATTCCTGTCTATAGAAATATGATGTGAATCTATGAGAATATATCAATATTTCTCCACATCTGCACATTGTTGAGCTAAAAGCCCTCAGGGACGTTGTTTTGTGAATCGCTATCATGAGGACAGCACGGAGTGTTTTTTATGAATGGACCAGCTGACGCTCATAATTCATATTAAAGGTATCGACTCGTTTTTTTCATTTCATAACTCCTTACACAAATTAAGACATAACTGTCACTATAAGTTTCTCAGAATACAATAGTGGTCAAATACTGAATCTTGAGTCTTATATCTTTTTAATGATGTATAGTTTGTCAAGGTATAACATTAAATCTGATAGTATATTTGAACTAAATAAATAAAAAAACGCTTCAGTGCGCCGACGCTCTGGAGAAGGTTAAGAGGTTAATGGATGAGGCGGAGGCATACGGAGGGAAGTTATCTGCCGAGTTCATAGCTGTCTCGAGTTATAGAGACAGACCGACAAAATCTGAAAACCTCCATTCTTCCTTCTTCCAGCTGATGCTTGACGTCTTATTGCCTTGTGTATTTGCCTATCCACTTTTGTGTCCTTAAACGCTCGTTTTGGGGGGTCGACAGCACTGTATTTATGATTAGGACTCATAATGAAGATTTACGGTCTTACTTCATCTGCAGTTATAGGCCTATATGCTTGCGTCACAGCGTCAGTTTCACTAAACGCCCCAACGCGCTCGCTCGCAAAATTCTATGATGGGATCTTAGTTATGAGGGCGCCTACTCTAGTCTTGGCATTGCTAGTGTCATGCTCTAATGTTTGAGCTATAGGAAGTATAATAATGTGTTAATTCCGTATTTTAATGTGTTTGACTATTAATTAATTTTTGCTTTAAAAGAGTCCATCCTAAAATCACTGGGTGGAATGTATGCATTAGTCAAGTAAGATGGAGTTTGTGAGATGTGCAAACTTGCAAGATTACAACAAAACAAATAGAACATTTTTATTGCACCTACAACTCAACCCCTAAAATAAACTCTAATGTCTTTTAAAACAGCTAGGAAACTGCAAGCTACAGTATAAGCAGGTTAATATTAGGCAGATTAATAGGTAGGCCTATATCAAGAAAAATGGCAAAGAGTCTAATTTACAAAGACTGCATAGAACACAATCATGCAATAACAATGGTATGTTCTTTAATAAGCATTAACCTTGTTTAATAAATGCTGTAAAATTAATTGAACCTTATTAAAGTGTTAACAACAAAGGCTGCAATATTCATTACTGACATATTAGAGAGTGATGATTTTTACAGAGATATGATTTTTGGCCACACGCTACCCCGACATTCAGTTTCTCTTCAATTAAAAATAAAACCTGAACAATATTTTTTTTTTTTTTTTTTTTTTATTTGAGCAATGGCTGAGCCTCGCCCTATCTTAATATTAAAGAACAATTAAACCAGTGCTGCAACTTTCTTCAAAGCCTTTAGAATTGCAAACAGAAACACGTTATTCTTGCTGCATTTTCATGTTTCATGATTTAAATAAACATGAATCTGATCGACTTTGTTGTTGTAGCACATCCTCTTGAGTAAAATAAGATGTAGTAGGCTATATAAATCATATAATTGATTAAGTCATTTTTTTAATTTATTGTAGACAAAAGCTACATGAGATAAGAAAACAGTAAGAACCCCAAAACTATGACATCAGTGCCACATTCATTAAAATGGCATTAGACGGCATGTAAAATGTGTACATTGGTTTGCGGTACTAAGCTAAAAGTGTGTGAGGACACTCATCAGAGGAACAAGTATCAGCATCAGAGAACCACACAGACAAGAAGCCTCAGATGCCTTCACTTGTTCTGGGACCCACTTATCTGTGAACAGGGAATATAATGCAATGCAGTGAAATGTAATGTATTCATGACAGAAATCATCATAAACCTTTATTACAAATGATTAAAATAAATAAAAAATGTTCACCTGTGTTCCCTTCAGACAACACCAGAGGACCCATGGATATGGAAGCACTGTCATGGAAGTCCAGAGACCTGCGCTCTCTCCGCTGGTGTCCAGAGCCACAGTCCTAATAGAGAAAAGAGCAAAATCCAGCTGTGTGAATCTGTTAAATATCACTGAACAAACATGAAACAAAGAGTTGCAGAAAGTCTCCAGCAGAGGGCAGAAAAAAAATATATTTTAGCAGAAAAAAAAGGCAGACTTACATACTAACACTGAAGCATTTGACAATCTAATATAGAACTTAAGTCATTTTTATATATATTTAAAGTGATACTTTACATTTATTATCAATTACTCATAAAACATTGTCATTAGGAGAGGTTTTGTAAATTCACCATTGAGCAGCGATTGCCTGACAGAAGGCAAAGGTGAACAGCGCAGTGCAGGTAAAGCCTAGTGGAGTTTGCAGTGAAGATATTCATCCCAAAAGAGAAACGGCTGGATGTCGAGACGCCGTTCTGCAGCAGATCCACTGTGTCGTCATTTGGATTGGGACACCTATAATGACAATCAACAAATCAAATTATTTTCTTTGTTTCCATTGAACAAAAATGTAATCCTGTGTTTTTGTCTTGAAATCCTGAGAGATAAAGTATCTCAGGCAATCCTAAAAAATCTTTTGCTTTACTCTGAAAGGATGAGATCCCAGCGGAGGCTGTAATCGGGATCATTCACAGGTGTAGCCCAACACGTGTCCATCACCAGGGCGAACTGGCGGCTGTCGACCCCCTCAACACGAACTTCCACATGCATCTCCTGGTCGAGCTCTGCATCCACTCTACCAGTGAAGGGCCGGGTAAACTCATCATCCTCATATGGGATCATCCGGACCCGATATCTGCCTTCACCAGCGGGAAGAGTCTTGTGCACAATACTGATGAAATAGAAATAAAAAAAAATATATATATATATATATATATATATATATATATATATATATATTAGGGGTGGAACGGTACACAGAAGTCACGGTTCGGTACAATTTCGGTACAATGGAGGGAAATGCAAAACAAAAATGCAGAAGGCATTGTATTTAAAAAAAAAGTTGTATTAATAAAGGCATAGAACCAGTTTATTTGTAGCACTGACAATAGTTTTATATAATTCGTTTATTAATTAAATTAATAAAAAGACAAAAAGACCTTGCGATATGTTTGGTAATTGTACCTGAATTTAAAATAATTTTGCTATATTTCAGATCAATATAATTGTTTTCCTTCATTTTAATTAACATTATTAATTAACAATGTAACATTATTCTCATCTGAATTATAAATAATTGATTTCTGTATAAAATAATACTACCATTAAAAACACAATCGATTTTCTTTTTTAATCAATGTAGAATGTGTAAGATTAGTGCTCCGAGGACAAGAAATGAAAACCAATGCAATATGATGAATGTCCAAAAGATGGGACCCACAGACTGTTTTGAAATGGAGTTGGATAAATATGGTTTGCTTTGTGTGTGTGTGTGTGTGTGTGTGTGTGTGTGTGTGTGTGTGTGTGATTTTGGTTGGGTGACAGTTGTAGGTGCAGTTTGACAAGTTTACAGTGTGACAAAAGCACAATGTTGTGTTTTATTGCGATTGTACACAAATATAAGTAAACACTTGGCAGGTTTAGTGATCTGAACAAAATGACGGAGTTTGTTTTTATGTTTCCACTGTTCGATCTCTCTCTCTCTCTCTCTCTCTCTCTCTCTCTCTCTCTCTCTCTCTCTCTCTCTCTCTCTCTCTCTCTCTCTCTCTTCTCTCCCATGTGGAGTGAGTGTGGAAGGAGCCGGTTGTCGGGAGTGAAAGTGTCTCTCTGGTTGAGTGAGATTTCTTTTTTTTTTTCTTTTTTTTTTTCTAGTTACAGATAATAGGTTTAGTTTAGCTTTCCCCTGACTTCGGTCAGAGAGTGGGGATCATGGGGTCGGAAACGGGGGATCTCTCACAGTTAACCATCAAACATGGTTGTAAATGCATGCCTGAGGCCGCGGTGTCAGTGGAGGATTGCCTGATAGCCGTGAGTGCGGCGATCGGTGGTGCAAATATCAAATGTGCCTCCCGTATGAATAAAGCCGTTGTGTTCTTCCTCAGTGAAAGCAAAATGGTGGACGAATTGGTTGAAACTGGTTTGGTAATAAAGGACAATTTTGTGCCTGTATTGCCTTTGTCAAGCCCGGCCAAGAAAGTTATTTTGTCAAACATACCGCCGTTTGTTAAAAACGAAAAATTAGAACAAATACTTCAGAGTTATGGTAAACTAGTCAGCAGACTCAGCACTATACTTGGATGTAAAACCCCCGAGATTAGACATGTGATGTCTTTCCGGCGTCAGGTTTTAATGATTTTAAACTCTCATAGTGATCCATTAAATCTGTCAGTGAAATTAAGCATCGATGGCAAAGATTACACTGTTTTTATTAGTTCAGAATCGATGAAATGCTTTGTTTGCAGGCAATGTCTGTAAATGATTTGAATATTGAAGGAAAACAAACGAAGCCTGATGGAATTGAGAACGATACAATTAACGTTACTGATGATTTATTAAAATCGAGTAAAGATGACTCTTTATCTCAAGAATCTGTGGATTTAATGGATGACTCTGACAACGAACATGACTATACAGAGATAATGGGAAATGACGCGGAGGATTCGGAGTTCGTCTCTGGAGTGGAGGTAAGACAAAATTTTACTCTCTTCAACAGATTAATCACCTTTTGGATACAACGAAAGGACACCGTAAACCGAAAATTGAGTTTTATTTTCCAGACGCAAAATTGTTTTTGTTGTCTGGTACCTTGGCGATGAGAAAAGCTTCCTTGGAAGAGCTTGACAAACCCAAACGGTACCGTCTTAAGAAGCTTCTTAGCAATGTTAGAAGTTCTTTGAACTTACAAGGTAAAAAATGAATATGTTTTGGTTATCTAAAAACTCTTGTCGATTAGTTGTATTGTGTGTTTTTCTCTTACTTATTTTCATGGCACCTTTGAGGATTAGTTTATTGAACGTTAATGGGTGTCGTGATGCTATGAAAAGGGCTAGTCTTTTTGATTATATAATGATGAAAAGCGCTAGTGTGGTGTTTCTGCAGGAAACGCACACAGATGAGAACAATCAGATACAGTGGCAGAGTGAATGGAAGGGTCAGGCTATTTTGAGTCATGGCTCTAGTGTCAGTGCAGGGGTGGCTATACTGCTGACACCTGAATATAAAGAGCAACCTGTTGGTGTCTTTGAACTCATTTCTGGTCGTTTACTGAGAGTTGATGTAACTGTTCAGGGTAATAATTGTTCTTTTGTCAATGTATATGCACCCAATATTGGGTCAGAACGTGTTAATTTTTTTTAAAAACTTAAAACTGCTCTAAGTGACATCTCTCATGATAGGACCATTGTTCTGGCAGGAGATTTTAACTGCACTTTAAGTCATTCTTTAGATAGGAATCATGAAGAGCCCCACAGTCAATCTGCAGACGTGCTTCGGTCTTTAATTGTTTACCACAATCTTGTAGACGTTTGGAGAGAATCATTTCCTCAGATTAGGCAATACACCTGGGTGAAAGTAAATTCTAAATGGTATCTGGGGCTAGGTTGTACAGGATCTATGTACAAAAAAGCAAAAGAGATCATTTCTATAATAGCTGTATATTTCCTACTGCTTTGTCTGATCACCATTTTTATCTATTAATTTCTTTACTGCAGAGAGCACGTGTAACAATTTTTTTTGGACTTTTAATAACAGATTGTTATTAGATCAAAATTTTGTGCACTCTTTCACTTATTTCTGGGAGATCTGGAGAGAGAGTAAAACACAGTATAAGTCCTTGAGCCAGTGGTGGGATATTGGCAAAACTCAAATTAAATTGTTTTGCCAGAGTTACTCCGCTTACAATAAAAGTTTTCTGGACATGAAGATGGAACAGCTTGAACAGGAAATACTTTCACTTAAATTTGAAGGGGACAGTGACACTGAGTCTTTGAAAAAGAATAAATTTCTTTTGCGGAAATCTACTGGAGGAAAGAGCCCAGGAGACGCTGATCCGTGCAAGATTTTCGTCATTCAATAGCATGGACTCTCCTACTTCGTTCTTTTTTAACTTGGAGAAGAAGACTGTGGATAAGAAGATTTTAGGCTGTTTGAAACTTCCAGAGGGGAGGAAAGTTACTGATGGTCATGTGATTATTTCTTACGCACTATCTTTTTATGAGGATCTCTACAGAGCTGAACCTTGCGATGAAGAGATGGCTGAACTTCTCTTTAAGGATTTACCTTAGCTTTCGGAAGGAGAGAAAACCAAGCTTGATAAACTTTTTATGTTCTTGATGAACTATCTGTTGCTGTTAAAGGCTCCGGGATTGGATGGACTTAATGCAGAGTTTTATAAACATTTTTGGCCAGTCATCGGAAAGGATTTGTTTGCTGTTTTCATGGAGAGTTTAAAACCTCTTAACCGTTGCCAGAGCGTCGGCGCACTGAAGCGTTTTTTTTTTATTTAGTTCAAATATACTATCAGATTTAATGTTATACCTTGACAAACTATACATCATTAAAAAGATATAAGACTCAAGATTCAGTATTTGACCACTATTGTATTCTGAGAAACTTATAGTGACAGTTATGTCTTAATTTGTGTCAGGAGTTATGAAATGAAAAAAATGAGTCGATACCTTTAATATGAATTATGAGCGTCAGCCGGTCCATTCATAAAAAACACTCCGTGCTGTCGTCATGACAGCGATTCACAAAACAACGTCCCTGAGGGCTTTTAGCTCAACAATGTGCAGATGTGGACAAATATTGATATATTCTCATAGATTCACATCATATTTCTATAGACAGGAATAATATTTATTGAATTTATACCCAAATGCGTCGATGTAATCATTATGATCGCTTCTTACTGAGATGTGCTGTGTTTTCCATTCATACCAATAGCATGGGGGCGCTATTATGTCCAATAAAAGTCCATATATGGATCATGAAGAAGACCCATAGTCATGTGACATTCCAGGACGTCACTGAGTGATACAGAAAGTAGCTGACAGAGATCGCTGTAACATGCAGATAAAGATGTTTTGAAGACAATAAACATGATTGCAATGATATTTGAGTTACCTGTGTTCTTCAAGCCATGCCAGGTATTTCATAATAATAGATTATATTTATAATGTAATGCTAATCGATATAGATTTCATCATCGTTCAGAACACTAAAAAATACATTTTCTGTCGGATTTTTTTTTTATCTGAAGCCAAGTTAGATCACAGAAGATTATTTAAAACACTAGACTTGCGTTATATAGTAAGTTTGGAGCACAAACATGGTTTTAATCTCATAAATGGTCGTGTATTGATGGTGTGCTAAGCTAACATGCTAGCTAGCCCAGGTGCACCTGCTAACAGCAGTTATTGTTTTATGATTTTTTTCTAAATAGGAATGCTTACTGAAATGTTTCAGTGCATTTGATACCAGTTTCAAATATTTAGTGAGAACTTTGATAAAAGAAATTAGGGTTTGAAACCCTATGAATAGCCTGTGAATAGCCAGTCGTTAGTAGCTATAATGCAGACAAAAGAAATGCATATTTAGAGCCATAATAACCAGTCTGGAGAGGTGTAAATGTGTGCAGGGGAGACTGACACTGAATGGGGCACCACAAAACAATAGAGACAATAGACTGAATAGATGACTCAGAAGATGACTAAACATCAGTTTGCTAATAGAGTCTAATCAAAATAAAGTAATTTGACATGATCTTGAAAAACATTTAACTAAATACAGATTTTTATACTTATCATTTTCAGATTTTAAATATAAAATGGTCAGACATGTGGCTTTAGCTGCAGTGCATTTCTAGATTGCTCCAGGGCCAACTTCAATTTTATTTTCATGAAGATGTTTCATAAAAATAAATTTCTAATAACTTTACAAAACTTTGAAGCTATTTAAAATTGTTTTTTTCATTATGACAATAATTAATTCTACATTTACAATAAACAACCAGGTGTCAGCTTTCAAATGAGATCATACTTGTGCTTTTAGTGCAAAGGGTTCATGAACTGTATCTGTTTCAGTTTGGGTATGTCATTTCTGGGGATTTTTCAAAAGTGGGCTTGAAGCTTAACAGGTTAAAAGAGGGACACTTCCTTTGAGTCTACGAAGAGCTGTGGTCACACTATTACCTAAAAAGGGGGATCTTGAAGACATTAGATGCTGGCGTGGCGTCCGGTCTCCTTACTCGGAGTAGACTATAAGATATTTTCAAAGTCTTTAACTAACAGAGTTAAATTGTATATTTCCTCAGTGATTCATCCAGATCAGTCATACTGCATTCCAGGAAGGACTATTTTTGATAACCTTTTTTGATTCGAGACCTGATTTCTTTTGCGAAGATACAAAATTTTGACATTGGTTTTGTGTCTTTGGACCAGGAGAAGGCATTTGATTGGGTCGATCATGGTTTCCTAGTTAAGTGCCTTGAGGCTTTTGGTTTTGGTCCATCTATTATTGCCTATATTAAACTGTTGTATACTGACACCTACGGCATGCTGAAAATTAATGGTACCCTTACAAGACCTTTCAGAGTAAGCAGAGGCATAAGGCAGGGGTGTGGTCTTTCAGGAATCCATGTATGCAATTGCAATTGAACCTTTTTTGGTCGCACTGAGAAACAATTTGGGTGGCATATCAACGTCTGCTTCAGACCTGAAAACGGTTAAGCTTAGTGCCTACGCTGATGATGTCACTGTTTTTATTAGATCTGCTCAGGATGTCAGGACTTTGAGAGAATCTTTGGAGGTTTATCAGAAAGCTTCCTCATCTCGAATTAATTGGCAAAAGTGTGCATCCTTTTTACTGGGTGAATGGGAGAATGGAGGCCCTCCAGTACTTCCTCAGAACTGTTCCTGGAGTCTAGAGGGGTTTAAAGTGCTGGGAATTTTCCTTGGGACTGACCAATATATACAGAAATACTGGGACGGAATGTTTGAAAAAGTTTCTGGGGCGTATACAAAGATGGAGATGGATACTAACTCAACTGTCATATAGAGGAAGAGTGCTCATTATTAACAACTTAGCAGCTTCCATGATGTGGCATCGCTTAAATGTGCTTGACCCACCAAAATTTTTGTTGCAACGTCTGCAGAAGACTTTTGTTGAATTTCTCTGGGATGGTTACCATTGGCTTCCCCCTGCAATTCTGTTTTTGCCAGTCAATGAAGGGGGTCAAGGGTTGATTGATTTGGCAGCTAAGGTTAAAGCTATGAGGTTAAAGACGGTTCAGAGCCTACTCTACCCTGTGGATTTAGGCCATGGGTATCGTTTGGTCTGGCGCTGCTGAGAACTTTTGGTGGGTTCTGTTTTGATAGGCATTTGTTTTTAATGTCTTCTTATGATGGAACGTTTTCAGCTGATGTAAAATGTTATACTTCTGTGTTAAACTCCTGGACAGGTTTTAGATTGATTAGAAATGGAAATAATCATTTTGGCCTTGAAGAACCACTGTTTTACAACTCAATATTGGGTAAAAACATTTGTACATCTAATATAATTGTTAAAAAAAAAATTGGAGAAAAGACTGACAAAAGTTTCAGATTTGATTGATACCTTGTCTAAAAAATGGAGGCCAATTATAGAGATTGCTAATCAGGCTGGTATTAAATCAGTCAGGACGATGGAGAGGCTCATTGGTGGGTGGAAAGAGGCTTTTCCCTCCACACTCCTCCTGTTTGTTAACAGTTTTCTGTCTGGAGGTCCTTCTGAAGTTTTGTTTCCTAAGTTATTTATTTCTCCCAAGGTAGGTTTTGAAGATAATCATGTAGGAAAGCTGCTCACATTTAACAGGTTACAAGAACTTGATTTTCAGCTGGTAGGAAAAAGAGACCTATATCAGTTATGCGTTAAAGTAGATTACTTTGAGAAAATTAAGGACAGGGATGATACAAAATGGAGAGATTTTTTAACAGTTCCTGCAGCTCTTTCTCCTTCATGGAGGCTTTTTTATAAGGGCACTACCTAAACGATCTGGAGACCTACAGTGGAGGTTATTACATTGTGCACTACCTACTAATTCTCATGTTTCTAAATTTAATTTGAATGTACTACTGGTTTTTTTTTTTTTGTTTTTTTTTTACCAGATTCTGGTTTTCATGTTTTTACTGAGTGTTCTAGATTGGCTCCATTATTTATGTTGCTTGAAAGACTATTTGGGAATTTAGGTTTTGTTTTTAACAAGACACTGTTTATATATGGTTGCAAGTAGGCTATTCAAGAGCGCACAGACAGCAGTGTAGTGTTGCAAATTTTATAACTGGACAAGCCAAATTAGCCATTTGGAAGTCTTGCAGACTCGCTGCTGAAGGGCGAAATATAGATGTTGTTCTGCTGTTTATTGCTTTGGTGGAATCTAGGATAAAAGTGGAACAGATTTTTTCAAATGACAAATAACTTGCTTGAGTTTGAGTTTAAATGGTGTGTAAATGGAGCTTTACTGTCATTTTCTGAGGAAGGAGGATTAATGTTTATTGGTGATATATGCTGGTCATTTTCAGTGGAATTTATTTTATTTTTCTTATGAACATTTTACAATATGATGTGTGAAGTATAATGAAGTGTTCGTTTTTAAGATGTTTTAATAAAGTGTGTTAAGTCTCTCTCACACACACACACACACACACACACACTCCAGCATTGCAATCTTGACATCGCAGCCTGTTCATTGTGCGGTCACACCAAACGCGAATAGAGCGTCAAATTCGCGTCTAGTTCGACGCTAGTCCAAAGCGTATAAAGGCAACGTTTGAAGTGAACGCGCGTTCAGAGCTAACCCGATGGTACAGATTATGTGTCCCTAAAGAACCCGCGTATCTAACAGTAGTTCCGCATTACATGAATTAATTTGCACGCGAGTGTTATTTATTTTTATACCGTGTATTCTCCGTGTAAATTCGTGCACCGAACCGTGACGCCCGTACCGTTTCGGTTCAATACGAATACATATACCGTTCCACCAGGCACGGATTAACGCACGGGCCTACTGGGCACTTGCCCAGGGCACTGGGCCAGCAGGGGGCCCTGTAAAATGTACTGTGTCTATTCTTTTCAAATAATTATTTTTATTTTATTTTTATTTTCAGTAAAATTGTGTTAAATATTGAGGAATAATGTGATTTTTTTGCAGTTGCAAAGTATTAACTAGTAAATAAATCAAATAAATAATTTTAATGTATTGCTGCGCTGTTGAGAAGGACATCTAGAGGCGAGTGAAAAGCATTGCGTAATATAAAAGTCACGCGTAGAAGACGGTTACTCAAAAACCAAAACAAAAATGAGTTTAAAACCACAACCAAGGCAGAACATAGGCTAAGTTGTTTATGTTTTACAATAGTAGCCTATGGGCTTATTTTTTTAACGAAATGTCAATCTTCATCTTTATAACAGAAGATATAATACAATACAACAATCTTCAAGATACAGTAAATCTTTAAATGTGTAACGGATTGTCACCTTAAAAAGTGTCTTTTGTGGTGGAACAAGCAATGCTATATAGCATCTTAATTTAATCTTTGTTTTATTATTTTAGTTCATTAACTGATTGTTAACTCAACTAATTTAACGTAAAGACCTGGATACTAGAATTAGGCTAGTAAATAAAACTAAATAAATGTCAACTAGCCTAAATGCATTGATTAGAATTGCCATTGACTAAAGATTTTCTAGTCGACGACTAGTAGTCATTCCTTTAAGCAATTAGTCGACTAATCTCAAGTTAATATTAATTTCTGCTTAAATACTGAGTGGAGGCATATAGCCTATTCCACGCTCAAGCAAGCGCATGCATAAATATTGCCTCAAAGCACCGGCAAAAGCAGGCTAATGATAATATATGTCTGGAAAAAAACTAGGCATTTTTATTGTTTAATAATAATAATAAATAAATAAATTAAATCAGTGTCGGCTCGGCTGCAATCATATCTATATCTCCGCTGTAAAGTGGATGCGCCTTTAGAGAGAAATGCACCTTTCATATCATATGTCAGCCGGTATTTGCTTTCGATTCGAATTTTTTCGTTTAAAAGTGGACATTTCAAGCTTTATATAGAAATATTCATCATGTATGTGAGGCTACACAGTGTTTCAGTTCATTTTTGAGACGCGCTCCAGTTCACGCCACGGAGACCATGAAAGCGCGCCCTGTTTGTTTTATTTTATTTTACAAAAGCACAACGTTTTCTTGTTATTGTGAGTTTACAAAAATAAAAGTAGCTACTTGCGACTGATGCATTATTCTTTTCTGTATAGGCCTATGACCAGAAAAGATTGAGTAGGCCTATTTCAAGTTGTTTCCACTGTTGATAGGAAAATGCAAGTGTTCGCGCCGACGCCTGCCATGCAGTGCGCGCTGCACACTCCGCACACGCACTTGGATATGCATTTATCTAGGTTAAAGTTAGAGCGAGCTGCCATGCCAGACGGATAAGTTATTTTCATGTTTAACAAATCAAATCATGCATTTTCTACCTACCGCAAGTAAGCGCTGCACCAGTTTGAAAAAGGTAAAAGCATAACGAGCGTAACGAGCGAGAGGCCCCACACTGGGGGATGCAGAGATGTTGCTGCGTCTGTTATTATTAACATTTCTGATTGTTTAAATGACCAGCCCTCGGGGGTCCCCTCAAAATGCCTGGCTTGCCTGCCCACTGTTGTCCAAAAAATTGGTGAAGGGGGCCTTTGAGACATCCGTGCCCAGGGCACATCATCGCCAATCCGTCCCTGCGTTCCACCCCTAATATATACACTCACCTAAAGGATTATTAGGAACACCTGTTCAATTTCTCATTAAGGCGAGACACGGCAGGCAAAAACATAGGGTTTTTTTCACTGGTCAATTTTGAGATTTCGGGATATTTGTCTTCAAAAACATGTCTTCTTTCAGACTTGTGGTGAACAAAAAAAAAGTACGAAATACACATTGAGGTCTCTATTTTACTACACTTTGTCTGTTTGCGTCTGTAGATTTCTCATAAATTCATCAAAAGTTGGCGTTGTAAATCATCCGTTGCTCCGCGATCGCGATCTGCACCCTGTCATCACACACACCGTTAGAAAGCTCTCTCTCTCTTGTACAATGTTGTCGGATCCAAATATGGTCATTTCCTTTTTATCAGCAACCAATCGTGAAAGTAAAAGGGCGCAAATGCGCAATCTCATTGGCTGATGCTAAATCTTTAAAGCCCGTTTTCTCAAAATGACTGTTCTCTCATACTCAAAGTCCGAAATCTCCACTTCGGTAGCACCAATATACACCAAACTTTTCTTGTACCTAGTTATATTATGAAGACATTTACTGAGGGATTTGTAAATATATTATTCCTAGCCCGATTTATATAACATTTTATTTCAAAAAATATGGAAAAAAACTTTTTTTTAAGGCTATTGACAGAATATTCTGATTTATAGGATAACAAAAGTAGATATCCATAAATCCCTCTGTAATCTTTTTCCCATCTAATATGTGAACACAATGAAAAAAGAATTTTGAACCTGGCTTTATCCAATACTCAGATTTCATTTTTTGAAATATATGTAAATTAGCACATATTTAAGTAGATAATGCCTAATTTGCATATTTTTAACATTAAATTACAGAAAACTTGTAATATATTTTTTTCTCATCTTAATGTAGGTAATCAACTGGGAAAGTTTCATGGTGATATCCAATAGTATCCAGCTGCAGACCCGCAGCACCACCAGTTTCAGAACCCCAGCGCCAGAACCGGAAGAAAGGGACGGAGCTTACGTTCTAACACCAGCGCCAGGACCGGAAGTGAGGGGCGGAGCTTACGTTCTAAACGAGTAACGCCACCTAACGTTTTGGAGCGTAATTTGCTTAGACACGAAACGGCATTATTACTTATACGTATTATAATGATACATTAAGGTATAGTACAATAAGCATTTTAAAACATTGATTTTGTGTAATATAATTCTATATAGTTATCCGTTTCATTGTATTATGAGAGTTACTTCCTGATCATGATGGTGAAAAATAATGCTTGAAACTTATGGCCATTTTATATAAAATATACTTTATTTCACAAGAACATGTGCAGCATGCATTTTCCTTTATGTAAAATAATGTCAAAAATCTAAAAAGAGAGAGAAAATCCGGCATTGTTTTAAAATAAACAATAAAAATGTACCGTACTTCAAATAATAGCCGAGTCCCAAATAGACGATTGTCTCTTTACACGCCTGGTGTGGCTGCAGGTCTGGGTAAATATGAGGCCGGTCTCAAATAGAGGTCGGGTCTGTTTTTTAGTTTCAGGTTGTATTAAATCTTCTAAAACCCGTCAGATCGTCCGCTTTTTGGCGGCCGCCAAAGCAAATTTTTGTCCCGCCAAAGCCTATTTTGACCGGTGAGTGATGTAGAATAGAATGACTGCTGCGCATGACAGGGCAGAGCAGAGAGAGAGAGCCCTGGCCGCGCGCGCGCACTCTCACGTCTTCAAACAACACGAGCGCTGTCTTGCTCTTTATTTGTCACATACCAGTTATAGTTCATACAACGAGCAGTGACTCACTGTGTAATAAAAACATACCCTAAATATTATTTAAAAGGTGCAACAATTTTAAATATTTTTAAATACTTGCAAAAATAACCATGCTTGTGTCATTGTAAATAATTCCGCCCCTCCCTCACTTCCGGTTCTGGCGCTGGGGTTCTGGCACTGGGGTTCTGAAACTGGTGGTGCTGCGGGTCTGCAGCTGGATATATCTCGTGATATCTGCTAGTTAAAAAAATTACCCTATTCACCTGTAGTGTCTCGCCTTAATGCAATTATCTAATCAACCAATCACATGGCAGTTGCTTCAATGCATTTAGGGGTGTGGTCCTGGTCAAGACTGAACTCCAAACTGAATGTCAGAATGGGAAAGAAAGGGGATTTAAGCCATTTTGAGCGTGGCATGGTTGTTGGTGTCAGACGGGCCGGTCTGAGTATTTCACAATCTGCTCAGTTACTGGGATTTTCACGCACAACCATTTCTAGGGTTTACAAAGAATGGTGTGAAAAGGGAAAAACATCCAGTATGCGGCAGTCCTGTGGGCGAAAATTATGCTAGAGGTCAAAGGAGAATGGCCCGACTGATTCAAGCTGATAGAAGAGCAACTGTGACTGAAATAACCACTCGTTACAACCGAGGTATGCAGCAAAGCATTTGTGAAGCCACAACACGCACAACCTTGAGGCGGATGGGCTACAACAGCAGAAGACCCCACCGGGTACCACTCATCTCCACTACAAATAGGAAAAAGAGGCTACAGTTTGCAAGAGCTCACCAAAATTGGACAGTTGAAGACTGGAAAAATGTTGCCTGGTCTGATGAGTCTCGATTTCTGTTGAGACATTCAGATGGTAGAGTCAGAATTTGGCGTAAACAGAATGAGAACATGGATCCATCATGCCTTGTTACCACTGTGCAGGCTGGTGGTGGTGGTGTAATGGTGTGGGGGATGTTTTCTTGGCACACTTTAGGCCCCTTAGTGCCAATTGGGCATCGTTTAAATGCCACGGCCTACCTGAGCATTGTTTCTGACCATGTCCATCCCTTTATGGCCACCATGTACCCATCCTCTGATGGCTACTTCCAGCAGGATAATGCACCATGTCACAAAGCTTCAAATTGGTTTCTTGAACATGATAATGAGTTCACTGTACAAATGGCCCCCAGTCACCAGATCTCAACCCAATAGAGCATCTTTGGGATGTGGTGGAACGGGAGCTTCGTGCCCTGGATGTGCATCCCACAAATCTCCATCAACTGCAAGATGCTATCCTATCAATATGGGCCAACATTTCTAAAGAATGCTTTCAGCACCTTGTTGAATCAATGCCACGTAGAATTAAGGCAGTTCTGAAGGCGAAAGGGGATCAAACACAGTATTAGTATGGTGTTCCTAATAATCCTTTAGGTGAGTGTATATATATATATATATATATATATATATATATAAATATATACCCCCTTTCACCTTCAGAACTGCCTTAATTCTACGTGGCAATGATTCAACAAGGTGCTGAAAGCATTCTTTAGAAATGTTGGCCCATATTGATAGAATAGCATCTTGCAGTTGATGGAGATTTGTGGGATGCACATCCAGGGCACGAAGCTCCCGTTCCACCACATCCCAAAGATGCTCTATTGGGTTGAGATCTGGTGACTGTGGGGGCCATTTTAGTACAGTGAACTCATTGTCATGTTCAAGAAACCAATTTGAAGCTTTGTGACATGGTGCATTATCCTGCTGGAAGTAGCCATCAGAGGATGGGTACATGGTGGCCATAAAGGGATGGACATGGTCAGAAACAATGCTCAGGTAGGCCGTGGCATTTAAACGATGCCCAATTGGCACTAAGGGGCCTAAAGTGTGCCAAGAAAACATCCCCCACACCATTACACCACCACCACCAGCCTGCACAGTGGTAACAAGGCATGATGGATCCATGTTCTCATTCTGTTTACGCCAAATTCTGACTCTACCATCTGAATGTCTCAACAGAAATCGAGACTCATCAGACCAGGCAACATTTTTCCAGTCTTCAACTGTCCAATTTTGGTGAGCTCTTGCAAATTGTAGCCTCTTTTTCCTATTTGTAGTGGATATGAGTGGTACCCGGTGGGGTCTTCTGCTGTTGTAGCCCATCCGCCTCAAGGTTGTGCGTGTTGTGGCTTCACAAATGCTTTGCTGCATACCTCGGTTGTAACGAGGGGTTATTTTAGTCAAAGTTGCTCTTCTATCAGCTTGAATCAGTCGGCCAATTCTCCTCTGACCTCTAGCACCAACAAGGCATTTTCGCCCACAGGACTGCCGCATACTGGATGTTTTTCCCTTTTCACACCATTCTTTGTAAACCCTAGAAATGGTTGTGCGTGAAAATCCCAGTAACTGAGCAGATTATGAAATACTCAGACCGGCCCGTCTGGCACCAACAACCATGCCACGCTCAAAATAGCTTAGATCACCTTTCTTTCCCATTCTGACATTCAGTTTGGAGTTCAGGAGATTGCCTTGACCAGGACCACACCCCTAAATGCATTGAAGCAACTGCCATGTGATTGGTTGATTAGATAATTGTGTTAATGAGAAATTGAACAGGTGGTACTAATAATCCTTTAGGTGAGTGTATATATGTGTGTGTAAAATTCTGTTTTAAGAGAATAGCATATATAGCCATGCTTCTTTCTTATTTTTTATACATTTGTTTTTAAGCTTAAAGGTGTAGTTAACCCAAAAAATTTAATTCTGTCATCATTTACTGCATGCCATTCTATTCCTAACTATACATTCTTCCAGGAAACACAAAACAGGAAATGTTCTATGTTCAAAAAAAGATGCAATAGCAACATAAAAATAGTTCGGACTCGTGTGCTATATTTAAAATGTTGTCATACGATAGTTTTGTATAAGGAACTGACCCATAATCATTAGCTCTCTTTGGTAGTTTCATAAGAGTTGATCAGAGATGCAGTGATGTTCGAATCTTAAGCGATATGTTCTTTTGAGTCAGATCTTTTCAAGGAATCCATTTCACAAAACCCTTTAGAATGATTAGTGCATGAGTCTAACGGATCTCTGCTTCTCAAGCTCCTTACGCAAAGCTATGGCAAAATCTATAAGACTTGTAAAACAGTACATCCGTGCATCTTTTTGAAGCTTAAAAGTCTCCCTGAGGACTAAACACATTACAATGTTCCACAGAACAAGTAAAGCTTTTGCATTTATGCATTTTGCAGACGCTTTTATCCAAATCAACTCACTTTGCATTCAAGGTACACATTTACATTCTTATCAGTTCTTGCTTTCCCTGGGAATTGAACCCATGACAATGGCGTTGCAAGCGCCATACTGTTTGAGCTACAGGAAAGCTAGCCAACAATCTAATAACATTAAGGTGAGAAAATGTTCATATTTTAGTTGAACTACTCTTTTGAGCTGAAGTCAGAATTTGTATTTGACTCGCACCTCTCCAGTGGGTTGATTTCCACATTCATGGAAAGTGTTTGTGATTGAGGATAAACACAGCTGAAAGAAAGCTTCAGGATTTTCTCACTGCTGATGAGACCTTCTGACCTCGGTGTCCCCAGAATAAAGTTTTCATAGATGAAGTGGGTGCCGTTAGCCTGTGGACAACAAATATAACAGTTTGTAATTTAGCCTAAAATGGATATTAAAGTAACATTAGAAATAACAAAAGACAAAAAGTGGCATCAGTCAAGTGAAATAATGGTGGGTTACATAATAATGGCAGAGAATGTGGGGAAAAGTTACAATCTCTTTTGTGGCATGGTGTCGGGCACCTTTCACCACTGAGTCTTTAAGAAGAACTGAGAAGTCTTTAGGGAGGTCTGTTTTGGGACCTTCCCTTGGTTGTTACAGATTGATTATTCAGTTCCCTTACAAGCCTCCCTACATACTTCTCAAAGTCTCATAGTGATCAAACTCTGTTCTATCAGGCAATACAAATAGTTGAATGATGTATTTGAATAGATTATACACAGTTAAACCCACCAGAAGATTAGTACCACAGATGTGTTCATCATTATCAAAATGGAATTCCACTCGGCCATTCCGGACCGTTCCTTTGCAGCTGGGATCATTGAGGTGTAAGACATCAGCTGGAAAACCAGCCTCAAAGAGCTGACAGCGAGACACAGATATAGAGCCAGAGCTGCTTTCACAGGTTTCTGAGAAATCTGAGTACCCAAAAAAAGATAATTAATTACTGAAAAAAAAAACCTGTAGGCTATATTTCACATTTAGTTGTGGAATGAAAACAACCAAAAGAGCCAGATTGTGGTGTATGATTGTCCTCTTGACATAAACAGCCATAAACACCATTTTTCTTCCCACACCATTCATCCTCAGAGCAGCTGAGTTCAGAACAGCGATCTCTCACATCTAAGAGGAAAAGAACAGATAGATGAAATACAACACAAAGACATTGAGTTATATGTTAATGTAGCATCTGAGTAAATGATTAAAAGTAGGACTTCACAACAAAAGAATCTTTTCTTTTTCACTTCACCTCTGCTCTAGCTTGTTTCCTAACCTAATAAACCTGGCATTGTACACTGAATATTGTTGGGTCTGTTACAAACCGTTTATGTACATTACCAAAGCCAATGATACATTTTTATTGATTATTGCTCTTGGTATTTGTAATGAAGCAGCGGAAGAGGAGAGATCCATTTGCAGGCTTTATTAAATAACAGGGTCAGACAGGCAAGGGTCAAATACCAGCGATATAAGCAGAGCAGGATACACACAATCAGGGTGTATTCACACCTGCCTTGTTTGGTTCGATTGAATCGAACTCTAGTTCGTTTCCCCCCTTGGTGCGGACCTTTGGGGCAGGTGTGAATACAGCAATCGAACTCGGGTGCGGACCAAACAACCGAACCGAGACCCAGCTGAAGAGGTGGTCTCGGTACGGTTACAAACAAACTCTGGTAAGGTTCGTTTACGGTGTGAACATGAACCGACCCAATTGCAAGAAAGCACTGCGCCTTTGAGTTAACAGGCTTCCGTAGTCGGAGTTGCGTTATGGGAAAGTGATCTGTTGTAGCCTACTACATTACATCTGTTGCGCGTCTTTCTGCGCGTCGTGTGTGTGCATCATTGGAATGGAATGAATGAGTGTGTGCATCAGGACACTCACATATTGAGCGTTCTCTTTAGTCTAATCGCGCATAGATGCATAGATGCATATAATGTAACGATAGTTACAATACAAGGAGGATGCTGCGTTAATTTACGTTAAGCCTTTTTTGCACTTCCTGATTTCCCTACTTGAGAATCCTTCTCCAATGAATGGACGACCTTGTCACACGTGTGGTTTTGTTTACAAATTTTGCTTCACTTGCAAAAAGAGCAGTGTAAAAGTGAATCGTACCAAAAAAAAATATATATATTATTTGGTCTGGACCAAAGCAAGTGAACTATCGGACTTTCCTTGTGTGAATACACCCCGAGTCCAAGAACAGGCAAAGGGTCGGGGCAGGCGGCGAAACAATCAGAGTACAGAGTCCAAGCAGAGAGTAAGGCAGACAGGCAGCAGACAACGAGAGGTAAGGTCAAGGGCGTAGGTTTAGGGGGGGGGGGGGGGGGGGACGCTAGGTACTAGTCCCAATCAATATTTTGAGATGACAAATTTGTCCCCACCAATATTTAGCAAGCTCCTTTGAACAGCTATTTTGATATTTGCGCTGTATTTGGATCTTTGCGCTGCTATTTGGATCGATTCCAACGGCCAGGACGACGACAGTACAAGATACGCCGTAATTTGATTGGCGGCGGGGTATCTGACAGGCAGGCTACACGCGCGGGCCGGGACTACTTTTTGTGCTTGCACTCACTGGCAGCGAGCGGGTGGTGTGTGCGTGACGACGCCGACGGTAAGTTACCAGGGCATAGCTGTCAACCCTCCCGTTTTTTCCGGGTTTCTCACGTATTTTAGCTCTTTTCCCGCTGTCTTCCCGTTTTATTATTTTCCCGTAAAATATCCCGTATTTTTACGCTCTGATTGTGTGAGACGTACATGCTCGGGCAGATTCGGCTTGAAGTCGTTCATCCTCGGATGCGGCGCCGCGCGCGCTGTTACAAAAAAAGCTGTGCACACAGCCAAGCGAAATGGGGTCTTGCCGGTGTTCTGACGATTCATGCTACCCATCGAGATTTGCTACTTACTGGTTATGCGCATGTGCAGACTCAGTTTTTTTTTAACAAAAGGTACATTTTCATGTGTTATAAAGTAATTTCCCTTTTAAAAATGCCAACTACCATATGAATATTTGTACGGTCAGTCAGCTGAACAAGAATAACTGAAAGTTTCAGTTACTAAGAAAAGGTGTGCTTTAACAAGTCAAAGATTAATATTTGATGATACTTTTTACTTTTCACACCGTTTTAAAAATAAAAACAGTAGTCCACAGTATACAGTAGCTACTCATAACTTAGAACTGTGTTATAATTGTATTTCCTTTAATATTAATCGACATTCTGTGATCGATTCGCGATTCGAAGGCAGCACAAATCGTCAGAACACCGGTCTTGCGCACCCAACGCGTAATCTTTGCCGCGCTCGTGCGGACGCGTCAAGTATAAACAATTATACTCCGTCTCAGCGCGCGCTTTGATCGGTAAAGGAGCACAGACCTCTCCCTAATCATCTCCAGCAGCCCCCGAAGCACCACGTACCGTTTCCCTCGTAAGCTGATATTAGTATTTAAACATTCTCTGATAAAAAATGTTTAAAAAATGACACACTTTCTCTAATACACACACACACTGTCTCTTTCTCTCTCACTCATTTGTAGTTATAAACTCTTTAGACTTTTAATGATAAGTGCTTTATTTTTAAAGTTTGTGGTGGGTAAGAATCGTGTAAAAAAATTCCCTTATTTTGGGGATGGATTCCGGGAAATCTCCATTCAATGTTCAATGTTGACAGCTATGTACCAGGGCTGTCTCTCTGCCTGCAATATACAAAGGAGGCCAGAGTAAAACATTTTAATATTCCGTTTTTTTTGCCCCTTTTTGTACTTTGTAGATCAGCTATGTCACCCAAGAAGAAGAAAGAGGACATACAAAGCTTTTTCATAGTGGTAGGCAAAAATAACTAGCCACACAAATAACTAGCAGTAGTAGTGACTGACCAGGCTTTCAAATGCAGATTCTACTGTGGAAAATAGTATTAACTGGTGATCCTGGTTACCCAGGATATTGTTACAGTTAAACCTAGCTTCTGCAATCTGTCAAGGTTAGGAGCATTAATTAGGGGTGTGCAGCATGGATAGACTCATAGAAGTCGCGCTATCATGATAGAATGCTACGTTAGCAAGTCACTGAATGTTAATTAGCCTACCTTAACTTTAATCTTGCAGTCATAAACAGTGGATCATCTGAGACATTTTTCGTTTCTACATTCTGTTTATGTAATCTATTTGTAGTGTAGCCTACTTGCTAGACACATGTGCTGGAAAAACATGTTGGCAATGTTAAAAAGGCAAAAGTTAACACTGTTGGTTATTCAAATATAATGAATCATTATTTGATTGATAATATCCAAATTCCAAATAATAATAATTTATGTTAAATAAAATGTTTGGTTGTTCAGCATTACACAGTCTCAGGTGTTTATTTTTTGAGAGTGCATTTTTGAGATTATACAGTTATACTAGCTCTTTCTTGACAGTATACAGGATGGTGTATCGGGGTTAGGATACAATATAATGAGATTAAGTAGATTCACTTCTGTATTGCCAGCATTCTGAAATGACAAAGGAAATCGCCATTAAAGCAATGTTACTTATCTCACAACAAAATAATTCCCGGGGTTGGGGGTGTGTCCCCGTCCCCGTCCCCGTCCCCGTCCCCGTCCCCGTCCCCGTCCCCGTCCCCGTCCCCGTCCCCGTCCCCGTCCCCGTCCCCACCAAAGCTGAGACCAAACCTACGCCCATGGGTAAGGTCCAGATAAAGTCGTAACATGTAAACAAACACAGGGTACAAACGCTCAGAATAGTTCACTGGGAAAGCAATACTTCGCGCTGAGTGAATGTGAAAACCAGGTGTTTATGGTGTGAGAGAAACAAGGTGATAAGACACAGGTGAATGAAATGAGTGCTGATGAATCCGGGCAGTGAATTATGGGAAATGTAGGCTAGTTTGTGAGAAAGTGATCATAGTCTATTGTGGAGCGCCCTCTGCTGGCTCTCGAGGGCACTCCAGCTGGTGATCGTTACAGTCTTGAGGTAATATTTCTTTTTTCTAGTGTTTATTTTTTTCTTGTGTCTGAAAAAAAAAATAGTACAAAAAATATATACATATCTTACACAAAGGGCATATGTATTCATCCAAACTCATTAAATCATCAAAATCAACATGTATGTTAGACCCTATACCGACTAAGCTACAGAAAGAGATGCTTCCAGAGGTCACAGATCCTCTTCTCGATATCATTAACTCATCTTTGTCATTAGGATACGAACCGAAAACCTGCTGGCTATTATTAAACCTCTTATTTAAAAAAAACACAAATTGATCATCCTAGAGAATTAGTGAATTACAGGCTGATCTCGAATCTACCTTTTCTGTCAAAAATACTAGAAAAGGCAGAATTCTCACAACTACCAAGAATTGGTATCTTCGGGGATTTTAGGATTTAGACCGTATCATATCAATCGTGGTTGTTACGTGTGTGTGTGTGTGTGTGTGTGTGTGTCTGCCCAGGTGTACTGCTGTTTGTCTGTCTTCTGCAGGTCCTGTGGGCACACCTGTCTCCAATTGGCAATCAGCTAGTGTGCACACCTGTTGGCAATCAGCAGGAGAGCGGGAGCTGTTACAAAGGGAAGAGAACAGGCAGACTGATACAGGAGTGTGTGGAGAACAGACGTCTCTATACAGACAGCGTACCGGAGCTGGGTGATACTGCAGTGGCGTTAGTGGAGTCCGTGCAGTAGTGTGTAACAAGTCTGACCCTCGTGCTGGGGTTTACTCTCTCGGTGGAGAGAGGGTGGTAAATACTAGTGTTTGTAGTTGTTTTTTGTTGTACCTTTTTGATACTTACCTTTTTGTATCTGTTGTACCTTTTGGTTATTTAATGTTGTAAATAAACGCCATACTTGTTGATAAATCGGTATCCTTTGTTCCTTCAACCCGAAATGGTTTTATTATTGTTGCCAACCTCCTCCCTCCCTGGACGTTCCACTGGAGGTTCGTAACAATTTGGGGGCTCGTCCGGGATCTGTTTTCCCAAACATTTCGGGTTGTATGGGAGAAAGTGGTAAGCAATTATCATTTCTATTGGTGTTAAAATTGTTTCGTGTGGGTTTTCGCTGTCTAGTCTTTCCAGAGAAAATCTTTCCCCAGCTAGTTAGAAGTGTCTAGCTAGGCTGTTCTGCAGTCTTTCCATCGGGCACTTGGTTGTTATTTTTCCTTTATTATTTTCGGGGCGAATCCTGGGTGGGGACGAGATCCCTGTCGGGGGTAGGCTTTCGGGGCCTCGGCCGCCGAAGTTCGCCTTTAAAGTCGCCTCGAGCCCGGCAAGCCCCAGAAGACAGCTTAGGCTAAGTTTTGGGTAGGCAGGTCCTGGGGAAGTGGTTATTCTTTGGAGGGAGCTGGTATGTGATTGTTCTATTGTGTAACCTACGCGTTTTTGTTGTTGCGTGCCTGCGTACAGTTGTATTCGTTGTATTGTTAGTTTGTGTTGGCCAGGTAGCTAATGTGGTGAGGATGGCTGTGTTTAGTTTAGAGGAGTTTGTAGCAAACCCTACGCTAGAGCAGCTTGATGGATGTAAGAAAACTGACCTGTTTGCTATCGCTAAACATTATGTTTTTCCTGTGTCTAGTTCCCTGGTTAAAGAAGAGTTACGGGCAGCTGTGACTGATGGGTTAGTGCAGAGCGGTGTTTTGAGTTCATTAGATTTGCCCGCCGCGGCAGCAGTTACACCCGCCGGTGTGAAGCAGGGCGTGGATAAGCAGTGTACGATGCCGAGGTATGATCCGTTGTCCGTGGAATCCTCTCCTATTTCTGGAGGAGACGCGCGGCTGAAGGTTCGTTTAGCTCGACTCCAGTTGGAGAAGGAGGAGCGAGAACGCGAGCACCAGTTCAGGAGGGAGTTAGAGCTTAGAAAGTTAGAAGTTGAATCGACCAGGTTGTTGGAGCTAAAGAAGTTGGAGGCAGAAACAGCCATAAGAATGCGTGAGTTGGAGTTGCAGTCAGCGCAGTTCCCAGCCGCTGTTGCCGGCACAGTGTCATCAGGATCTAACGCTTCTAGTAACTTTGATGTAAGTAAACATATTTCTCTGGTCCCTGTTTTCCGTGAAACCGATATTGAGAGCTATTTCACTGCATTTGAGCGCATTGCTGTTGCCCTGAGTTGGCCAAAGGACGTGTGGGTCATTCTGTTACAGTGTAAACTATCAGGGAAAGCTCAGGAGGCTTGCTCATCGTTGTCTGTGCAAGACAGCCTCTCTTATGAAAAAGTTAAGAGTGCCATTCTGCAGGTGTATGAATTAGTGCCAGAGGCATACAGGCAACGTTTTAGGGCTCTCAGAAAAGGGTTAGGTCAGACTTATATTAATTTTGCCAGAGAACAAGGGGTTTTGTTTGATAGGTGGTGTGCTGCATGTAAAGCCGATGATTTCTCCTCAGTACGCGAGTTAATGCTGTTGGAAGCATTTAAGAACTGTGTGTCTGAAAAGATTGTTGTTTATCTCAACGAACAGAAGGTAACCACGCTGCAGCAGGCTGCCACGCTAGCTGATGAGTTCGCTTTGACACACAAGAACACGTCTGTCAGACATTACTCATCCTTTTATGATGATCCTGTAAAGAAGTCTAGTAACCCTCAGAACAATCGTGTTAGCTCAGGGGCACAAGGGGAAAAGCGTTGTTTTTACTGTCACAAACCTGACCATCTTATCGCAGATTGTGCTCTGTATAAACGAAAGCCTCAGCCTCCAGTGGCTAAACCACCAAAAGGAGTCGGGTTGATTAAGACTGTATCTCCCTGTGGTAGTCAGCTGGATTTGAAGGAACCTGATGAATGCTTCAGGCCATTTATTTCCAAGGGACTGGTATCCCTCACAGGTAAACCTGAGGATCAGCGTCCGGTCACAGTGCTGAGAGACACAGGTGGCTCACGCTCATTCATCCTGGCTAGCGTACTACCATTGACCCCTCAATCTGCCTGTGATGTGAGCACGGTAGTTCGAGGTATCGGGATGAGCTTTGTGCCTGCTCCTTTACATTCCATTCATGTGCAGTCCAAACTAGCATCTGGTTTTTTTCCCGTGGCTGTTCGGTCTCATTTTCCTGTTGATGGTGGAGATTTTATCATGGGAAATGACATTGCTGGCGGAAAAGTGTATCCGGACCCCGAGGTGGTGGATACTCCTATCTCTGAAACTGAACCTGACGAGTTGGTTCAGAAGCACCCTGAAGTTTTTTCGGTCAGTGTATTGACTAGGGCGCAGGCTCGTAAGCAGGCCCAAGGGGTGGATCTCTCGGACTCGCTATTCTCCTCTATATTTAGGGGGGACCAGTTGTCCTCTAGTGGTGAGGCAGAGAACGGTCTCGGGAAGGGTCCTGTAAGTGTTGCCTCCTCTGTCAATGTTCCTAAAAAAACCTTGCCGTTAACCCGTGAAGCCCTTATCGATGCTCAAAAGAGTGATCTCACCCTGGCTAGATGTTTTGCTGCAGCTGAGTGTGATGCTAGTGGGTGCTCAAGTCAGCAGTGTTTTTTTATTGAGGATGGGGTGTTGATGCGTAAATGGGTCCCTCGGGATGGGACGGCAGATGATCTGAATGGGGGCTGTGACACTGTTTATCAGGTTGTAGTTCCGGTGGGATGGCGCCAGCATGTGCTAGGGTTAGCGCATGAACATTTGTGGTCGGGTCATCTTGGCGTCACTAAAACTTACAACCGTGTGCTCGAGCATTTCTTCTGGCCAGGCATTAAGGCAGATGTAACGCGCTATTGCAAAACTTGCAGTACATGCCAAATAGTTGGTAAACCAAATCAGGTCGTGCCTCCTGCCCCGCTGCATCCAATTCCCGCTCTTGGTGAACCATTCGAGCATGTTATTGTGGATTGCGTTGGTCCCTTGCCTAGGACTAAGTCAGGGAATCAGTTTTTGTTGACTGTGATGTGCGTGTCCACTCGTTTTCCTGAGGCTGTGCCATTAAGGAACATCACCGCTCCCACGATCACGAAAGCTCTAACGAAATTCTTTACTACTTTTGGGTTGCCAAAAGTAGTACAAACCGATCAAGGTACCAATTTCCTGTCCAAGACCTTCCGTCAGACGTTGCAAGCGCTGGGAATTTCACATTCCGTGTCTAGCGCTTATCATCCTGAATCACAAGGTGCACTTGAGCGTTGGCACCAGACGCTTAAGTCCACGTTAAAGAAATTTTGCTATGAGACAGAAAGAGACTGGGATGAAGGTGTGCCGTACGTGCTTTTTGCTGTTCGCAATGCTAAGCAAGAGTCTTTGGGGTTCAGTCCAACTGAACTTGTGTTTGGACATAGCGTACGAGGACCACTTAAGGTGTTTAAGGAACAGTTGGTGTCTAGCTCCTTGCCGAAGGTTAATGTATTGGATTTTGTATCCCAAAACAGGGAGCGGTTGCACCGTGCCACCTCCCTGGCAAAGAGGGCTCTAGCTCGGTCACAAGAAGGCATGAAGCAGCGGTTCGACAGAAAAACAGTTGAACGGCAATTTAAACCAGGTGAACAAGTATTGGTTTTACTCCCTGTGCTCGGCGCTGCCCTTACTGCTCGTTTTTCAGGACCCTATGTGGTGGAAAACAAAGTGTCGGAAACTGATTACATCATTCATACACCTGACCGTAAAAGAAAGAAACGCCTGTGTCACGTTAATATGTTGAAGCCCTATCATTCCAGAGAAGCGGCTCAGGTGAAGCAGGAAGTAACTCCGGAGACTGCTGCTCCAGGCAACACCATTGCTTCCTTGGTTTGTGACGGGGCGGAGCCTGACGATGGTTTAGCAGGACTCGGTGAAGGTCACCAGGGTGGTAGGTTGCCCAATTCGGAGCTCTTGTCCGACCTAGAGGCACATTTATTCTACCTCTCCCCAGCTCAACGTGATGATGTTATGTTGTTAATAACTTCTCATCTCTCTCTGTTTAGCGATGTGCCGTCCCAGACCACTGTACTGCATCATGATATCAACATTGGGACAGCTGCCCCAATAAAGCAGCATGCCTATCGTTGTCCGCTGGCTAAGAGAGATATTATGAAAGATGAAGTTGATTACTTAATACGCAATGGGTTAGCCAGGCCCAGCTGTAGCCCATGGAGTTCCCCATGTTTACTTACCCCTAAGTCTGACGGTACGCTACGTTTCTGTACAGACTTTCGTAAGGTAAACGCAGTAACAGTCCCAGATTCGTTCCCTTTGCCCAGGATGGAGGACTGCATTGATAGTATTGGTCCCGCGGAATACATCACTAAGTTAGACCTGCTGAAGGGGTACTGGCAGGTGCCATTAACCCCTCGGGCATCTGATATCTCTGCATTTGTTACCCCTGACCACTTCATGCAGTATACGGTTATGGCTTTTGGACTGAGAAATGCGCCTGCAACATTTCAGCGCATGATGCATATAGTATTAGGGACTGTCCCAAATTGTAATGTCTACCTAGATGACGTGGTAGTGTACACAGACGATTGGACTAGTCACATGTCAATTTTGGCCGAGGTGTTCCAGAGGTTAGCGGCAGCGTCACTGACACTGAACTTAGCGAAGTGCGAGTTTGGAAAGGCCACCGTGACGTACTTGGGTAAGCAGGTGGGCTATGGCCAGGTCTGCCCTGTTGACGCCAAGGTTACTGCTGTACTAACCTACCCAGCCCCTACAACTAGACGTGAGCTCCGTCGTTTCCTTGGTATGACTGGGTATTACAGGTGTTTTTGCAAAAACTTCTCAGTAGTTGTCGCCCCTCTGACTAGTTTGTGTAGTCCCACTGTTCCGTTTCTGTGGACGGACGAATGTCAACATGCTTTTGAAGCAGTGAAATCTGTTCTCTGTTGTGCCCCTGTCCTGGCTGCGCCAAACCTTTCTCTTCCCTTTAAGCTCGAGGTGGACGCGAGTGCCACCGGCGCTGGTGCTGTGCTGTTGCAGGATGGAGAAGGAGATGTCTGTCATCCGGTTAGCTACTTCTCTGTCAAGTTCAAGAAACACCAGCTCAATTACTCCACTATAGAGAAAGAAACCCTCGCAATGCTGCTTGCTTTGCAGCATTTTGAAGTCTATGTTGGTTATAACCCCTCTCCAGTTGTTGTATTTACAGATCATAACCCTTTGGTTTTCTTGTCCCAAATGTATAACCACAACCAACGCCTGATGAGGTGGGCTCTGTTGGTGCAGGGTTACAACTTGGAGATCCGTCATAAGAAAGGAGCTGACAACGTGATAGCCGACGCATTGTCTCGCGGGTGAGAAGTTTCCTTATTCATCCGCTGGGGGGGATGGGAGATGTCTGAGATTAGGTGGGAGTGTTTTTTGTTTTGTTCTGTTTCTCGTGGTAGTGAATTGTGACCTTATCCTTAGTCAAACCCCTAGTTTGATTTTATGGGGGGGAGTGTTACGTGTGTGTGTGTGTGTGTGTGTGTGTGTGTCTGCCCAGGTGTACTGCTGTTTGTCTGTCTTCTGCAGGTCCTGTGGGCACACCTGTCTCCAATTGGCAATCAGCTAGTGTGCACACCTGTTGGCAATCAGCAGGAGAGCGGGAGCTGTTACAAAGGGAAGAGAACAGGCAGACTGATACAGGAGTGTGTGGAGAACAGACGTCTCTATACAGACAGCGTACCGGAGCTGGGTGATACTGCAGTGGCGTTAGTGGAGTCCGTGCAGTAGTGTGTAACAAGTCTGACCCTCGTGCTGGGGTTTACTCTCTCGGTGGAGAGAGGGTGGTAAATACTAGTGTTTGTAGTTGTTTTTTGTTGTACCTTTTTGATACTTACCTTTTTGTATCTGTTGTACCTTTTGGTTATTTAATGTTGTAAATAAACGCCATACTTGTTGATAAATCGGTATCCTTTGTTCCTTCAACCCGAAATGGTTTTATTATTGTTGCCAACCTCCTCCCTCCCTGGACGTTCCACTGGAGGTTCGTAACAGTGGTTGTATCTCTCTATTAGTGTTACTGGATCTTAGTGCTGCATTTAATACTATCGACCACACCATCTTTTGAATAGAAAATTATGTTGGCATTAGTGGAATTGCATTGGCATGGTTCAACTCCTAATTTTCTGATCGTTATCAGTTTGTAGCATTAAACGAAGAGATGTCTTACTGATCACAAGTTCAGTATCAAGTAGGGATCAGTACTAGGACCGTTGCTTTTTACCGTTGCAGTACTTGAGTGAGCTCTTAACACATTGTAGTCCTTTACATCTATTGCGATCTCAAATTTCTGGCCAGTTGATAATCGACTGATCAAAATCGACTGCAGGCTGTAGATCCTTTTCCTATTTAGCAGCAAAACTCTGGAACAGTCTTCCTAGCATTGTTCGGGAAGCAGACACACACTGTCAGTTTAAATCTAGACTAAAAACACATCTCTTTAATCTGGCCTACACATAACACAATATAATTTTCTATCATTTAAAGTCCCTGTAAAGGCAATTTCAAAAAAAAATTCTAAACACTTTATAAATGTTAGAAATGTATTGCTAAAACATATTACAAAGACTGTGAACTGTGAAGTACTGAATTGTGGAGTTAGACCGTTAAACAGTTTTTTACCATTGCTATTTTACGGATTTTATGGGCGGGGCTAAAACAGGGCTCGATGACGCACTGGAGCCCTTGAGCTCCTGGACACACCCCTACTTGATGACGCACTGGAGCCCCTGAGGCTGGCCGCTCCTAACAATATTATAGAGCAGATTCACATCAGTGTGCCGCTCAATCGCGAGTTACTGTCAGTACTATTATGGCGCTTTTCCACTACACAGTACCAGCTCGCCTCGGCTCGGCTCGGCTCGACTCGCCTTTGTTTGGTTTTCCACTGTGTAAAAGTTGTACCTGTACCTGCTTTCGGGTACTTTTTTTCGTACCACCTCCGGCGAGGTTCCAAGCGAGCTGAGGCGAGCTAAGCCGATACTAAAATGTGACGTGAAAACAATGCCGACTGCTGATTGGTCACAGAGAATCTGCGTCATCATTGCACGCGCCAGATGGAGTATTTTAAATAGTTTGGCCAGAGATAGTTACTAAACTTACTACTATTATTATGGCAACTCGGAAGAATACGCCGTGGTCAAACGAGGAGGTGCAGACATTCCTTTGTTTGGTTGCCGAAGAGAGGATACAGCGAGAGCTTGATGGGGCAACGAGGAACGAAATGCGTCGCTATGACGACCGGGTACTGTTTGTGGCGGTACTTTCTGCAATGGAAAACGGAGCGAAAAGCGAGCCGAGTCGAGTCGAGTCGAGCTGGTACTGGTAATGGAAAAGCGCCATTAGTAACACAGCCTACAGATTGCTAGCTACTAGCTATGCCTTCGTCACGGAAATGCGTAGCCTACTACCTGGATGCGATCACCGGATCACGTACAAAACAGATCGGTGTCCTTGTTTAAATTTCCGAAAAACGATTACATCAAGAAGAAGTGGATTAATTTTGTGAAGAGCCAACCTTGATGGAGAGCTGAGGATCACCGCCAAAACCCGCCTCTGTAAGTGATCATTTTACACGGGATAGTTTTATAAACTTTCGTCGGAGATAACTGTCTGGGATTCACTGATAATCCGCTGTTACTGGTGAATGGGGCCGAACCGACTCCCGCCTCAGCCTTCATCCTCCCGTCGCGCCGACAACTGGTGCCATCATCGGCAGTGCGTGCCCACCGTGCGAGCATCCATTCCGGCTGTAGAGTTGAGTGTGGCGAGTCGACGGCAGCTTTCCCGCGAGTGGGCGTGGTTTCAGCGCAGCCAGCGGACACGCCCCCAGCGTTTGAGAGCAGAGATTACTGCTCATTTTTTCAAGATTTTGATAGCTTATTTTATGTACTTGCTGACTTTTTTTATCATTCAAATTTGGCTGGGTGACTAATAACAAATTTTTCTGTGGTGTGACAAACTCAAAACACATACTTAATTTTGACTTTACAGGGACTTTAAATCAGTTAAATGATTGTTAGGCTGCATAAACTAGGTCAGCCGGAATCGGGAACACTTCCTATAACACCCGATGTACAGTACTTGTTACATCGTAAGAAGAATGGCATCTCCACTAATATCATTCTCCCTGTTTATCCCGAGGTTACCGTAGTCAGCGGGATCCGGGCCAGATCCAGATCAGTTGGAGGACCTGCGCTTTGGCATGACCACAACTCAGCCTTCAGATTGTGCCAACTAGACTATCCACTGTGAAGGCCTCATCGACACCACAGCCAGTGGCACAAATCCTCAACAAAACCCATCTCCATACTGGCGTGATGAATCCGATCTTCAACCAGATGTAAACGGATTAAATATTTTGAATGCTCCCAATCCCAATCTCACTTCTTACCTGTAATGCTGCCTGAATCATAATTACGTCTAACCAACCAGAGCAGATTCGCAGAAAAGAGGGTTTTAGGGAGACAGAATCTTCAAACAAACCATTTTCAGACTCTTTGAGAAATGAGGTGATGTGCGATGTATACTATGAGAAAGTTTGTTTAGTTTTTTTTGTTTTTTTTTACTTTGGACACATGTAAACCTGCGGTGAAGGAGACTCCAAAACAGTAATCTTTAAAAATAGCATAATAGGGGCACTTTAAGTAAATGTTGTGCTTTCTTTGAGCTAATACGGCAACGAAAGTACTACCTTTTATCACATACATGTTATTAAGAAAGTTTTGTTACGACTTTTTCTACACCCTTGTGTAATGGGTCAATAAAAGGAGGGTTTATAAAGAAGTAAAAAAAAAAAATACTTTACCAGTGGTTGTGATTGGTGGAGTAATGGATTCTGTAGGTGAGATTGTCTCTGTTGTTGTAGAGGCTGATGGGATGGACCGGCTTGAGGATTCTGGTATTAGGACCATTTTATATCAACATCAATTTTCCAAACAAAAGACTTAAATGCATGAGTAAATCCTCTCCTACCTGCACAGTAAGCTCCGCAAAATATTGGCTTGACAAACTCATAAACATAGTAATTTCCTGGACAGGCTTTGACTCTTATAGGGTGGGAATTGTAAGTACAGCAGCCATCCCATGAGGAGACACAGACCTGACGGGTGACCACTCCATCTTCCAGCTGTGGGTGAGGGCCATTGAGCCACAGTGGGGAATAAGTGCCACACATGTACTGATTTACACATGATTCTGGCATCTGAGTATTTTGACCATTGTTGAACATCCTGTACCAGCCATTCCAGTCCACATTATAATCACACATGCCTAAGTTATGATGGTCAGTGGATCTCCAAGGCTGATCCAGACTGGTATATTTGTAGCAGGGGTCGACACTTGGGGTGGTGAAAGGTACTATGAAAAATTAGAAAGAGAGCATTGTATATTGAAGATTAAATGCATCCAAGTAGATGATAAACTTTAACAGGTCTGCACCAGGTAATCATGTGAAAATCTACAACACAATTCATGATAAACATGTAAAAGAAAAGGATGAATGTACCTGCACAATATACAGGAGCTGGGATTGAAAGAGTCGGCCTGGTAAATTTGTAGACATAATAATTTCCAGGACAAGCTTTGACTTGGATTGGGTCGGATCTGTAGCGACTGCACTGATCATTACGGGAGCCATAAATTTCACGAGTAACAACTTCATCTTCTAGCTGAGGATGAGAGCCATCAAGATACAGAGCACTATAACCTCCACATGACATGTAAGACATACACCACTCAGGCATCTGAGCACTTGATCCATTAATGAAGAGTCGATACCAGCCGTCCCATTCTACACGAGTGTCATCATGTCTATTTACAGATTCATTTGTATACCAGTAAATGATTGTGCCTCTCCAGTAGTTGTCAAGTATGCTGTAGTTATTGCATGGGTCATAATCTGTGTTCATGAGAGAGATCAAAACAAGGAAATTTGTGAGGCCAAATTTGATTTAGTAATAATCAAAATGTATTTTAGCCATTTGTACTTTACATGACATGACTGTGCAGTATGATACATGGTACAAGTTCATGCGTAAAAGGTGCCATTTTAAACTGTAGAGCAGAGTCATTGCAAAAAAAAAGAAAATTATGGATATTTTTAATATTGTATTCATATATATTAAGTCAAGTCACCTTTATTTAGATTGTGCTTTATGTAATACAGATTGTTTCAAAGCAGGAAAATTATTCAAGAATGCAAAAATATTCATTTCAGCTGTAATGCAGTCAGTTCAGTGTCGATTCAGATCCGTTGCAAAGATCATAAATTATCAAATGTGTTCCTTTAATCTAAAGAAGTTCTGCAGAAAACAGCGATGTCATTGTCCAGCTCAGTCAGTTCCCTTTCGAGAGGTCTCTCGTATTGTGTAAGATAGCTTATGAAAACTCCTTTTCTCGAGAATATTGCAGCAAATTGGTTAAAAACGCAGTGCAGCTGCACAGCAGACAGACAGCTGAGCGCCTTAGCTCGCTCATTGGCTGTGCTGCAGTAACTCCACGAACCTATGGCGAGTCGGCTAGGATGCGCGAACCAATCAGGATGCTTCGCGCCCGTGCGAATGGGTGTGGCTTATAGCAATATAAGCCCTCATTTCGCTATAGAATTCAGATTTAGTCTCCTTCAGCAAGTTTCACTTCGCTGATCTCCGGATGAGAAGCCTCGCCGCCATCGAAAAACCTTCAGAGGAACAAACACCTGCTGAGCAGTTCTACCAGAAAGACTCAGGAGAATAAATTCCTACCTGAAGACGAAGGCAGGGGCGCAGCCGAGAGCATCTGCGAACTCAGACATGTGTAAGTACTGATCTTTTATACCACAAGTATTAGAACACGATTGGATAGATGAGATGGTAATAAGTGACGTAGCAATTGAGTCTTCCCGGCAGAACTTATGCTAAAGCTTCCATTTCTGAGGACGCCGGCTTCCTGGTTTTCAACTGGACGCCGCCTTCAGCCTGCCGTTCTCCTGTGCCATCCGGCGCGCTATAGCCTTTACAAGCAAATAGTGTGTTCGCCCCACACCCTCAACACAAGCCAGCGCGAACGACGTGAGAACCAGCTTTGACGCAGAGCTTCTCTGCGTGCTAACTAAGGCTGTTGAAGACCTTGGGCTTGAGTGGTCTTCGCCCAAGGAGCCCACGTGCAGCAAGCTGGACGAATGGTTCCTGCAGGGGCGCCAACAGGCCCCTCAGCAGAGACCCGCCCCCCTTCTTTCCGTGCACGACGAGCTAACGAAGAAGTGGAAAGTGCCGCATTCTGCTCGTCTAAAGCCTTCCTTCTCAACACTCTAGAACCGTTGACGTCGCTGTGGAAAAGGGTACGAAGTGATTCTTCCCCTCGACAGACCTGGCTCTGCGAGCCAACAAATCAACTGCCCAGGCGATTGGTAGATGCAAGGCGAACTTGACGGTGCCTGAACGTCATCTTTGGTTGAACTTAACAGAGATGAAAGATGCAGATAGGGCAGCTTTTCAGGAATCCCCTATCTCCACCACCGGTCTGTTCGGCCCAGCAGTCAAAGGTTTCGCGAAAACGTCATACCAAGGCTCAGAAAGCGTCGCAGGCTATTTGTCACTTCCTCCCTAAACGATCCAGCTCTGCTTCGGGCCACCACAAGAGGGTGCCGCTTCCTCAGCTAGCGAAGCCAGCGCCGCTGGTCTCCCAGCCCCGCACAGCGGCTGAAGTCCGCCACCACTCTTGCTCAACGAAGCGACAGCAGTTCCTAGAGCGATGGGGACCCCAACCCAAGATTTTGTTGGACCCTGAGCCTTGGAAGCCTTCCTAGCATCGGTGACAGGAAGGAAAAGAGAGTGTTTGAGTCCCGCCAAGGCCGGGCCAACCTCCAAAAAGCTTTTCACACATCTCCCAGTCCCCTCTTTAGTTCAGGCGGCTGGGAACGTCAATATTGCAGTAAACGAGTCTGTTTTAAAACAGGCACACCTGCGAACAAAAGACGTTTTTACGGCGACCAAAATAAAGCACAAAAAGAGATATTTTCTGTCTGTAATAAATGTAGGCTGTGTGCCCACTACAAAGTACGCACCCCTGCACATAAGCACTGTCCCCACAGTGTCAGTTTCCCCCCCAGCTCACTCTGGAAATGTAATGAATGTAGGTTGTGTGCCAATTATGAGTTACGTAAGCACTGTTCACACAGTCTCACAAAACAGCTGGGCGGCCGGGTCCCTATCACAAAGCGGCCCGTCCCCAGACTTCATTCAACCCCTAGCTATTCGGGCCAAGGTCTGGGAAACCATCCCCGGAATATCAAAATGGGTGTTGAACATAATAAAATGAGGCTACTCGCTACAGTTTGCTCGCAGACCCCCGCGCTTTCTAGCTGTGGTCGAGACATCGGTGAAAAAGCAACGCAGCTCACGTCCTTCGCACCGAAGTGTTAAAACTGTTAGTGAAAGGGGCTGTAGAGCCAGTCCCCTTATCACTAAGCAAGTGGGGCTTTTACAGTCGGTATTTCCTCATTCCAAAGAGAGATGGTGGCCTCAGGCCCATCTTAGATCTCATACACCTGAACAAACTGCTTATGACGCATCCGTTCAGAATGCTGACAACCAAACAAATCCTTGCGCAGATTCGCCCCGGGGGATTGGTTTTTCTCAGTGGATCTGAAAGATGCTTACTTTCACATTCAGATAGCACCCCATCACAGGCCATTCTTGAGATTCACATTCGAGGGGCAGGCTTATCAGTACACAGTCCTACCATTCGGTCTATCTCCAGCACCCCATACGTTTACGAAGTGCATGGACGCAGCCCTCACCCCCCTGAGACAACGGGGAGTGCGAGTGTTGAACTACCTTGATGATTGGCTGGCTATAGCCCAATCGGAGGCGCAGTTAATAACTCACAGATCCTGGCTCCTTAGCCATCTAGAATGCCTAGGTCTCAGGATCAATGCTTCAAAAAGTGCACTGTCTCCCAGCCAGAGTATACCTTTTCTAGAAGCAGTCATAAATTCTATACAGATAAGAGCGCAGCTGAAGTCAGAGCGCGAGCTCGCCATTTAGTGTCTAGCGGCATCATTCAGAGCAGGCAATTGCGCTACTCTCAAGAGATTTCAGATGATGTTAGGCCTCATGGCCTCAGCATCATCAGAACTGCAGTTGGGTCTACTGTATTATATGCGTCCCCTCCAGTGCTGGTTAAAACCTTGTGTACCAGCTCACGCGTGGCGATCTGCCCACTTACACGTCAAAGTGAACCACGGCTGTGTCAGAGCCCTGACTCCTTGGAAAGCAGCCGACTGGTATCAATCCGACGTGAGTATCGGCATGATTTAGAGGAGGAAAGTGATCGCGACAGATGCTTCCAACAGATGTTGGGGAGCCCTATACGAGGGCAGGCCCATCTCCGGCCTTTGGTCGAGCCCGGAGAGGTGCCTACACATAAACTGTCTAGAGATGAGAGCAGTCGCTCTATCACTAAAAGCTTTCCTCCCATACATAAAAGGTCACCACATCTTGCTCCGGCCGGACAACATGTCAGTGGATCCCTATATAAATCGCCAAGGCAGTCTCAGGTAGAGCAACCTGCACACCATTGCCAAACACCTCTTGATATTGGCTCAGCTCAACCTGCGCTCTCTAAGAGCGGCGCATGTGCCAGGCATTCTGAACCAGGGTGCGGATATGCTATCCAGAGACAATTTCCTCCCAGGGGAATGGTCTCTTCACCCGCAAATGGTTCAGATGATATGGAGCATAAACGCTGAGGCAGAGGTCAACCTCTTCGCCTCAGAAGACAACGCTCGTTCCCAAACATTTTTCTCCAAAGACAGGGATGCGCTGACCCAGAACTGGCCACGCCGCCCACTGTACGCATTCCCGCCGGTCACGATGTTACCACAGGTCATCGAACGGATCAGGGAGAGCCTTGGATTCCTGCCTTGAATTTGGGCCCAACGACTCCAGAGTCGTCCTTAAGCCAAGGCACGGGTATGTTCCTAAAGTGCTCTCGACTCCATTCAGAGCGCAGGTAAATGGAAGCTTTAGCATAAGTTCTGCCAGGAAGACTCAATTGTTACATCACTTATTACCATCTCATCTATCCAAGGTGTTCTAATTCTCGTGGTATAAAAGATCGGAACTTACACATGTCTGAGTTCACAGATGCTGACGCTTCCATTCACTTCCATCCTCCCCACCACCATAAGGATGGTCCCTTCCTATACGAGTATTGTGTAACTTGTTGTGCTACTGTGCTTTTATCAGGGGATCGCTTCAGTTGATTTAACCTGAATTCTGTGGCGAAATGGGGGCTTATATTGCTATAAGCCACACCCATTCTGGCGGGCTCTGACGCGTACAGGCACAAAGGGCCCTGATTGGTTCGCGCATCCTAGCCGACTCGCCATATGTTCGTACAGTTGCCGCAGCACAGCCAATGAGCGAGCAAAGACGCTCAGCTGTATGTCTGAAAAAAATTGATTCAATATTCTCGAGAAAAGGAGTTTTCCCATAGCGTAAGCTTACTTGCGCAATTCTCGTTCCCTCAGGAAACCAAGGTTACGTTAGTAACTGAGACGTGCTCATCCAATAGTGTCTGGCCAGTCAAATATAATATATGAAATTATATTTACTATATACAACTTACTCAATGTGATTTTGGATCCAGAGATTATATCTTGACTCGTAGTGGAAAACGCCTGTGAAATAGTGCTGACATCTATAAAGAAGGAAATTCAAATACATGAATGAAATCATTTTGAAAGGTTGTAAGGTCTCTGGGAAAATCATAGTACCTGTGCAGTATCCCGAACACCCAAATTGGGGATTCACAAGTTCATAGACATAGTAATTGCCTGGGCACGCTTTCACTCTGACGGGTTTTGTCTTATAATCACAGCAGCCTCCCAAATGATAACTACCACAGACCTCCCTGATCACCACTCCATCCTCTATATGAGGGTGAGGATCATTGAGCCACAGATTGACTTCTGTGTTACATGTGAATGAACTAACACAGGTCTCTGACATCCGGATGTCCATTCCATAGTAGAAAAGCCGGTACCAGCCATTCCAGGTGAAATGTTCATCACAAATGTTATCTCCGCTTTCATTATTGGCTCTCCAGGGACGATCCAGAGATTCATAGTTGTAGCAGGGATCACTGCTGATTCTTTGGAAAGCAACTGTCATGGACAAAAGATATCTTTGTAAAATAATGTTAAAATGCTGACAATTTAGTTTTGGCTCTGACTGCAGAGACACTGGGATAGGCTCCAGCATCCCTGTTACCTTATAGAAGACAAGCAGTTAATTTAGTTTTTAAAATTGTACCTGCACAGTACATGGGCCAGAGGGATGATATGATGGGTTTGACAAATTCATAGATGTAATAATCTCCTGGACAGGCTTTGACTCGGATGGAATTAGATCTGTAGCTGCCACAATCACTGTTCCAATAAGTTCCCAGGACTTCACGGGTCATCACTCCATCCTCAAGTGTTGGATGAGAACCGTTGAGATACAGTCCAGTTTCACCACCACATTTCACATCACTCACACACCACTCAGACATCTGGGCACTTTCTCCATTCAGATACAGCCGATACCAGCCACTCCATTCAACAAGGGTGTCATCATATCCAGAGTACTGATATCGCTTTTGCCGTATGTCTCTCCAGGATTCATCAAGAGTGTTATAATCATAGCATGGATCAGAGCTGGAAGTTGTAGATTCTGAGAGAATTAAGACAAACAAATAACAGACAGACATGTGATGATACGTACTTATTCTCTGCACTACAAAAAGTGATTTTCTTTCTCAGTATTTTCCTTATTCTTGCTGGTTTATTCAGTATATCTACATTAGGCTTGTTATAGTAGCATTTTTTTTTTTTTTTGTATAGCAAGTATTTGTTTTCTTAAAATACTAAAATATCTAAAGTGTCTTTGAATACACTTTAAAAGTAAATGCTTATGATAAAGTGAAAATAAGGAATTATTTTAACAGTTATTGTGTGTTTGCTGGAAAACATGTGATTATAGCCATCACATCTACTATCATCTATCTTTAGATGGTTTTTAGGTCTAGCTGTTCCTGCTTTGACCAGCAGGTGAAGTCTGGTGTTACTGTTCTCCTGTCAATCATGAATCATACCACCTGTTACTCCACCTATTTTACCTGTTGATCTTTACCATTTGCGTTGATATACCAGATGGTTTTCCAGAGAGCAAGGAACTTTGTCAGTCCCAAAACTTATACAAATAGATAATTCCAACCGCTTATTGGTAATCCAGAGTTTACTCATGCACATGGTGAGTACATAAAGAAATTATCAATGAATCACCAATTTCAGCTTTAATGCTTTAGAAATATGCAGAATAGCTACCTTGCTTTTCACAAATGAAAAGTTGTTATCTAAAGAGCTAACAAATGTTATTTTTTGACAATGCCCCTGCCTAATTTGCAAACACAAAACAAGTGGCGGGTTCAGAACAAGTCCACCAGGTAGTGCTCATCTTAAACTCGGCGCTTAGCGTCTACGTCACGGCTCTCAGCCCGCCCTCTGTTCGTTGATTGGCCGGCTGTTTTCAGGCCAGAGGAAAACTGAGAGAATAGGCTTGTTTGAGGTGAGCAAAATCTGCGCAGAACCGATCACCGGTGATCAGCGCGAGATGCATGCCGGTTAGAAATGTGTCCGAGTGCGGTCCGCCTTGCTCTGATGTCATGCCGACGTATGTCAAAAAACTCTCGCGACCGCAAGGCACACGAGTCGGATTCTGCAGTTGAGCGCAGTTGCTCTCCACCGACTGCGCTGATCAAAAGCATGATGGGAAACGACTTGTTGACGACACAGCTTAATGCTCATTGGTTTAAACAACCGTGATGTATTGTTCTCTTTTAAAATGTTTTATTATGTTTTATGTGTATGCATATGTTATGTGTGAATAAACTCTCTGACAGTGCAATATGGGTTATGTGATGTCATTTTTATTAAAACAATGTAGCCTATATAAAAAGTTAAACACATGTCTGTATTAAAGAAAAAATTATTGATAAACATGTATTTGGAATGTTATTAAATATCAAGTAGCCTACTTTGGGTGTCTTGTTCATTTTATTTATTTTCATATAAAAGCAACATAACTTAAATTACATCCAGTTTATTAGCAACACCGTGCACGAGCATGAATCCCGCGATATCAGTCTTTGATCTCACAGGTGTCTGATCCTCTGCGAGAGGAGAGATCTGTCCGGCTTGCCTGCACTTTTTTCACTCCTCCTCTCAGTATCAGTATATGATGGACAGGCCACTGGGGCAAACAAATAAAAGCAACAAAACTTAAATTACATCCAGTTTAGTAACACCGTGCACGGGCGTGAATCCCGCGAATCCCGCGATATTAGTCTTTGATCTCACAGGTGTCTACATAGATATCCATAATAAAGGCTAGATGTCTCGTCCGCGCTGCTGGCCAATGGAGGTCGACGTCCGCACCTGGCGGCCATCTTGTCACAGGCAGCTCGCTCACTCGTAACATTGTGTTTTAATGGGACTAAAAACGTGGGCCGTTAAAGTTTTACACTAGTTTTACGCTATATGCCCTATGTACACAGCATCGGTTGTCTAGTGTAACAATGCTTAGTGTATTGTCCCTGATAAATAAACAAAAAAAATAATGGTGCATGTACTTTTTAAATAACCATAACTTGCTCAATTTTCTACCGATTTCCGTTTGGTTTGTTATAAACGTCAGAGATGTAGTTATGACACTGCATACTTATGAACAATAAGTGTATAAATAAATAATCATCCAGAATTATAGCCACGTTAATAACGTTTGTAAGAAACCAAACCGTTAGTAAATCCGTCAAGATTTCAACGAGATGAGAGTATTTGTGTTCGTGCTGATCACTCATCTTACATCAGGTACCACAGAGCCCGCCAGAAAACTTGCCTGTGACAAGATGGCCGACGGTGATGACGCTAGAGACTCCGCCGTAAGACATCAAGCCATTATTATGGATATCTATGGGTGTCTGATCCACTGCGAGAAGAGAGATCTGTCTGGCTTGCCTGCGCTTTTTTCACTCCTCCTCTCACTGCAGCCGCCTACTCTCGACTACATTTCAGGGGAGGCAAGGCGCATCTCAAACAAGCCTATTGTATTTTAGGTTAGGGAAATCACGGGATGCAATTCGCTCTGTTGTGTAGAATATTCCTGGCATTTGCAAACTGAAGCCCGAACAAGAAGAGCGTTTGTTAAACATTTTGAATGATGTTGGGGCCCTACTCCCGACAGGTCTTTTTTTTATCTGAATAAAAAAATATAAATGTATTTATATGTAACCCACTTGAAAATAGCCTACTAGCAGGATTACATTATTCTAGTTTAATATCTGATTTCTTGATTACTTTTAGTTATGTTTTCCCTGCACACCGTATTTGTCCAGTAGGTGGCAGTGGTGGCACTGCATAGAGAGGAAACTGCTACACTGATTCTCTAGCCTGGATGCCAGCCCGAACCCCGCCCACAAAATTTTTTGGTCGGGAAGTTCGGTCTGGACTCGATCCATTGAGGAGTAATTATGATCGGTTCAGAATGAGTCGGGCCAATCAAATTGCCAGGGCGGGCTTTATACGATGATGGACAGATGATCTGCAGTTACGTAATCATCATGTTATCAAAGAGCGCTTGGGTTGAACTGGTTTCCCTCAGAGAGGACGGCAGCTGGAGAACTGAGATGTATAGATTCCGCTATCGCGTCTGTTGTAAAAGAAATCGACAGCGCATTCATTTTAAAAGACGAACAGAGAACTGCAATCAAGGCATTTGTCGATCGGAAAGATGTGTTTGCCGTCCTTCCAACGGGATTCGGCAAAAGTTTATTTTATCAGCTGGCTTCGATGGTCGCTAGAAGATGGGACGCAATGAAAACCCTGTGGTCGTTGTGGTTTCTCCTTTGGTCACAGTCATGGCAGACTGATCTCATGAAATGGCGTATGTATGACACGCCAATTCGTATTTCCATTTTTGGCGTGCTATCAACACGCATAATCGCTTTTCAGCGTGTTTATCAACGCCTTTGACTTAACGTTATATTACTGTATTATGTACATATAAATATATGACCTACCCCAACCCCGTCCCTAAACCTACCCGTCACTGGGGTTAATACCATTTATGAGTCTTCTCCTACCATCCTAGGAAAAGAAATTTCGCTCCACAGATGTAGAATATAGATTTTGCTTCGTTTCGCTCGGACATTTAACGGCGTACACATACACGCGGAATCACTCGGACGTTTAATGGCGTAGACATACACGCAAAAGATTTCGGCGTGGACATACACGCGGATAGCTCAAAATGCGTATAGATAACACGCCACTTGAATTGAAAGTGGCGTGTATGTTTACGCAAAGTCATGATGTCATGTTGCTCATGGAGGACCAAGTAAAAGAAGCAACACTCATTATTTTACTACTTCTTCCAGCGTGTGTGTAGTTGAGTTCTGTTGACAATTTGTGTAGCTCATAAAAAACCACTTACTGCGTTGCTCTGATTGGTTGTAGGTCTATCCAATTGAGTGCAGAGTTGTTGTTTTTTCCTGGTTCGGTTAAGACACGCCTCATAATCAAAGCCCTATGGAGCAGTATCAGACTCACATTCTGACTAGAATATGAGTATGACGAAGTCAGGCTACTGATTCTCGGAGAATAATACAGAAATCGCGAACAGCAGAACGATAGAGCTGAAGCCCTATTTTGATTTTCCACACTGAGTAATAAAGTAAAAAAAATAACATTTAAGAGCTAGTTAAAAGGGTTTTTCCCACCTGTAAAGATATGCGACTGACACATTAGCTGGTAAGTATTCAACTGCCTTTATTACGCATTTCGTGACGTTGCAGTTCCCTGCTACGGTGGCCTCTTAGGACCCTAAAAGTGTCTCACAGAATATCCTTACATCTCCCTTATTCAGTAAACAAAAACAGATTCACTGTGCATTCTTTAAGCATAAAAATAACTAAATAATTTGGTGCCAGAGGTTGCCAGTACTTAGCACACCGTAGGAGGACGGTCTTTACCACCGCCTCATTCAAGACAGACTGTGTCACGATTACTTTAGCCTAACCTGAGCATGGAACATGGCTCAACCATAAGGCTATACATTACCTGGTGAACTCATGACCAGATACTAAGGCTCAACACATTTAACTTTTTTTTTTTTTTTTTTTTTTTTTTATAAACTTGTTATACCTCAACTGTGTACACCTGACAGGTGCATTCTCCTTTAAAACCCCTGGCTGATTGTTTGTTGCTGTTCCATGCTGTGCACATTTGTCCCTGTACTCCTCTACTAAAGGAGCTGCATTGCTGGCCTGTGTTTTAAGTAGCTGCAACCTGTTTCGTCTGACCAGAGCCCCGGTGTCCGTCTGGACCGCATAGGACCTCGGAGCCACTTCATTCAGCACTGTTCCAGCGCGCTGCCAGTCCTGTCTTTCTGTGTTGAAACCTCTGACTCTGTCACCCGCCTGCAGAGGTTGCATTGCTTTTGCTGTGCGATCAAAGTATCTCTTTTGTTTTTCCTTTAATTTTTTCATGGCCTCCAGCACAGGTGTGTGGACTTGTTTCTTCACTGTTGGGATCTGTGTCTGTAGTCGTCTGCCCATGAGCAGTTCAGCCGGAGACTTCCCACTCACCAGAGGTGCTGCTCTATAAGCCAGCAGAGCCAAATAAGGATCCTCACCATTCTTTTTTGCCTTTGTCAGAAGACTTTTCACTATTTGAACACCCTTTTCAGCCTTGCCATTTGCCTGTGGAAAGTGTGGGCTTACTGTGATGTGTTCAAATCCATACTCTCTGGCAAACTGCTTGAACTCCTGACTGGCATACTGAGGCCCATTGTCCGAGACGACAGTCCCTGGAATGCCATGTCGTGCAAAGCTGCACTTCATATGCTTAACTATTCCTGTTGCTGTTGTGCTCGTGAGCAAAGCCATCTCAGGATAGTTGGAGTAGTAGTCGATCATCAGTAAATACTCTTTGCCTCTGAAGTGGAACAGGTCCGTCCCAATTTATTCCCAGGGGTGCTCTGCCCTCATGTCTGTGAGCAGCGGTTCTCTTTGCTGTCTGTTATGGTAAGTAAGGCAAGTGGCACAGTCATTGATCATCTCTGCTATGTCACGATTCATGCCTGGCCAGTAAACAGTCTGTCTGGCTAGTCTCCTTGTTTTCTCTATGCCCAAGTGTCCTCTATGTAGTATTCGGAGGACCTCCTTCCGCAGCTTTGTTGGGATGACTATTTGGTCACCTTTCAGCAACAGGCCATCAGCTACCGCCAACACATCCTGGAATGAGTAGTACTGCGAGCACGCTTGCTTTGGCCACTCATTTCGCATGTGCCATATCACTTTCTGGAGCTGGCGGTCCACTACCGTCTCCATTACTATTTTCTCTTTCAGGGTAGAGCTCACAGGTAGAGCCTCCACCACAGCATCCACGTGGCCTCTTATGGCTTCATATTCCTCTATGCCGTCTGTGTTCAGTCCTTGTGCTGGTCTGGCCCTTGACAAAGCATCAGCCACTACCAGGTATTTCCCCGGCTTGTATGACAGTTCATAGGTATACTTCTGTAGACGCATCATCATACGCTGAATGCGTGGTGTCATCTCATTCAAGTGCTTTTTGCTGATAGTTATGAGTGGCTTGTGGTCAGTCTCAAGTTCAATGTGTGGCAAGCCAAAGACATAAGAGTGGAACTTGTCACAGCCAAAGACGAGCCCCAGACACTCTTTTTCTATCTGCGCGTATCTTTGTTCTGTTTCTGTCATGGATCGTGCAGCATAAGCCACTGGTTTCCAAGCCCCATCATGATACTGCAGCAAGACGGCCCCCAGTCCCTCTTTTGAGGCATCTGTGGAGATTCGTGTCTTCTTACTCGGATCAAAAAAAAACAACACTGGCTCTGTGCTTAAAATGTCCTTGATTTCTTTCCACACAAATCTTCCCATGTAGTTCACCATCCCTAATGCTCTTTGTACCGCCTTCTTGTCTGTTGGCTGGGGCATGTCAGTCACTGCTTTGATTTTGTTCATGTCCGGCTGTACTCCTGCCGGTGTCAGTCGATCCCCAAGAAACGTGACTTCTTGGGTGCTAAACTGGCATTTCTCCTTGTTCAATCTGAGCCCGTACTTGTGGACTCTCTGAAGTGCACTATGCACTCTGCTGTTGAGCTGTTCTTGGGTCTCCACCCATATTATGACATCATCAATATAAACCCTCCAGTCCTTCAAACACATTCTCCATTGCACAGTGAAAAATTTCTGGTGCTGAGGAAATTCCAAAGGGGAGTCTCTGATAACTGAAGCGCCCAAAGGGCGTGTTGAAGGTGCATAGGTCTGCGCTTGCACTGTCAATTTGCAACTGCCAAAATCCATGTGACCCACTGTGCCCCAGCCATCTCACTCAGGATCTCTTCTCTCTTGGGAATTTGATATTGTTCTCTGAGGATGTTTTCATTGAGGTCTTTTGGGTCCATGCATATCCTGAGAGCTCCATTTGGCTTCCTTACGCAGACCATTGAGTTGACCCACTCCGTGGCTCCCTTAGTGGGTTGAACGACATTTAATGCCACCATTCTGTCCAGTTCTTTGCGAAGATCTTCTCAGTGGAACAGGAATTCGACGTGGAGCATGCACCACAGGTCTAGCATTATCCTTCAGTTTAATGCTGTATGTGAACGGCAGCACCCCTATGCCATCAAAAATATTGGGATACTGCACTTCCCAGTTGTCTGCTTGTGATGTGGTGACTCCTGCATTTTTCAGCTGCGGTGACTGTAGGCCTACTTTTCTCTCTGTCTTGGCAATGTTTAGAACACGTTTAACAAGTCCCATTTCCTCACAAGCTTGATCTCCCAGTAGGGAGTCCTTCCCTTTTGGCACTATCACAACTGGTAGATGTCTCTTAATGTGCTTGTTCTGGACTTGTAATCTGCAGACGCCCTGTGTTTCATCATTTGTCCATTGTAAGCTCTCAATCCCACTTTTTTGTTTTCTATAACTGGCTTGTGGCGCAGAGCTTTGAAGTCTTTTAATGTGATAAGATTTGCCATAGCTCCTGTGTCAAGTTTCATGTGAATCTCTGTGCCATTTACTTTAAGTGGCACAATCCACCTGTCTACATTTATTGTGTTCACACTAACTTCCAGTGTTGAAGTGCCCTTATTTTCCACATTGACTGTGTCTGTATAGAATATGTCATCCTCATCAAAGCCTTGCTCGCTCTCTTCCATCATATAAATTTGTTTCTTTTCTCTGGCAGAAAGGCACACTTTTGCAAAATGATTTTTTGGTAACACTTTACTTGAAGGGGTGTGCATAAGACTAACATGACACCTTCATAATCATGACATGACACATGTTATGAATATGAAGGAAGTTGTATGCATGTTTGTGACAACTGTCATTAAGTGTCATTCGCTCAATTATGACATTTTTAATGCAAATATGACATTGTTTGAGATGTCGTTGTTATGACACCTTGACATAAACCAATACATCATAACCTGTCAGTGTCTTTGTCATGACAACTTGACATTACTAAGACAACACAACCTGTCATAAACATGACATAGCAGATTAATTATCAAACTTAAGAAACCACTTAGCTTTATTGGTTAACATTACATTAAACTGTCAGGTGGTTGGTTTCGACATTGCCTGTCATGAAGCCATTATAACTGTTTAATGGCAAATTCAATTTGTACCACTGTAGTTGAGGTCACGAAAAATATTCATGACACAGTTATAATGGACTGATGACAGCCAATGTCAAAACCAACCACATGACAGTTTAACTTAATTTAATGTCAAGTTGTCATGACAAAGACACTGACAGGTTATGATGTTATGGTTTATGTCAAGGTGTCATAACAAAGACATCTTAACCCTCTGATTATCTTCATTTAGGGTCTACACTTGTTATCTTTGGGGTCTCCAGGGACCCCAGACAATAACATTGCATTTTGTAACAGTATAATAAAAAAATTTTTACAAATGTAATTTTACTCTGTTTATTAATGTTTTTACTCAACATTTGTGCAGTTTTTGGAGGATTTTTGATATTTTTTAAATTTCTAAAAATAAATAAATAAATATTTAAATAAATAGTTTTTTTTACAAAAAACAGCATTTTATGTAAAATTCACTTTATAAAGGACCCAGATTTCTAACTTTCATTTATGGGCATAACATGGATAATTGTACATGATTTAATGTAAGATTTTTGCCCTTTTTTTGGAAAATGAAGTTTTAAAATAAAAAAATTCACTTTAACCACTATATTGCTATAGAGCTCCATTATATGCTATTTGCTGTTTGATTAACCAAAATACATCTTTTCACAAGTTGGATTCAGTTGGATTGAGTTGGATTCATATATAAATATTTTAAAATCAAAATTATAAAAAAGAATTATATACTTTTGGTCAAAGTTTAGCATATTTTGTATTAAGTTTAGCATATTTTGTATTGAAAAAAGTTCTTCAATAATGTTACTTTATGATTAGAATCAAACCTGAACAAGATGTTACAAAAAATCTTGGAGTCTTTAGATTTTATCATTTATTTCAATTATCTGTTTTTAATATAATTCTATCATTTTTAATCAACGTTTCAGTTACAAACTGTAACAGAACAAAAAATAACAGAAATGAACAGTTATATTACATATTGAGAAAAAAAAAAAAAAAGTGCAATGAACTGAACAGCAATAACAAATGATCAAATAAAGCAGTAAAAAAATAAAATGGTTGTAATATAAAAATTATTTTGTTAAAAAAACTGATTGGGAAATTTTTGTTTTTTGAACAAATAAGAACAACAATTGGTGGTGCACTGGAGGTGTTCACGAGTCAGTGCACTGCAGGCAGTATGCGTAGTACGTTGCATGACTTCTGCAGACACACATTCTGTGTGTGTGTGTGTGTGTGTATTTTCGTTGTGTCAGTGTCACCAATTTATATTTGTGGTGGTTCTGCATTTTATTTGACAAATTATAAGACTTTTTTTATAGCCTTACAAATGTATTTCTGTGTGTATGTGTATGTGTGGTTGTGTGTGTGTGTGTGTGTGTGTGTGTGTGTGGCGAGCATGATAATTTTGCATTGTGGATGTTTTTTACATTGTTGGAAGTGTGCCATTTCATTTCTGTCCATGTGATCTGCGTTGTTTCTGATTTTGATGATGAATATTATATATTTACTATGCGGGGTCTCCAGGGACCCCGAAGACAACAAGTGTGACTATTTTTTTCACGGCAACATAATAACAGATATCATTCCAATTTTTTTTTCTTTTGTAGATCTATGAAGTGTTAAGAGCTGTAGAAAGTTTCATACCATTTGGACAAAGAGAACATTTTTTTTAATTTGACCAAAAGTCATTTGCGGGTTAAAAAGACCCCAAAGATAACCAGAGGGTTAAACAATGTCATTTTTGCATTCAAAATGTCATTATTGAGCGAAAGACACTTAATGACAGTTGTCATAAACATGCATAAACCCTACTTCATATTCATGACATATGTCATGTCATGGTTATGAAGGTGTCATGTCAGTCTTATGTACACCCCTTCAAGTAAAGTGTTACCCATTTTTTTTTCTGCACTTCGAGCACACCTTCCCATATGCGGGGCATTGCCTGAAGCGATGTTTCCCACCGGAGCTCCTACAGTTCATGACGTAGTCTGATCCTGTTTCACGTGCATTATTAGAACGTTCCCCCTCTGAGCGAGGTGCGCTAGCTCTGACCACCCTGTCTACACCCCCTGGTGCTTCAGTAGTAACGGATGGCTTCTCAAAAATCTTTATCTGTTTCTCAGTCTGTTCGCTAGCTCTGCACATTCTGATTGCATCTTCTAATTTCAGACTGTCCTCCCTTAGCAGGCGTTCCCGCACCTTTTTATTGTGTATTCCAAATACTATCTGATCACGTAGTATGGAGGACTGCATGTCGCCATAGTTACAGGATTGCACTTTCAGCCTTAGATCAGTCACATATGAGTCAAACGATTCATCTTGCTGCTGAACGCGGCAACGAAAAACATGTCTCTCGTATACTTCATTCTTTTTCTGACTACAGTATGCATCGAACTGCACAGAACTTTGTTCAGTTTGTTTTCATCTCCCACCTCTGTGAACTCAAACGTATTGTATATTTCTATCGCTTGTGTCCCTGCTATCGTCAGTAACAATGCCACTTTCCTCTCACCGCTCTTGTCGTTGGCGCCAGTTGCAGTCAAATAAAGTTGAAACGCCTGTTTAAACTGTTTCCACGCATAGGCTAATCAATATTTCCTGTGAGCTTCAATGTTTCTGGTGGTTTTATGACGTCCATCTTATGATGATTTATCATAAAGTTATATTTGTCACTTTGTTTGAAGAAAAAAAAACTTAAATCAACTAATGTTTAATAACTATTGAAGTTATTAAACAACACTGAATTCGGTAATGACGTGTTTTATGTGATATATCATGTTTTAATTTTAAGTCGATACATTTGAATGCGCTAAAGGTCTATAACTGAACTTTAACATCTTAATATTTGGTTAAAGTTAACTTATAAGGCCTACGCAAAATGAAATACGTCCTATCTACTTTCTAAATGCTTGTTACACCTCTTATTACGAACAAACCACCATGCATATGTTTTCGACCTTGTAATGTTTAATCAAATTTTTGTAATTGGAGTGAAAATAATAAAGTTCTCTCAGGGATCATGCACATTGTGTATGTCACTAAACAACAGTTACGCCCACTGTTTACGACGTCATGACGGCTACACCCCCTCCTCCAGCGGTGTTGTATACCCGACCTCATGATCTCACAGAGAGACACAGAGCTGGTGACCTCCTGACAGAGCTGACCTAACAGGACAGTACAACCTCCAGCGTGGACATCTGCACTACTACAACATCTCAGCGATCAAAGGTAGAAGGAACATTGTCTGATTTTTACATGGACAACCAAAGACTGCTTCAACATTCTTGTATATCTGAGCATGACACGATTTGTGCTTCTTCGACTGACATCACAATGGAGGATCTGACCCATAACCCCAAACTTCAGAGTGTTAAAGCACAAGACTTGGATGATTGTGCCGCAAGGACTCAATCACATGACATTCCAGGAACTATCCGAATCTTTCAACATCGGATAGGGGATAAAGTTTACACCATCCATGAAGTTTTGTTCTAAAAATCTAAAAACAGACTGCAAAAAATGTATTTTCTGGTTAGACAAACTTTAATGTCATTAGCCTAATATTGTTTTACTTTTACTTATTGTTTTTTAACACCTCAATGTATGAATATATTGTATAACGTTTCAATGTATGAATATAGCCTACTGTTGATCTCTCAATATATTGTTTAAATAAATTGTTTTTAAAAAATCTTTCTTTTGTGGTCATGTCTGAGATCATAAAAACCGTATTGTACAACATGCAACCCTAATCCAGACCATTAGGAGGTATTAAATAATAATAATAATAATTAAATGATCTTCATTCTTTTGTTTAGCTGCATATTAAAAAATGGACAAATGGTTCGTATTATACCCATATCTGTGTTACACTGTATGTTTTCAATAAATCTTTTAAACAAGCTGTTTAAATTGAGTTTAAGCAATGCCAAGTGTTTACATGTATCGAAAAAGACCATTATTTGTAGAATGACAATGTGATGTATCGAGTTCTTAGATCTGTTTTGTGTTACTCGACATTATCTCAGTGCTTCTTGCTATAGTTTTTGCACGCTGTACAAAAATAAAAAGAAACAAGATGTAATCATCGTAATCGATTAGTATATACAGTACAATATTGATTACAAACATTCAAAACTGATCACAAGTGGCTTTTCTATATTCATTTTAATTGTCTCATGTAGTTCCTTTATAAGCAAGTTGACCTCTAGAGTTCACCTTCGTGCAAACATAATCTTTGAATTTTATCCGTAGCCTTTACAAGGACAGGTAACGTTAACCCCCAAATGTGTTTGCATTACAATAATGTGGTACAGGTACGTCATGTCAAACTGACATAATTACACATTGTAAATGTTTACTATAGCTTATGGGATGATCTGGGGGGTGTTTTGTTTATGTCAGCTTACACTATTTGTATTGTTGTTGTTTTTTAGTTAATTTGCTTTTTTGCATAAAGAACTGGGGATGAGATCATTGGAATTGTAGGTTTTATTGGTTTTGTCAAAAGAAAAAAAACATCTGTATTTTAAAACACTGCTTTTTCTTGAAACATTGTGTCAGACGTATTTGGTAACATTATTCTCGTTTCATTGTGTATTAACTTCATATAGCCCTGATATTTGTAGAAATAAGAAAAGTGTATTTATAAAACAAAAAAGATTTGTTAGAACAATTTGTGTCTGGCACAACAGGTATGAAGATACGTCTGGTTTTAAATTAACTCAAGCTTTAATGAGTACATCTCTCGGTGCAATAGTCAGAAGTGATTCTGCGGTAATAGTTTAAATGTAAAACAGCATGCACTTGCTTTTCGTGTTAATACTTTGTGTGATTCAGCATCATAGATATAGAGGGAAAGTTGCACTAAACAAAGTATCAATTTAGTCAAGCATTCTCAAACAGAAAGACTATCACTTAAATTCTTAATTATCATTTATTCCTATAACCACTGAATGTTGACAGCTCTCAAAGAAAAGTCTTCGCCTAAAACACGTACAATCCGAGAAACGAGATGTGAACGCTGTCATTTGCTATCTGAGCAAGATGACTAAAAACTAGTGATACACCGTCATTTGCAAACTTTTGTGTATTTCTTATAAACAATGCTTTTCATCCCTCTTTTCTTAGTGATTTGGTCTTTTTGAATCTTGTATGGTTGTTTTGGACACATGTGATTTCTGTATAAAGATTATGTTTTAAAAGTTAGTCCATAGGCTTTACAAGAGTGTGTGACTTTGCAGCACTGCGATGACAAGATATGTTGGTGTGTAAAATACACCCAAAGGTTTAAGCACAACTATTTACACACATACTGGGTGATATCTAACATATTGTAGATTGAGAACATTCCATTATCTGTTTATTTGGGATTAGAGAACATCCTTAGCTACTTAGCTCATATGTTTCTTTAATTTGTTGAGGTGTTAGTTAAAAAGGTATTAGTTAATAACAAACAAACAAACAAAGGCTTTAAAGCAACATGGAACCGTAATATTAATATATAAAATATGGTATAGCTACATGTCGAAGCATACTTACAGTTTGAAAATGACTTCCATAAAGTTTCTTTTAGTAAAGCTATGCCTGGATATTCCCAACACAAATTTTCACGTTTGTGGGGGTGCATGAGACCTCTCAAAGATTACACCAAAATGAGCTTTTCTCGAACATTGCATGTTTGCACTATGCCTGAAACGTACTTTTTTTTTTTTCATTTTCATTTTCTCTTTAATTGAAAAGGGACAATGTACATTAATCAACATTAAAACAATGTAAATGTACCCAGCCGGGTTTAATAAAAGGCAACCTTAAAGATAACCACAGGTATAAAATCACCAAAAAAAAATTACATACAACACATTATGAAATTTTTTAAGAAATAAAATTCATATAAAATAAATATATATAGTTTAAATGCACACAGAAAGCATTAGCCCCCCACATGTTTGGCTCTCTACAAGCCTGGATGATGAAATCTTCCCTCACTGCCCCTCTGGTTACCCTAACCTCACTAGATCTAAAATCTATAAAATCACATGGTGACGAAGGTGCTAATTTTATAAATTAAACAAATGTTTTTCAATTTAATGATATTATCCCAAGTAAGTAACTGATATTTCCTCAGAATACTACAGTGGTGGTAGTGGTACAGTGCACTAATCAACATGCATTCCCTATATGTGGTTGTTAAACGCCTCAGGTAATTCATATGAAATGAAGTTGGTCAGAAGAAAAAAAACATTTAAAATGTTAAATACATTTTTTAAAAAGTCTAAGTAAATACAATGTGTTTGTCACAAACACATCCTCGTGTGAGAAAAGCACCTCGTTACATTACTAATCAATTTATCACAGAAATAATGCTTGTCATCAGACTGGTTTAAAGAAAATAAAGCATAAGTAAGGGTAAATCTTTATTTAAGGAAAATAGACTTCTGCTTTTGCAACACACAAAATTATAAATGTTCAAAAACGTATTAATGTTCAAAAACTTCTATTCCATACTTTGAAGCCTCATGGTTTTAGGTCTGTAAAAATACAGAATTAAAAAAGATGTAAAAACTTTCTCTAACATTTTCTGATGACGTATTAAAATGTACCATCCATTGTATTTTAACTTTTATACAGCTTTTTTTTTTTTTAAATGTTTTAAAATGTGACGGTGAACTTTTCAAATATATGCGAAAAACGAAACTTTCTTTAATTAAAAACAACTCCCTGATCTTTCCACAGACAATACATTGTAGGGGTGTGTTTGTGTGTGTGTGTGTGTGTGTGTGTGTGTGTGTGTGTGTGTGTGTGTGTGTGTGTGTGTGTGTGCGAATTTCTCCTGCGACATGATGTTATTTGTTATAAAACAGTAAAAAGCCCTTTGGAAATGGACTCTCCCAAAAAAAACCCGCCTCTGCTCGCTATTTGGACTGTTCTAAAACTTTCCGGGTGTTTGAAAGCATCTACCCATATGAAAAAAACCTGCATGGTTCATATACAGCAACCATATATCTTCCTTACTTAAATTGGACAGAATTACCTTATGTGTTTCATGTAAGACCAATACATGTCCTATACAAAATCAGACCGATTATGGCCCCTTTCATACTAAATAGCACACATACAACTTATAGGGGATTTTTGCGTCATATATGAATACTGTTAAAAGTCTTATATGAATTGTACATGACAAAAGCATGCAATGGTGTATGGTATTAGTAGAAAACACCCGATATTCATATACAAATCATTTAAAGTTCTTATATTGAATCATATGAGTTTTACATGACAAACATATGTAATCGTATATGGCATTAGTAGAAAATAACTTAAATTCATATACAAATCATTGAAATTTCTTATATTGAATCATATGCTAGTCAAATTAAAGTCCTATAGGATTTATACACATTTTGTGTAATTTTTTTATACGTGTTATATAAAGTGTGTCATACAGATTTCATGTTTAGATGACCAACATCACTTATATGAAGTTTGCAAATTTGGAAATTGTACAGTGCAGAAGCTGGTTGGAGGATGTAGAGTCAAAATATCTCTGACCTTTATGAGGACTGGTCATTTTCCTTCAGGATTTGGACAGTAAATTTTAAATCTGGAAATCTCAACATTTTCAAAAGTGTTTCCTCTCGCAACACTGACACAGTGTTACAATATGAACACTAAGAGTAAAATATGACCACCAATGCAGAGAACAACAACACTGTTGCAAAACTGGGTGCAGCTTTGTAGCAAACACTGGCAGAGTTACAATTCTACACTGTTCTGGTGTCGACCTAACACTTTAAAAGAAGATGAAAATCACTCATCATGGAATTCTTCTCAGCCTTAGGAGTCGAGTATTACACCATCCTGGTGTTGATAGAACACCTTTTTACAAAGAAAAACAACACTAAAGGAGTTAGCAGTTTTTCTTATTAGGGTTCTGCATTACATTATAATGGAGAGAGAATGTAACGTTACAGATGCTCTTCTGTTCAATGTAAATAATAGTTAAAATCGAGTGTTGTTAACTAAGGAATATGTGTGTGCGTGCAACTAATTGTAAACACATGAGCATATTTTATTGTATAATACGTTCATAAGAGAGAGAATTTAGATCGTGAGGCATTCCGTCTTTAGAAATGTTTGCACTTTATATTATTACCACCATGATCCTCCCGTACGTGTTATCTGTAGAGTATGTCATGGTATATGCATGTTGTGTAGACTTCGACTGTGTCTCAGGGGACATGTAAGGGCATGTTTGCCGTTTCGAAGGACCATATGTTGTTCACTTTTAACTTTTTCTGCTTCGGTGTAATTACACGGGTACATGATGTCCGGTTAAAACAATATAGTGTTTAGGCATAGTCATCTACTTTTCACCCTCTCAGATTCACTGCAAAGAAAGTAACGTTATATTTATTATTTATTACATTAAATACATATATTTATTTAATACGTGGGTATTTATTAACGTAGTAGTCTGCGAGCAGTCTGTATATTCCCCATTTGTTAATCCGTCTCCTCTGTCTTTTCAAGCCAATCCATAACGTGGTAAAAAATAAAATCCAATATCGCGCTCGATCTGTGACTGTTTTATTCCATTTAAATCTTCAATCGTTATATCCACGTTGGCCAATCTGACTTCGCAAATGAAAAAATATATTCCACGTGTTCCGCTGGTTAATTGTGTTAAGCACGATCCATGTAATTTTCGTGGAGCTAATGTTAAATCCATCATAGCTTCATCACGGCATCTCTCGGGAGTCTTGGGGTCTGCAGTAGCGTAAAATCTCGTTGTGACGTTCGCGAACGAACCGATTCTTTTGAACGGCTCATAAACATGAACGATGGGAGCCGAGTCGCGGCTGGAGGGGAGCCGTTCTTTCTGTCGTTCTTTTTTCATGCGTGTTTCACACAGATGCACACAAATTAGCTCCTCAGTTATAGGGGAAGGGGCGCACCCAGCGCAGGGGTGCTACTGCCTAACAGCATGATAGTTGTGCACGCGCGCGCATCCTTTACGTGAGTACTCCAGTGGGAAAAAACCCTACGTGCTGTCATTGGGTAGGAGCAGAGCCAATGACTTATGCCGTCACATGGTTACTCCAGTTTAAAAAAAATAAAAAAAACCACTAAAGTAACACTAAGTTCCTTTGTAAATAAATACAAAGGAACTGCTTTGTATTTATTTACATTGCATTTTGTGTTCATGTTATTGTATATACAGTATATATTTACAACTTTAAATAGTTTTTGTTTTTTATCAAAATGTTCTTGTGGTATTGTATGAATAACATAAGTCAACATAGCTTTACACATACACATACTTTGTACTAAAGGTAAATCCAAAATAGTGATATCACTTTCTAAGCAGAGGGATGTTGTGCAACCCTATGGAATATAGTCCACACATGACAAATGAGGTAATAATCAATATTTCAGAATAATTCAAACTCAGATATTGGTGTGTGATATCTGAGTTTTAATTAATTGACTACAAATCTCACCTCATCATTCCTCCCAGTGATTATTTCCAGGATAAACTGAGATTCCCCCAAGCTGGCTTCTTTAAACTGACTAAATATTTAAAAAGAGCCAAAAGAGCCGTTCTTTTGACAAATTTGAACGGCTCTTTGAAAGGAACGGATCGCAAAGATCCGGATCTCCTCAAAGAGCCATAAATCCCATATCTACAAGTGAATGCACGTTGAGTTTGTGGCTTTTTTAAACAGACCGCCGCATGATACGGGGGCTGGGTCTTCTTTCATTATGTGTGTGCGTGTGCGCACGCTGTGGACGCGTGGGCACTGTATGCACTCTTTTCCCACACAAGTCGCGTGGTGTGGGAGTGTCGTGGGAGGAGTCTGAGTGGGACTCTACGCTCACTTTCAGTCGATCATTGCTGTCTTTGACACCGAGCTGAACAGGCGTGTTTCAGTATGCTCTACACGCCAAAGTTTTTGTTCTTCTCTCTTCAAAACGCAGTTTTGTAAACGTAGGCCTAAGTCTTTTTTTGAATTGATGGTTTTAGAAATAGATCTTTTTCTGTAGTGAGAAAACTCTCTTAACTTGTTTTACTTTTCTGTAAATGACTGATCTTTGACTCTTTAACGTTTTAACATTTTTAAAATGTTGTTTTAGAAACTTTAAGAAAACTTTTTCATTAATGTTTAACATTTTTACAAATTTGTAAAAACACTAAGACATGTGTATTTTAAACTTTATACAACGTTTTAATACCTTTAAAGGTGCCATGTGGAATGTCTGCCAAAAAAAAAAAAACATACTCCACATATTCCATACCAGATGGGGGCAGTAGGCTATACCCCCAGAAAGTTGGCCTACTCTAGTCTGTTTTTTAGTTTCGGGTTGTTAATCTTCTAAAACCGTCAAATCGTCCGCTTTGTCCCGCCAAAGCCTATTTTGATCGGTGAGTGATGTAGAATATAATGACTGCTGCGCTTGACAGGGCGCATAACGAGCAGAGAGAGAGGGAGCGCCCCGGCCGCGCGCGCGCACTCTCACGTCTTCAAACAACACGAGCGCAGTCCTCCTGCTCTCTCTCTCCCTCGCGCATATTAATCAAATCAATTGACACGATAGTAAGACCGCAGTTCATTTGGAGATTTTTAGAGATTAGAGACTCAATGAACAACATCTCAACACTAAATTATAATGGCCGGTCTCATATAGACGCGATTGACATCAGGTTCAAGTACGCCCACAAGCCGTGCTAGTTATTCGTGTACTGCAGTTTGGCTGGTGGTTATGTATGTTGCCCGCATACCGCCTCCCATGGCCGAAACTGGTATTACGACACCAGTCGGGCCGGCGCTAGTAATTTAGCATGCTAATTTAGGTTTATATCTCGGCAGCACTATAACTTGTCAATTTTTTAATGACATCATTGCACTTATTTCTTCTCATTCTTTTGATGCGTGTAGCTCATTTTTTGGATAATTTTACCTCAATTTTTACATAGGGCACCTTTAAACACTTGAAACTACTACTTTTGTTCAAATATATGTTAGAAAATAGATCTATTGCTTGATATAAAATTTTAATACATGCGTTTTCACTTATTTTGTGATTGAAAACCCCTTTTTTAAAACAGATGTTTTATGTAAAAAATGGAACATTTTACAAAATAATGTGTGAAGGTTAAATGATTGTACCGTGTCTTAATGATATAAATAGGCTTAATAGTTTTAAGCACTATACGTGTTATGTGAAAAGTAAGACTTTTTCTTAATATGTATGTTAGAAAATATATGTATTTGATAAATATAAATTTTAACATAATGATAGGTAAGCAGAGTTTAACAAGTATTTACACCAGATGACAAATATATAGATATACATACATATATATATATATATATATATATATATATAGTATATAGGGTGTGGTTTGTGTATGACGCTTGGGTCCTTCCTGTGCGGTGCTTTCCCACACACGTCACGTGTGGGTGTGCCGTGGGAGGAGTCAGGGGTGGGGTGGTGTGCAGACTTTGCTGTCATCATTGCTGTCAGACCTCCTGAACGATCAGATGTGTTTTTTATCGTGCATCCCGGAGATTACACTCTGCGCTCTTTCACACATGTTTAAACACAAAACTGGTTAAACTTATCTTCCTCTTTCAACGTTTTGCACAAACGATTATTTGTCTGATGACATTTTAACACTAACACTTATAAGAAATACAATTTATACTTTTAACATTTATACACTGTTTTAAAACTGGTTTTGAATGTACAACGGACTTTGATAAAACACTGAACTTACCTCGTCAACCTTACAGTCAACCTTCTTAAAAAATAAATAATAATTTTTTTTTAAAAAAGCTTTGAAAACACATTGTTTGAATGTTTTTTCAACATTTTTTAACGTTTTACATTTTTAAAATCATAAAACTTTCTCTGACACACTTCAAATCCTCACATCCCTAAGGGGAGGGGTGGCCGGAGGGGTGAGGGAGGGGTGAGTGCGGGGAAAAACTCCCACGGTCCAGGTGTTCAAACCAGAAGTGGGTGGGTGGGGTAGAAAGGGGCGTGGCTTGAGCGTGGGAACCATTTTATTGGGCAATAAAACTGTCAGTTTGACGACTTGTGCCCTTATAACTCTCTCTTGTGAATGATTATCATTGAGTATTGTGTTTAGTATTATTTAAACTGTCGCAGGGTAAGTGATGCGTATGTCTCATTTCCAAATAAGTAAAACAAAAGGAAATAAGGTTTTTAAGAGTTTAGGGATATCTGGCACACAAATGAATGTGGTCTCCTACTCCCAGAAGGTGTGAACTCAATGCTAATTTCCACTGTTAGCAAATGGTACCATGTAAATCAACTTCTGCCCCCAGTAATGGCTATTTAATGGAATGCAGCAAGGGATCGTGGCCTTTTCTGTATCTCAGATCGGCCCGTGGAGGCTGAGTCGCCGAGACTCAGCATTCATGTATTTCATGTCGGGTAAAAGATTTTCCTCTTTGTTCTAGAACATTTGATGATTTGCATTGATTATCTTTCAATTGATTATGGAATTGTTATAATACATTTACCTGACATAATAAATTGTTATATTTGATTATTCTAACAGACTTTGACTTTATTTTCATTGGAGTTAAAAGGAATAGTCAAACATTAACGTATATTTAATGATGCACAGATATCATTGAAAAACACTTTCATTTTATGGAGTCAGATGAAACGAGTTAATACATAAGATAAATATGTATTGTATTTAATTAAAAATCTCCTTGCCATGGAAAAAGACGGAACACTGCGTGATACCTTCACCTCTAATCGATGCCGCCATTGGATCGAATTAGACGGACTTACACAGTCAAATAAAGTTGATACGCCTGTTTAAACTGTTTCCACGCATAATCAATATTTCCTGTGAGCTTCAATGTTTCTGGTGGTTTTATGACGTCCATCCCGTCTTTCTCACACAGACATTAACTATTTAATACTTTTCCTCCTGGTACCATGTAAAGATATGCGACTGACACATTAGCTGGTAAGTATTCAACTTCCTTTATTACGCATTTCGTGACGTTGCAGTTCCCTGCTACGGTGGCCTCTTAGGACCCTAAAAGTGTCTCACAGAATATCCTTACACCACCAAACCCACTTCTAAGGCGGAAATAACAGAGCAAAGGGTCGAAATTACGACAAGGAGTTTGCCTACTTTTATGATTTTTCTCCGGTGAGTGTTTTACACGTGTTCGTCATTTGTGTTACTAGCAGACATGGCATGCTATAGATGTGATTAATGAGTTAAGCACGTAAAAGTTATCTTTATTTTTCTATTTTGCTGTAACTCAGTTGTTTAATGCATTGTGTGAAAATGTATTGATGAGATGTAGCCTACTGCATGAGCTAAAAAAAAACAATCGGAGTTGAACGTGAGTTTAATGATTTGAAGTGCTATTTCATGCTATGTTGAAGTCACTTGATATGCTAGTGCTTGAGTTTCATGTGAATGTATAGATTGAGAATAAGAATTTAAGCTACTACAGTTCATGAGTTATATTTCCAGATCTAGTAAAATTTATCGAGAGAGTAATTGAATGTTGCCCTGCTATGTTTTTTTTTTTTTTTTTTTTGGATGCATGATCTGAGAGGGAGTTCCATTGGACTAATTGACCGTTCGCAAAAGCCACGCCCCCTAGTTATTGTTACTACGCCCGTCAAACAAATGGTCAAACACGACCAGCGCCACAGATAAAGAGGTATACCCGTGCGTGTCAGTGACCTTTTTTGGAGCAATACCTCTGCGATATCCTCCAGATCGAGGCACAATGGGTTACAGTATGCAGTGGAGGGATATATTCATAACATAAAAATACGCAATGAAGGAGAAACGACTAAGTTACTATCGAGGCTAATGCTTATAACGTTACCGGTCTCAAGCGAAATCTGAGAAACCCCATGACCTGTAACGTTACGTTACCTCAAATACAACCAGCACAGCCTGGAAGAAGATTTTATAAGCTGGTTCAGTGGCTAATTGTTTGGAGTTAGAAATATATAACTCGCGCTGCATATTTAGTAATTTTGCCTCAGATAACGTTACAGGATTATACAATCGCTTTAACAACCGCTTGCGTGTCATGCTGAATGCGATTATCGAGTTTAAAAAGTAACTATACATAAGAGATGGAAAGATGCAGATAACCATACATTATTTAAGGTTATTTCTATTCATTACGATATTGATAACGTTATATGAACTGATGTTGTCAAGTAAGCTTCATGCGTTCCCCGTTGCGAACGTGCACTCCTCCAGTCTAAACTGTTAGTCTACAGGTGCTGCACTGCTACTAGTTGACTGCTGCTCATTTCCCCCCGAAAATATCATGTTAACAACAACCCTTTAGAAAACGTAATTCAAAATCCAAATTGCTATTATACTGTAGTAGAGATTATAATAATTGGGAATTTCATATTTTTGACCACTTTTTCTGTCATGCAAAATGCATTAATACATTATTAAAGAGTAAGTGCGCCAATAAAATAGGACATTTCAAGTTTATATCGAACGTGAGCCTTTTGGGGAGAAATGGGGTGGAATCTGTGCATACCGGTATGTGATATCCCAAACAGCAAGCCAACATTGAATAAACATTGTTTTTCCATCTGAATCATCATTATGGTTGATATCGAAATTTCAATGCTAAATTAATGTTGAATCACCATTACCCTGTCGATGACAACCTGATGTTATTAATGTTGATGGCAACGATATTGGAACAACATTGATCTATAGCAGGGCCGGCCCGTGGCATAGGCGGTATAGGCAAATGCTAAGGGCGCCGGCGCCTTATACCCTAGGGGGGGGGGGGGGGGGGGGCGCCAGAGCCGCGTAAGCCGCGTAAGGAACTTTCCGCTTTTATTGTAGGCTACTTCATTAACACTGCAACGAGTGGAGCAATAATGGGATTTACATGGCATTGACTTTCTTGTTTGTTTGTTTTTTTTGTGATCAAATTTTTCTAATAAATTCTTACTTTAACGTGACCAGGGGGGAGTTAAAGGGATCACACATATACACTTAAATCACCGTACAGAACAAAACATGAGGCGCCACAAAGCAGGATGGGAAACCACCTCCACCAATCAGACTTCTTTTACCCCTCATTCGGTTTTCGTTTTTATTGCGTCAAAAAAAGTTAATATGTCAAAGCGTCCCAAATTATCTGGTGCCCAGGGGAGGAAAAAAGAAAAGAAGAGGAGGAAAAACGTGACAAAGACAAAGGTAATGTTACAGTAAAGATGATGTTAAATAATGATATTATTTTGATGTTACAGAACGATGATCAATAATGCCATTAGTCATTAGCATACATGGTTAGCTAAACTATAAATAACCAGCGCTATCTGCTAGTTCTAACCAAAATATTAACAGTCAATGGTTCTAACAGATAAGCCTAGAGCTATTATTATGGAAAATAGTAATATGAGTAGGCTACCTTCCTCGGACAAATGTGTAAATATTAGATCTAATCAGCAGGTGTATTAATGTTAATTTCATTGACACCATTATCTCACGTTTTCTCAGCTTGTAATAATCAATCAAAATACCATTAATAATCATAATAATAAATCCATAGTTGTAACGCCAGCTGTTAACTGTGTTACAGCTCATATTGTCTATAAAGTGTGTTTATCATGTTAAAATTTACACCTGTGGCTGTGTTAAAGTGCACATCATTAATGTTGGAGCATAACTTAGCATTCCCACATGCAATATTATACTGCAGTTTACTGATTCTTTTGCATTCTGCTAATTAGAATTTCATTGTAATGACAATACAATTTAAATTATTACTAATATATGAATTACTAATATAATTTGTATCTGAAAAAATACATTGTATATTATACACTATAGTCTACATCATGTATTTATCTTTCACTATAGTCTATTTATCATGTATTTAAAATGATGTTTCTCATTTATATTATTCCATTTTATTGTATTTTTTACAATAATTATTATTACTATAATTAGTATTTTGAATGTGCAATTGTTTTAGTTAAATAAAAGAATGTCTAAAACGAAGCTATTAAGTTTATTGTGAGTATATATGTACACTAACAGTGCAAGTAAGTACTGTACTGCGATACAAGGGGGCGCCACTTAAAATCTTGCCTAGGGCACCAAATTGGTTAGAGCCGGGCCTGTCAATGACTTAATGTTGACAACGGAATGTTGATTTAACATAGTTGCAATGACTGTTTGCTATCTGGGATAGGCCTACTCCAGTTCTCCCTATCGCGATCGGCATTATGCAAAATAGTGTGTAGTGCTACGCAGGGCCGCATTAAGAGCTCACTGGGCCCCGGGGCTATGAGTTACTGCAGGCCCATGAGCTACATGAGCTAAATGTTATATCATTATACGAGTCATTTTATCTATCTATGATATAGCCTACTTCACAGTCAAGTTATATTAATTTTAATATGATTTTTATTATATAAAAATTTAATGCCACTAAAATGTCATAATTCTTGAGACCAATTTCAATATCACAATAAATAATAGTAGTTTAAGAAAAGAATCTCAAGCTTACTGATGACAAGAGTCCCAGATAACAATAGAACAACGGCACATAAGAAATCGACCTACTTGAAAAACTTAAAGCACTGAATATTATATTGTAAAAAGTAATCAAATATACAATACATAGTTTTCACTATAAATTCAACACTCGTTGTTATTTATTTTACAAAAGTGATTCAGTCAAGAGCAGTAAATTACTTTCTTATGTTTGATTAACATTATTGACACAAATGGCGACAGCAGCTTTATTAGCAGCTACTGTCACTTTAAGACCTCAGGGTCGGAACTCAAGTGCGCTGCGGCTGTGCAAAACCGTCTCAAGTTCACCATGGTCTCAAAACGAGCATTTACTAAATGAATTCTCGCTTACTGTGCCTGAGCAGTTTAAAATAATTTGTATCTAAACCACAATTAAAAACGCGTTTAAATTATTAACTTACATCATGATGGCGCAGCAAAATTAACATATTTCTACCGGATATATTATCGCCACGCCAGCCCTTTAGGCGAATATAGAGTTTGATCAAACACAAAAAGCAATATCCATCAAGTTAATAATCAAACTTACCGAAAATTGGTGGGGTCGATGATGTCTTAAGAATAGACTAGATTCTAGAATGAAGTGAAGAGTGGAGGCGATTGATAGGTTGATGCGTAGGCTATATTTTAATCAGGCTCAGGCAGCCATCATCTGATAGGCCTACGTACAGCAGCAGGTCGATTGTTCACGCGTTAAATATAGAATAAATATATTTGATTGGTAGATCAAATTAAAACGTGACGTTTCAATTTACCATGCCCTGCTGCCCACGGGGGTTTGATTGACAGGCGAACTGGCCAATCATAACGCCGAATACGCAATTTTGTCCGAGAACAAAGCTGTCAGTGGATTAACGTCGGTGGACTTGAACGTGAAAAACGGTATTGTTTAAATTACTTAAATGACAATATTTGAAAGTTGAGACTTTGTTTCATATCAACAGTCTGAGCCCTCTCTTGTATGTAGTCACTCAGTGTAAAGTTAGTCTTTGCCCCGCGATGTATTTTTCACTGCGTGAGAACATGATGTGCTTGACTCTTGAGCCGCCTGGCTTGTCACACAGTAACTAAAAAAGGCGGGTCTTTGCGAACGGTCACTATAATATTAATGATAATGATTCCATGATAATGCATGGAATATACGGCAAAGCCCCACTAAATAACAGGACCAATTTGTGGGGGGCGTGGTAAGGCTTTGGAAATCAGATTCCTAGTAGTAGTCAATCTGCACCACAGCCAATCACGGGCCCCCTCCTTGCTCGGGCCCCGGGGCTTTAGCCCCGCCTAGCCCTATTGTTAATGCGGCCGTGGTGCTACCCAGCAAACATGCCAGTGCGGGCCCACTGTGGGTAAGTGTGGGTTTTCTGTGGGACAGTGTGGGCAAGGGCAAACCCTTTGGGGCCCCATGTGGGCTTTCTGAGGGCAAGCCCACAGTGGGCTTGCCCACAGAAACCCCTCAAGGGCCCCTAGTGGGTTAGCCCATGTGGGGCCCATAGCAGTTTTGCCCATTTGGGCCCCCATGAGGGTTTACTGTGGGCAACCCACTGTGGGTTTGCCCACAGAAAACCCCTTAAGGGCCCCTAGTGGGTTAGCCCATGTGGGGCCCAAAGCAGTTTTGCCCATTTGGGCCCCCATGAGAGTTTACTGTGGGCAACCCACTGTGGGTTTGCCCACAGAAAACCCCTTAAGGGCCCCTAGTGGGTTAGCCCATGTGGGGCCCAAAGCAGTTTTGCCCATTTGGGCCCCCATGAGGGTTTACTGTGGGCAACCCACTGTGGGTTTGCCCACAGAAAACCCCTTAAGGGCCCCTTGTGGGTTAGCCCATGTGGGGCCCATAGCAGTTTTGCCCATTTGGGCCCGCATGAGGGTTTACTGTGGGCAACCCACTGTGGGTTTGCCCACAGAAAACCCACACGGGCCCCCAGGCAGTTAGCCCATGCGGGGCACATAGCTGTTTTTCACTATGGGGCCCCCACAAGGGTTTACTGTGGGCAACCCACCATAACAGTACATTGTTTTAAGTTGTTTAACAGTCATATGTTTTAAGATTAAAAGGTTTAAGATTAGAAGCTTAATCAAACTATTTAACGATCCCGTGAAATGTCATAAATGTTATTTCATTCAACAGTCCATAATTAACTAAAGCGGCATATAATGGATTGAGCATGTGCATTTAAAATAACAAATTTGTGACTTATAAGGAATTATAAAAAATAATATGTAACTATATATTGTAATGCAGTAGGTCTTAGTGAGTCTTTATACATATATTTATAGAATAGTAATATTGCTCATAAATAAGTAAATGGTGCTATAATTCATTATAAGCATGGACTGCATAGAAAGTGTTACGTATTTATTAAATAAAATTAACTTATTTGTCACAATAAAAACAATGGAAATGGTTTACTGATTTGTTTTGGTATTCATTAGTGATGTATATTTATTATAATAAAATTATTTATTATTGATACTAATAAATGCATCACTGATGTAACGACTGAGACCAATCAGACACAATTATTTGTTATGGTTAACAAATAAACCTCACTCTGGGACTTGGGGCCCCATCCCCCTTGTGGGGATTTACCTCTATAAATTGGTACTTTGAAGATCGAAATGATTGTGTACATCGTAATTACTTTGTAATTTTACTGGCAACGTAACTACGTCGCATGCCCGTAATTTCATTACCATCATATTACCAACCCACAACGTCGTCAGTACGTCCTCCTAAGGTTATAATATAACCAACAACGTCGCAGATACGTACTCTAATCGTAATAACTTGGTAATTTTATGACTTGCTGGCAACGAAACTGCAACGTCACGGGACGGTAATTTCATTACCATCTTTCATTTAAAGCAGTATGCTTTCATATTCTCTTTTAATGTAAAAAAAAAAAAAAAATTACATGGGTCATAGAACTACACAATGATTTTTAAATTCATGATTTAAAATTAATGATATTTTAAATTGTTAAATGTTTTAATTCTGCGTGCCTTTTGAATTGTTCTATGGTTTCAATGCGCGTGCGCGTAAACATTGAGTCGCATTCAAAGCTGTCTGATTCAAAGACGCACGCACGCGAGCAGATGGAAACCATGGAAACGAGGAAACCTCATCAACTGACAAACAGCAAAACTAGCGTCTCTCCCTGTTGTTTTCACTGCTTTCAGGTAAGTTTAGTTAACAAAATCACACAAATAATACATACAAACGTTCCTGACACATTTCTTACGTATAATTGATACGCTTCTGTTGAATATTTACTATGAAGGTAAATCAGTAGCTAAACTCGAGAGCACGTAGATGTGAATTTGAGAACTTGTGCAATAAATATTCGTACTTGTATGTGAACATTTACACTTACAGCTCCGATGTGAAAACCTGTAAAATAAAAATCTGAACTTGAACGCTGAGATTTGCACTCGCAGACAATAGTCACAAACCTGTATTCTGAATCTGAAGCTGCAGACAAGCAGTCACAAATGTGTAAAATGCCATTCACAGAAATACAACGACAGACACAAACTTGTAATACAAATTTGCACTTCTTCTAACATTCAAATTCGCAGTACAACCTCAAATTGGCACTTGCAACTTCTCAAATCTGTCACTGCAAGTTCAAATTTCGCACCTTGACTTCTGCTACTCTTTTCGCGATATATGAGGTGCAAAACTGATTTGTGCACTTGTAACTCAGTGGCGGCGAGAGCGGAAGGGGGGCGGGAGCGGGGGTGTTCGAAGGAGCCGTTTTATTGGTTGGCGCCTAGCCAATGAAATGGGACTTCTATTGTACGCGATGATGTCACGAAACCCGCCTCCTCGTGGATGTTCTGAAACGCTAACATGGCTTAATGCATTAGACTAATTTAAAAGACATAAATTATATTATCAAACTTAGTGATATTAACACCATACTAATAATGCATATACAGAAAAGCAGATGAGCACAGAATATGACAAAAGAAAGCAAATTTGTGTTCAGTGCAAATAAACCAGCTGCCTGTGTTTAATTAATAATGTATAACGAATTTATATATATATATATATATATATATATATATATATATATATATATGAATAGTTCAGATGCAAAAGCCTCTAAGTGCCATTTGAAATTTTCTTCTAGAATGATAATTTTTATCAAGCTTGTATATTTAAGTTCAGTAATTTCACTTAAATGATAATTAATAGGTAATCTTCATTGCCATTTAAGTGAAATTACTGAACTTGTCTTAAATATACAAGCTTGATAAAAATGATCATTCTAGAAGAAAATTTCAAATGGCACTTAGAGGCTTTTGCATCTGAACTATTCATATATAACTGTTGGTCCATTAAGCCTCATTAAGCGTTTTCTTGGTTTTCTATGAGAGGAAAATGCTTAACGTACAATTAAACAAGTTGCGTTCATTTTCTGCTCAATTGCTTTTCTGTATGCTTTATTTATGGTGGTTCCTGAGTTTGGTCTTTTCATACCACTGTCTTAAGTTAACGTGTTGCGTTCATATTCTGTGCTCATCTGCTTTTCTCTAGTATGCATTATTGTGTTTACTGAGTTTGATAATATAATTTATGTCTTTTAAATTAGTCTAATGCATTAAGCCATGTTAGCGTTTCAGAACATCCACGAGGAGGCGGGTTTCGTGACATCATCGCATTCAATAGAAGTCCCATTTCATTGGCTAGGCGCCAACCAATAAAACGGCTCCTTCGAACACCCCCGCTCCCGCCCCCCTTCCGCTCTCGCCGCCACTGAGTTACAAGTGCACAAATCAGTTTTGCACCTCATATATCGCGAAAAGAGTAGCAGAAGTCAAGGTGCGAAATTTGAACTTGCAGTGACAGATTTGAGAAGTTGCAAGTGCCAATTTGAGGTTGTACTGCGAATTTGAATGTTAGAAGAAGTGCAAATATATTTTACAAGTTTGTGTCTGTCGTTGTATTTCTGTGAATGGCATTTTACACATTTGTGACTGCTTGTCTGCAGCTTCAGATTCAGAATACAGGTTTGTGACTATTGTCTGCGAGTGCAAATCTCAGCGTTCAAGTTCAGATTTTTATTTTACAGGTTTTCACATCGGAGCTGTAAGTGTAAATGTTCACATACAAGTACGAATATTTATTGTACAAGTTCTCAAATTCACATCTACGTGCTCTCGAGTTTAGCTACTGATTTACCTTCATAATTTACTTTATTGAAATGGTTTTGTGTCTTCGAAAAAGTCCGTTAGCATCTCAACCGTGTTCAGAAGAGTAAGTTAAGTTAACGTTACACTTGAGCTCTTGTTTTACTTAAGTTTGGGGTTTTAACCACATCTTTGTGTTGATAACAGTTTTTGATAGTTTTGTTTTGCTGGTAATTTGTCAATGGGTGATTGTAACCTGAAAGAATTCACTGTAACGTACTGTTAATCAGTGACGTCACTTACAAATATTGATAATAAAAGTGATTTCAGGAGGGACAGAAAAAAAAACCTCCACAACAAAGGGGGAATTATTGTTTAATCATGATAATAATTTCATATGCATTTATTGCACAATATATATTGCCTTAAGATTATATATATATATATATATATATATATTCTTTATCTTTTCTGCATTTCATCTCTAGCTTGCTTCCTTGTAATGAACCCTATGTTCTATTGTAAATCCTATGTAACATTTTTGGCTCTGTGACACATTGCATGTTATGTTCTAGAAGATCATCATGCTGATGGCCTGCTGCACCCCGTCCAAGACAATCTCCACGGCTATGAACTCGACTAGTAAGCAAAACCTCAAACATACTGTTCAAAAGTTGGGGGTCTGTAGGATTTATGCTTTTTAATGAAGTCTCACACTTTAAATTCATTAACCCCAGTTTTTTTCAGTGATATTGTCCTTGAGAAGCCTGTAGGCTAAATAGGCGGCAAATATAATGTTATAATGGTCATAGTTATAATAATTAATTTAACTATTATGATAACAGGATATCATGGTCACTGGTATATATATATATATTTTTTTTTTCTCTAGGTGTGTTTTTAATTATGTTGGCCAATGAGACAGACACCATACTGTCCAACTCAAAGGTATTTATTTATTTATTTTTATGTATTTTTTACTGATAAATTTTGAAATTCTTTTTACTTTTAAATGCTGAATTCAGGGGGTCGACAACTTTAGGCACGCAAGTTATTTTTCACAGATCTGTCCAGTTTACTCGTGGCTCATACTCTTTAAAATGTATTATATCATGAATTATAAATTATAAATGAATTTATATCCGCAATGCAATATCAGGGGGTAAAGATATCATTAGAGTTTTTAAAGTTATGGCTATGCTCTTGTTACCAGATAAGATATAATCATTTGACCCTGTGATTCTTCAGGACCAGTGCCCGGTTGCATAAAGCACCTTAAGTGTAATTTTCCCTTAAGTTCACCCTTATGTTTCCCTTAGGTCAAACCGTTCTTGTCTGTCAGTCATATAATGCAGGTCTATGGTCACTTCCTCAAAGAGCATACACAGAGAAGTCCAAATTAAACATGATTTAATGATTCGTAAATGTAAGTACACATGATGGCCTACGACATGAAACGCGCGGTTTGTGTGAGAAAATGAACAGTATTTATATCGTTTTTACCTCTTGTAAACACAGTCACGTCCAAGTACTCTGATGGCGCCGGCGGTTCGGTCTTTTCCGGAAAGCGCCGGAAGTGATCTCTCGCGCGTGTACGTCACTCATTGTTTACACAGAACAGAGATTGTAGGTAAGACGACCAGGGTCCGAAATTAACTTTTTGGCTCACCTGCCACGGGGACTGGTAGATGAAAAAATCCACCAGCCAAGCATATTTTTTACCGGCCAAAATAATAAACAGCCTTTTTGTGTCACATATACATTAATTTATATATAGGCTATATTTAAACATTTTTGTCATATTTCTGGTCTATTATTTTCCATTTTTACTTTTATTTACACACATATTACACAATTTACACACATTAAAATAATATTTTTGTGGTGGTGCCTATATGAAAATAGTTCTGTACAAATTAAATGTATTAATTGTATTTAATAAAAAATATGCAATAATAATTTATTATAATTATTTTAAAAAAAATATTTAGTTTTACTCTGCCTATTTTTTTTTTTTTTACTCCATTTACTCTGACTGATCCGATCAGTAACTGAAGGACTGGAAATATCAGTTGTTTTAACCATTCATTAAAATGAATCGGTACAAATAAGTCATTAGTTCGCGAATTGGACGTGTCATTATCGGATGTGTTCGCGTTGTGTGATTATCCCGGCAGCAAGGACATCCCACAAGATTTGTGTCAACACAGAAAACATTTAATCACTGGATAGGTTTTTTCGTTTATTTAAAGTGTGGTTTGTCAGCTGAATGTGCGGAACGCTTCAGAGAAGATAAGGTATTTTAGCACAATTCACACCCAGCGGTAATTCAGGAAAAAATATATCCGAATGCTCCACATGAAACTATGGTCTTCCGACCTTTTACCATCGTGTCGATTTATTTTGATTAATATGTGACAAGGAGAGAGAGCAAGACAGCGCTAAGAGAAAGAGTGCGCGCGGCCGGGGCTCTCTCTCTGCTCGTGCTTCAGTTGCGCCCTGTCACACGCACTACTGTCGTCTACATTACTCACAGATCAAATAAGACTATGGCGGGACAAAAAAATCGCTTTGGAGCAGGAGCATCGATAAGAGGACTCGATAACGTTAACTCGTTACATTACTATTTTGGTATGAACATTCACCCGCCAGTGGGGCGGATAGCCTTTTGAGATTTACTCGCCAAACGGAAAATCTACCCGCATTTGGCGCTTGGCGGGTGTTAATTTCGGACCCTGAAGACGACTAATTAAAATGGTTCTAATTTGCGCTTATCCGGGATGTTTAAACCGTCGTAAAAGAAAACAATAAAAAAATTGTATGAGTGACGTACACGCGCGATAGATCACTTCCGGCGCTTTCCGGAAAAGACCGAAGCGCCGGTGCCGTCAGATCACTTGGACGTGACTGTGATTACAAGAGGTAAAACGATATAAATACTGTTCGTTTTCTCACACAAACCGTTCGTTTCGTGTCGTAGGCCATCAATGTGTACTTACATTTACGAGTCATTAAATCATGTTTAATTTGGACTTCTCTGTGCGTGCTCTTTGAGGTGGTGACCATAGACCTGCATTATATGACTGACAGACAAGAACGGTTTGACCTAAAAATATCAAAATTGAAAATACTGCGGAAACAAAGACACCTACATCTTGGATGCCCTTGAGGTAAGCTAAAACATACCAAAAATTTATTTCAAAGTGAACTATCCCTTTAAGGTGCTTTATGCAACCGGGCACAGATCTTGATGCCATCCACACTAAGTAGATGAAGGTGAGTTTCACAATAGCTGCCACTATTACAAACCAAGAGACAGAACACAACAGGCTTTCATCCATATGAACTCACCCATACGTAGGTATGGGTACCGAAACCCGGTATTAAACATTAAACGGGCCCTGTGGCCAAATTAAGGAAGACTGCAGTATCGATAAGCCCAGGCGTTATCAGCTCTGCTGACGGTACTGAAGAAATTACACTATTTATTATAGACATTGTCTTGCAAATTCTGTGAGGATTAGGAGGGGTGTTTTAAACAGTCTTCATACAACATGTTTTTCAGGCTGGTTGTTTGTAATTTTGTAAGAGTAGGGAGAAAATAAAAACCTTTATTAAACATTTATGAAACGTTCATGTTTTGTAAATGATTAGTTAATCATTAACTAAGCAATTGTAAATGACTTATAACTGAATCTACAAAACATGCATACAATAATTAACATATCACGTATTAAACATAAAAAATTAGTTAATCATTTACTAATCACTTGTAAATGACTTGTAACAGATTTTACAAAACATACATAAAATGTTAGTATATCACTTGCTAATCATTTATGAATGTTTTGTAAACGCTTAGTTCATCATTAACTAACCACTTATAAATGACTTACAACTGAACGTTATTATAAACCGCAGCTCTCTCATTGCCCTATTCAGTCATTCTCTCAGTTGAGCATTTATAATTAGCACCTGGAACAATCAGAAGACGTTTCCTCATTCAAAGTGCAGGTTGAAAACTTTCTTAGGTTGAAATGGCTTAACAGTACAACCCTTATTTTGTTTTTAACATTTGTATTTTGATCCTTTCTCACTTAGATGCTGTGACAAAAATCAGTCAAGCCACTGCATGTGAGGTGGAAGCCTCTATAAAGACATGGCTCCGTGATGCCAGGGACGGAGATGGGGGAAGGCAAGGAAGGGCCAGAACTGCAGAAATACCTACTGGTGCCCCTGAGGGGATTGATTTTTAATTTACTTTGACGTGTTTTAAGTGTTCTGTGTTTCTGTTTTTGTGGTTATTGCTGTTTTAAACTGTATTATTATTAATTATAATTATTATTAAATATAAATAAATTATTTGGGGAAAAAAACATGACCCTCGATTTATTGCTGCTAACAAGTGCAATTGTACTGCATATAGTAATATGGGTGTACCTACTCTGTGTGCTCAAACTTTGCACCTGCACCCACAGTGTGCCCACATCCAGCCCACATGAGGGCCTGCTCTAATTTGTGTGGGCCAGCCCAAAGTCAGCCCACACTTTTGGGCTGTCCCACTGGGGCCCCACCTGGGTCCCAAAGTGTGGGGCCCACACGTGCCCCGCATTTCACGCCGGTATCTGGGCCCACAGTGGGCTGCCCGCAATGGCCCCACATGGGCCCCTATAAGGGTTTGCTGTGGGCCCACAACTGGCCCCAATGGGGCCCACTCTACTTACTGTGGGCCTGCCCACAGTCAGCCCACACTTTTGGGCTGTCCCACTGGGGCCCCACCTGGGTCCCAAAGTGTGGGACCCACACGTGCCCCGCATTTCACGCCGGTATCTGGGCCCACAGTGGGCTGCCCGCAATGGCCCCATTCGAGCCCCAAAGAAGCATGTTTGCTGGGTACGGTGTATGTTTCTAATTTTCTCTCCTTTTATTTATACTGTTGTTTTGTATTTATTAAAGTTTTCAGTGATTTGTCATGTATAAATAATACAGAACCATCCTTTTTATGTAATGTGGTGGGTAATTTATTCCTCACCGCTTGTGTGAATGGTATCATGTTTAATGAGCTCCATACGATGCGATTGCGCATCTTAAACTGCGTAGTGATAGCCTATAATGCACATTCTGTTTACTCGGATATAATGTTTACATAGAGCGGTTCAGGGGCAACAGGCGACTACAGCCTTTTGAACAAGTCGGCTCTGCCATTTGCAGGGCCGTAGCTAGACGATTCGGGGCCTCTGAAAAAATATTTATGTAGGTCCCCAACAATAGCCTATATGTACAATAGATGAGCAAGGCCCACATATAACAGAAGATGGTGATGTTGTTGTAAAACCTCTATTTTAAAAGTTAAATGTTTATATAAAAATTACAATTAATAAAAACTATCAAAAAAGCAATAAATTGTTAAATAAGAATACAAACTATTTTTAAAAAGTAACAGCAAAATAATGTTGTTGTTTTTCTATCAGTGTTATAATTCATAGGCTATAAAAAAGTAAACATTTAGAAATTGACAAGAATGCAGTCAAATTTAAAAAATAAAACCATTTATTGTCTTATTTTTTAATAAAGATAAAATGGAACTGGTAATATTATTAAATGAAGCGAATACATTTTATTCATCCACGTGCAGTGTGTTGTAGGCTAATCGTGTTTTCTTGATGTATTAAATAGCCGTCATCAGCCGGCAGGTCAGATGCATAATGCAATGCGTCGTGACTCGTGTCATTTTTTTAACTCTATTTACAATAGTGTAAAAAGACAGGAATTTTGACCACGTAATCATTCGGTCATTGTGGTGCGCACCGATAATAAAAAAGAGACAGTTACCGGCAGGCTGTAGACGGAAGTGTTCTTATTCCCAGTGAAATAACAATACAATGTCTTTAAGAACGTCTTGATCGACTGGGATACAACAACTATCCAGGGGTGTTTCCCGAAAGCATCGTTATCCAACTATGATCGCAATTTTCATTGAACTCTATTGGTAACGACGGAACTTGCGACCATAGTTGGCTTTGGGAAACGGTCATGCAAGCCCAAATTCTGGGGGGCACAATCTGAGACGTTGCAATTGTTTTCTGACGGGTGATATGGATCATGTTAGGAGGGGTCAGGGGGTTTCTCCCCCTGAAAATGTTTAAATTCTGGCTGCTAAACATACCATTTCAATGCAGTTTGGGGGGGACAGAAATACCTTAACGGAGCTAGCAGCAACACTCCTCTATCTGAGGACTAAGTTAAAGTATCTATTTTGTAAGACAGGTTGATGAAAGAACTGTAAGCTCATATTCAAAAGCTTTTAAAGTCTACTTCATTAAAGCATGTTTACACACACACTTACTGTACACTTAGGCCTACTACACATGATTTTAAAAACAGTATCATTGCAGTTTTTATGTTATGATTTTAAATTGGTATGTGACCTAAGAACGATCTTACATTAAAGGTATGATAAAGATGCTGAGATCTGACTTTGTGGTGCACTGAAATTAAGTTATTTTAATATTAATGTGATGAATGACTTTGAAAGAAGTTTGACAGATTTCAGTGCTACCCCGTTTATTTGAATCAGATAACGTTACTATGGCTTATTGGCTTTGTATGGCAGGCAGTAACGTTAGCCAACTAGTTTACGGTTAGACTAGGCTAGCTATCGATAACGTTACACTGACACAACTTAAGTTAATGCTCTGAATTCGCAGCTAATATCAAATCCATAACTTTTTGATCAAGTAAAAATTTCCAGGTCAACCACAAATAATCCCACTACCTTTTAATATAATCCGATAACTAAGTCAATGCCGATTTGTTGCTTTGCCCACTTACCACTTCAAGACCATCTGTAAAACATTGCCAGCTCAACGTGCGAGACGAGTGAGCTGCTTGAACATACACAGCAACGATTCTAGAGCGCAACACGCGTAGCGCTCTTTGATATACACAGACACCATATTAGGAAAAAGTGGCGGGCTGATGCTGACCGATTTATTACCCATCCAGAAGAATACATTTGAGTCGTTATAGGCTCTGGTAATTATGGAGCATAATAGGAATAAAGTTGTGACAAAAAAACTATCAGGGAGGCAAAATCTGAGGGGGCACGTGCCCCCTCACTTTGAATGGGCATGACGCCACTGCTGGCCTCCCTCTCCGTCTTTTCGTGGCGTTTCTGGTTCCCTGATTTATGTTTTCTTTTCCCCGACATTTGTCAGTCAGTCAGTCAGTCTCCCGCTCTTCCACCAAGTTCATCGTTAACTTCAGGCTCTGCCGCCTCAACTCTGATTTGTTCTGTTCACGAACTGGGGTGGGACTTACAATTTTATTGGGTCCATCTGATGTTTGTCACTGACTCTGACTGAATAATTAATAAATACTTTAGGTCGGACTAAACCATTTTTATGGAGATAAGAGAAGCAGTTATTTGGAAAAATATTTAACCAAATTGCATGTTTTTGTGGTTTTCATTAAAATTTTAGGCATACAACTATTATAAATATTAGAATTATTCATACAACAGGGGCTTATATAGTATAACTGCTGTATTTTTATGAGTCCAGATTTGAACCCTATAGGGAATATTTGGTTTCACATTAAACTCAAACGAACAGTTTTTTTTTTTTTTTTTTTTTTTAGCAACTCATGAACTGTTTGACGGCATTAACATTGAGTGGAACAAAAGTGACTCTTCCTGTAAAAAGCAAGTTGGGAAAAACTATTCCATGCTTTAATGCTTTAGAAATATGCAGAATAGCTACCTTGCTTTTAACAAATGAAAAGTTGTTATCTAAAGAGCAACGACCAAAATGTTATTTTTTGACAATGCTCCTGGCTAATTTGCAAACACAAAACAAGTGGCGGGTTCAGAACAAGTCCACCAGGAAGTGTTGCCCTGGGGTTGTGGGGCCCTAGGCGAGATCATGAAAATTGCTTGGCCCCATGCACTGGTGTAAAAACTATCATAGAAACTTGACAAAAAAGCACATAAAATTACAATTTCAATTTTACGTGTATTAAGTGTAAAACATTCATATAATAAATATTTAACCAAATTGCATGTTTTTGTGGTTTTCATTTCAATTTTAAGCATACAACGATTATAAATATTAGAATTATTCATACAACAGGGGCTTATATAGTATAACTGCTGTATTTTTCTGAGTCCAGATTTGAACCCTATAGGGAATATTTGGTTTCACATTAAACTCAAACGAACTGGGTTTTTTTTTTTTTTTTTTTTTTAGCAACTCATGAACTGTTTGACGGCATTAACATTGAGTGGAACAAAAGTGACTCTTCCTGTAAAAAGCAAGTTGGGAAAAACTATTCCATGCTTTAATGCTTTAGAAATATGCAGAATAGCTACCTTGCTTTTAACAAATGAAAAGTTGTTATCTAAAGAGCAACGACCAAAATGTTATTTTTTGACAATGCTCCTGGCTAATTTGCAAACACAAAACAAGTGGCGGGTTCAGAACAAGTCCACCAGGAAGTGTTGCCCTGGGGTTGTGGGGCCCTAGGCGAGATCATGAAAATTGCTTGGCCCCATGCACTGGTGTAAAAACTATCATAGAAACTTGACAAAAAAGCACATAAAATTACAATTTCAATTTTACGTGTATTAAGTGTAAAACATTCATATAATAAATATTTAACCAAATTGCATGTTTTTGTGGTTTTCATTTCAATTTTAAGCATACAACGATTATAAATATTAGAATTATTCATACAACAGGGGCTTATATAGTATAACTGCTGTATTTTTCTGAGTCCAGATTTGAACCCTATAGGGAATATTTGGTTTCACATTAAACTCAAACGAACTGGGTTTTTTTTTTTTTTTTTTTTTTTTTTTTTTTTTAGCACCTCATGAACTGTTTGACGGCATTAACATTGAGTGGAACAAAAGTGACTCTTCCTGTAAAAAGCAAGTTGGGAAAAACTATTCCATGCCAAGTTACTTTATCTACAGTGACTAGTGATTTTTGATTAAAATGGTAAACTTAAGACCATTAAAAGACCACCGTTTTCAAGAGTGTATAATACATTTCAGCTCAAAGTATTCATAATATAGATTTTATTATAAGCTCAAATTGAAATGTTGTGCATGAGATTTTTTTAAATAGAATTTTTTGGTAAAGAAGTGTGTTAACAGCACTTTAAAGTTTGCTCAAGTAACTAAAAAATGTGCTTAATTTAGTAACTTCTTACTCTTGAAATCAAATAGAAATAGCATCTAAACGTTTAGTTACAACTGCATGATGTAACCACATTTCTGTGTGTGGAGACAGAACAGAAACACAAATAGACGTGGAACGTAACAACGCTGTACAGATCTGATAAGGGATCTTTTGCTCAGATGGCCAAAATGTCCGCCCAATAGAGAAAGCTTGGTTTGCTCAGCAAAAACGAAAAGAAATAGAGGGAACATTCGCCATGTAATGTCTGACATCACTCACAGAAAGTGTGAGAAGGGATGATTGACACATACAGAACTTTTTATTAAGAGTATTTAAAAAAAATGAAATTGAAAAAAAAATGAAATTGAAAAAAAATGAAATTGAAAAAAAATGAAATTGAAAAAAAATTAGGCTACCTACAGAATGACACCCAAAAATGTGTATGTTCTAGAAGTATGACAGACTCTTTTACTACATTAATAATTCATACTACATTTCTTTAATTTCTACATTTTTAATGGAAAACAAAGGATGGAAAGAAGATAAATGAAAGATTAGATGAAGTGAGAGAATGATTGTACCTGTTTTTTGCCCAGTGCTTATTTCACCATGTCAAAATGTATTATTGAGTGAATATTCAGTCATTTTACATGACAGATTATACAACACTCACCATTAATCAGCAGCAGCGACACACACAGTGAGATCAGAAACCTCATTGTGACGAACGGCTCCTACACACATACAACTCTGTTTATTGTGCATATTTGTAAAAAATTAATTAAATGAAAATTAATATCAATTTAGATCAATCAAAAGCTAATGGCATTCAGGGTGATTTGATAAAATGAAGAGAAAATGCAGAGAAATAACTTTACCTGCAGCCAAAGCTCTCTCTCCAAAAAGAAGATTCTCTCTCCAGCAGCACAAAACCATAAAGATGGACTGCAGCTGTCACAGTTGAATTTTTTTAATTAATAACTGGGTGGGGCATTACTGTAAGCAGAACTGGTTTGTCATAGGAAAACACTTTTTGACTTTCAGTTTGTGTAAACTTACTTAGGGTTCAGAGTATTTATTTTTTCCCGCATTAATTTCATACGTCTACAATTATTTGGTTTTGTTTCATTAATACAGTGTATACTTTTTTTCTTGATTTGCCCAGAAAGAATGGAAGTGAAATGTGACAACATGCCCCATAGGTGGGGTACATTGTAACATGATCATATGACAGCTTAAAATGTTATCTGATCTAATCAAAACAATGTACAAGATAAGCAAACAATACTTTCTCAATAAAATACAATTATTTGTTTTTTATATAAAATAATGGCATTCATTTTTAATAATTAAAAATAAACAAAATTTTGTGTTTGACAAAACACAGCTATACAGCATAGTTCAAAACATAATAATAATGAATAATTTCTGAACATTGACTCAGTCTTTATTCACCTTTTTCTCATGGGTTGTCAATATCATTCATAAAAGTATAGAATAGAACAGCATAATTCTAAAAGGGCTCATTGTAACGCAGTGTAAGAACATTTTCACATGCACATTGCTCAAATCAAATGTCGAACAGTTTTTAATTATATTATCCAAGTTTAAATTGAACTTTTAAGGCAAAAGAACTGTTAATGTTCCGTGTATCAGATTTAAGGCTTTCTATTTTCAGAATATGGCAGAAACTGAAAATAATAGGCATAACTATGTTTTCATTAGTCTACACCCACCTGTAAAAAAATGTCTATATATATATCTTCTTCTTTTTTTACCTTACAGTGAGTTTTAGAGGGGTCTGACCATTTATTAGGTACACCTAAACGATCTCAAAATGCAATTTAATACAACAGCTCTTCCATAAACTCTTAACTCTACAAAGTTTACAATATTCAGATTTTGGTGTTTTTGAGGTGATAGTTAAAGGTGGTGTTGGACTGTCCTACATTATAGTGACATCTACAGATATCTACAGAATTGTGGACATCGTTACATGTCATTTAAACATATTTGACAAATAAATGTCTAATTAAAATGTCATATTTGTGCAGTTGCTTTATTTAGGCTATCTAAATATACACTCACCTAAAGGATTATTAGGAACACCATACTAATACTGTGTTTGACCCCCTTTCGCCTTCAGAACTGCCTTAATTCTACGTGGCATTGATTCAACAAGGTGCTGAAAGCATTCTTTAGAAATGTTGGCCCATATTGATAGGATAGCATCTTGCAGTTGATGGAGATTTGTGGGATGCACATCCAGGGCACGAAGCTCCCGTTCCACCACATCCCAAAGATGCTCTATTGGGTTGAGATCTGGTGACTGTGGGGGCCATTTTAGTACAGTGAACTCATTGTCATGTTCAAGAAACCAATTTGAAATTATTCGAGCTTTGTGACATGGTGCATTATCCTGCTGGAAGTAGCCATCAGAGGATGGGTACATGGTGGCCATAAAGGGATGGACATGGTCAGAAACAATGCTCAGGTAGGCCGTGGCATTTAAACGATGCCCAATTGGCACTAAGGGGCCTAAAGTGTGCCAAGAAAACATCCCCCACACCATTACACCACCACCACCAGCCTGCACAGTGGCAAGGCATGATGGATCCATGTTCTCATTCTGTTTACGCCAAATTCCGACTCTACCATCTGAATGTCTCAACAGAAATCGAGACTCATCAGACCAGGCAACATTTTTCCAGTCTTCAACTGTCCAATTTTGGTGAGCTCTTGCAAATTGTAGCCTCTTTTTCCTATTTGTAGTGGAGATGAGTGGTACCCGGTGGGGTCTTCTGCTGTTGTAGCCCATCCGCCTCAAGGTTGTGCGTGTTGTGGCTTCACAAATGCTTTGCTGCATACCTCGATTGTAACGAGTGGTTATTTCAGTCAAAGTTGCTCTTCTATCAGCTTTAATCAGTCGGCCCATTCTCCTCTGACCTCTAGCATCAACAAGGCATTTTCGCCCACAGGACTGCCGCATACTGGACGTTTTTCCCTTTTCACACCATTCTTTGTAAACCCTAGAAATGGTTGTGCGTGAAAATCCTGTGAAATACTCAGACCGGCCCGTCTGGCACCAACAACCATGCCACGCTCAAAATTGCTTAAATCACCTTTCTTTCCCATTCTGACATTCAGTTTGGAGTTCAGGAGATTGTCTTGACCAGGACCACACCCCTAAATGCATTGAAGCAACTGCCATGTGATTGGTTGATTAGATAATTACATTAATGAGAAATTGAACAGGTGTTCCTAATAATCCTTTAGGTGAGTGTATTGATGTCAAGTGTATTCTAGTCTTAAAGATAAAGGGTAAATATAGTTAAAAAATTAAGTACATGTAACATTTATTTGGATAATTGATAGTAAAATATATATTAAATTCAGGTAAAACATTAAGTAAATGTACCACATTTATTTTGTTAAATTATAGTATTGTTTCCAGTTATATCTACTTAGCATTTTGGTCATATCTACACAATTTTATTATTGGTTTTCACCAAGGGTTACTATTACATTGACTTAAGATTTTAATTAGATCTACTTAATTTTATCTGTCAGGAGGATACTAAATTTAGTTATTCAGATCTACTTAATTTTTTTTAACTTACATTTACTAAATTCATAAGTTATATTTACTTGATTTCACAGCTTTTAAATTTATTCAATATTTTTAAGTGTAAAAATATTTCACCAATAAAATTAAGTTTATCCCAGTAATAGTTTTTAGAGATGGTGTGAACTAGACTCTCCCCTGTGAAGGCCTCATCAACACGACAGCCATCCTCAACAAACTCGTCTCCATACACGCGTGACTCTTTATCTCTGTGTTTGTATCAATCATGGGTGGATCTAGAAAATGATTTATGGTGTGAAAAAAGGAGTTGGCATTAAGCCAAACAAACGCTCATGCATGCGTGTGATGGATATACAGTTGAATAACTGAAACAGTTGCGATACCACAAATTAATTATATGGTGTCAAACCTTTAGCTTCAACCCCTAATTAAACACTCCAGATCCAGCTAGTCAAGTCCTTCGGAATTATTTGAAGACTACAGGTATGTAGTTAACTTCAAGTAATTAAACTCACACAGACTAAAGTTTCACCCCTGCCACCCAAACCACACATACCGGTACCTGTCGTTTTCAAAGCTTGAAGAACTTGATTAGCTGGATCTAGTGTGTTTTCAGGGCTGGTTAATGAAAATGCAAATACATGCAAGACTTTAGAGAATTAGTTTTACTTTCTCATTTATATTGATCTTTTTTTTTTGTAAATATAAATTAATTTATTCCTCAATAACTCAAATTACCCTTTGGGACTACAAGTTATATTTGTATGATGCTTCCTTTTCCATTTGGCCTGGAAATATAATTAGGTGTATTTGGCAATTTATTTATAAATGCCACAGTTTACCGCCCCATCTGTGAACCACCATGTTCCTCCACCCTTGCTTAGTTCTTCACACACTCAGCTACAATTTATGAAGCACTTTGCGTAAGTCAAACCAATAAAGAGGATATTTCTCAGCTAACCTTCTCAAATATCTTGTAATTGTGAAATGCAGACCTTGGAAAACTTGTCATTCATCTTTTCAGTCTGGATTCAAAAGTAAAACCATTTTGGATATCTGAAATCTGAAAACCGACCAATACACTGTAAAAAAAAAAAATGCTGTAAAAATGACAGACAATTTCCAACAGTAAGATACTGTTATTTCTAATTTACAGTTAATGGTTGTTAAATTAAGCACTTGCAGTAAATTTACAGCATTTAACAGTAAACCATTTTGTTTCTGTGAAAAAAAGTCTCGCGCTGTAAAAAAAGCAGCACATGTGGGCGGGGCACGAGCTCTCATCTGCAGAAAGCGGTCAACGGCATATCTTCTAAACTCTTACCGTCTGCGTCTACTAAAGAAGGAAATTGTTCAAGGTAAGTTTATTTCTTTGTTGTTATTTTACTATGTTGCTCTCAACTTCGCCTTTTTCGACTGTACTAACGTCACTTGCCGCGAATCGCGTGTTTGCAGCCAGATACATCATTTTCGGGTGAGGTATTTCACTAGCAGTGTTCTCAATCGGAATAATTGACGACGGGCTGCTGAATTATTTGAAAAATAATGCACATCCGAGTTTGTAATGCAAGCAGCCACGACTCGAAGTGCAATTCAACGGCTCGTTGTCAGTTCCCTTTCGAGAGGTCTCTCGTATTGCGTAAGTGTGGACCATGGCATTCTACTCGACCGGCTGCATCAAACCACCGGACTTACTGAAATAGCCCTGGACTGGTTCAATTAATATCTGACGGACAGAAAAGAGTACATTTCGCTTGGAAAATCAAGGTCCCGGGAACACACAGTTACCTGCGGAGTACCTCAGGGGTCGGTTCTTGGCCCCATTCTCTTTATCATTTATATCCTGCCACTCGGACATGTCATCAGCCGCCATGGGGTGTCTTTTCACTGCTATGCCGACGACACACAACTGTACATGAAATCCGATCCACAACCAACTGCAGCATCGCCAACATCAACTCCGTCTCCAACACTCGCTGCCTGTCTCGAGGAGATAAAGGTGTGGATGAAACAGAATTTTCCTTAACTAAACAGTTCCAAAACTGAAGCAATTCTCTTTGGCACCTCGCACCAAATTCAGTCACCCTCACTTTCCGGTATAACTATCTCTGGCCAAGACATTCCCCTTTCCACAATAGTTACCAATCTCGGTGTGAGATTTGATCCACAACTCACCTTTGAAGCCCATATCAAAAATCTCTGTAAGATCTCCTTCCATCATTTCAGAAATACCACAAAACTCCGTTCTACACTTACCTTAGCTGATGCTGAGAAACTGGTTCACGCCTTCGTCTCCTCTAGACTGGACTACTGTAACGCTCTTCTCATCGGGATCCCCAACAAGAGTCTGCAAAAGCTACAGTATGTCCAGAACAGTGCTGCAAGGATCCTGATGAGAGTGCGAAAGTATGAACACATCACTCCCATCCTCCACACGCTTCACTGGCTTCCCATTTCTGCTAGGATCGAATACAAGGTTTCACTTCTCACTCACCAATGCATCTATGGAAACGCACCCCCCTACCTGAAAGAGCTACTTACCCCTGTTTCTACAGCACGATCCCTCCGATCACAAAACTTAAACCGGCTTTTAATACCAAAAACTAAACTCTGCACAATGGCGCTTTTTGCTCTGCCGCTCCCCGGATTTGGATTGCCCTCCCGGACCATCTGAGGTCACCACAGACCATCGAGACTTTTAAAAAGGGATTAAAAACATTACTTTTTAGCAGATCTTGTGGATTTTAGAATGTCTAGATATTGTTCTTAGGATCAGACCTGTAGCACTTTGAGGTTTTTCTTAAGATGTAAAGTGCTTTTACAAATAAAATGTATTATTATTATTATTATTATAAGTTAACTTACGCTATAGGAAAACTTCTTTGGTAACTAAAAACAAAAAGAAAACGTACTCGGTTACTAACGTAACCTCTGTTCTCTCTAGAGAGGGAACGAGTACTGCGTAATATCTTCCGCTATGGGGAAAACCTCTTTTCCTCGAGATATTGAAGCCAAAAATTATCCTTAATTTTTAATCAATGCAAAACGCTTTGCGGTAGCAAGCAGACATAGGCGAGGCGGCTCGCGCGCCTATTGGCTGCCCTGTGAAAAAAGCAGCAGCCTATCGAGAGCGGCTCTGTGTGACGTCTTGACCAATGGGGGCACTTCGCGCCCATTTCGTCACGTCCCGCCAGAAAGGGCATGGTCTCGCCCTATAAAGCAGGTCGATAGCTGATACAAACTGGTTTTCATCGCCGAAGCGAACCAGAGCGTATTGTAAGCCAGGCAAGATACGCAGTACTAGTTCCCTCTCTAGAGAGAACAGAGGTTACGTTAGTAACCGAGTACGTTCTCTTATGAGAGTATCTCTCGTACTGCGTAATATCTTACGCTATGGCAGCAGGTCTCAAAGTGTGGGGCGCGCCCCACTGGTGGGGAATAGAGACGTAACAGGTGGGGCGCGCCAAACGGGAGGAAATTTTCCTTTTTATGCCTTTATATCTTTATCCAGACATCCCAAATGTCCCGGAAGTTCCGGGAGTCTCCCGCATATTGATAGCGGCTCCTTGACGCCCGCAAATGAGATCCAATCTCCCGGAATCTGGAGCAAGACCGCGCACTTGAGTAGAGACTGCGCGCGTGTGTGTGTGTGACTATTAATGCAGCGCGTGTGAGAGCAAACCGTCCTTATAGCTGTGTGTTGCCGCTTATTAGACCGATCACCCCCGGGGGCGACAACAAGTAACAGGAATTCCCCACCCCCAAAATAATGATTGACGTGACGTCGACATATTAATTGTAGCGGAACAAACTTTTGCGCCCCTAGATATGTAGCCTATGTTTCGCGCCGATGGCCAGGCGCGCTGGAAGCTGTTTCATGCGTAAGTGGGAGCTGAGGGCTGGGTTGGAAAATATGTGACGTCATTATGTTGTGGCTTACGACAAGACATGAAATTTCTCTGAACATTGAACATGATTTGAGTGTCAGTATCAAGCCTGCAACCCTGCTTTGAGAAATTGTGCAATGCAAAACAGGCTCATTGCAGTCACTAATGCAGGGATAAATAGACCTGTCTTGCCAAATGGATTTCTCTTCTTTTCTTTTTTTAACAGATTGAAAGTGGCACTTTTATTTCTTTTCTATTTTTGAGGCACTTTTATTTTCTCTATTTTTGAATTTCATGCAAGTTATGACACAGAGGCACTTCATTTTCTTTATTTTTGAACTTGCTGTTATTTGATGTAGACATATAGTTAGTTTGTATTTAGATACAACTTGTTACTATACTGATACTACTTGTTACTTTAATAAATTGGAACATTTTAAGCGTGTTACGTATTTCATTAGCATTGTGTCGGGGCGATGGGGGCAGGTGGGGCTTGAAAATTCCCCCTTGTCCAAAGTGGGGAATGACCGAAAAAGTTTGAGAACCACTGCGCTATGGGGAACACAGTGTAACACGCCGTGCATACAGGGATCCAACACCAAAGTCCCAAGGGCAGAGGCCCGGGGCGCATGTAGTGCATTATCACCATAGACTCACAAAGAGTGAAGGAAGAGGGGCTAGATGCATCATTCCTTATAAAATAGCATCCAGAGGAGCTAATCATATAGATATTATACCACGCAGTCAGGGTGAAAACACTTTCAGCCTAAACTGGGTGGCCATACATGTGTCGACACTCATGGAGCTGCTGTATCAGTCAGTGAGCGATACACAGGCCAAACTCAGCATCTGGGCCGACACAGCGGGGCAGATCGCACTGAATTCTAGACCGCCAAAAGCTTAGCTTGTAAGGCGGGGACCTCCAGGTTATAGTATTTTATAAATGTAGACGGCGAGGCCCAGCCCCCAGCTGTACAAATTTCTTGCAGGGTAATCCCGCTAGACCATGCCCACGAAGAGGCCACGCCTCTCGTGGAGTGCGCTCTGACACCCAAGGGACACTGCAGGCCCTTAGAGGTGTAAGCCAGCGCTATGGCATCAGCTATCCATCTGGATAGGGTCTGTTTTGATGCGGCAAGTCCCTTAGAACGTCCGCCAAACAAAACGAAAAGCTGCTCAGTCTGTCTAAAACCAGACGAGCGGGACACATAAGCTCTTAGTGCCCTGACAGGGCAAAGGAGACTCGCGTCCTTCTCCTCATTGAGAACCGGAAGGGCGGACAGGGAAATCACCGGGGCCCTGAACGGTGTGTTGAGGGATTTCGGCACGTACCCGTGCCTAGGTTTGAGGATGACCTTTGAGTCATTAGGCCCAAAATCCATACATGACGTGCTTACCAAAAGCGCTTGTAAGTCCTCTACGCGCTTCACTGAAGCGAGAGCCATGAGAAACACCGTTTTGAAAGACAGATGTTTCATGTCTGACAAATGGATTGGCTCGAATGGGGCACCTTTCATGGCTTCCAACACCGTGGAAAGGTCCCACATCGGGACTGAAGGGGGCCTGGGAGGGTTCAATCTCCGAGCTCCCCTGAGGAAACGCACGACTAAGTCGTTCTTCCCCAGTGGCTGGCCAGACGCCGGTTTTGCAAACGTTGCTATGGTCGCCACGTATACTTTGAGCGTGGATGGGGTTCTGCCCTTATCCAGCAGCTCTTGAAGGAAGGAAAGCACTTCCGTAACCCTGAAGTCTACGGGTGAAAAGCCCTGAGCTTGACACCAAGCAGAGAACACAGACCATTTCGAGGAATAGAGCCGTCGAGTAGACGGAGCTCTAGCCTGCGTGATCGTGTTTAACACTCCCTCCGGGAGGTTAGCGGGTACCCGTTGATGGCCCATGCGTGCAGGGACCACAGATCCGGGCGAGGATGCCAAATCGAGCCCCCTGCCTGAGAAAGGAGGTCTCTCCTCAGTGGTACAGGCCACGGGGCAGTGCTGGCCAGCTGCATCAGGACTGGGAACCAGGTCTGGTTTGTCCAGAGCGGGGCCACGAGCAGCACTGGGCATCCGTTTTCCCTGAATCGTTCCAACACTTGAAGCAGGGGCATATAGGGGAACGCGGGGCCAGACATGGGCCAGCGCATCCCTGCTCTTGAGCGTTTTGCGAACAGGTCCACCTGCGCTCTGCCGAACGTTTCCCACAGCAGTTGGATCGTCTGCGGGTGCTGCGACCATTCCCCTGCTGGGACATTGTTTCTGGACAGTCTGTCTGGTCCCACATTCAGGTGACCAGGCACATGCGCTGCTCTCAGCGAGAGCAAGTTGTGCTGAGCCCAGACCAGAAGGCGTTCCGCCAACCTGTAAATGTTTCGGGACCTGACGCCGCCCTGGCGATTTATGTGTGCCACCACTGACATGTTGTCCGACCGGACCAGGACGTGGTGACCTTTTATCTGGGGACAGAAGCACCATAGCGCTTTGTCGACTGCTATCATTTCCAAGCAGTTTATGTGAAGGAGCTTTTTGCGTTCTGACCACAGGCCAGCGAATGGTCTGCCCTTGAGCAGCGCTCCCCATCCTGAGGTGGAGGCGTCCGTAGACACCACCTGCACACTTGAGGCGGTCCCCAGACTCACACCTGACTGATACCAGTCGGTTACTTTCCAAGGTTTCAGAGCTAAAACGCACTTTAGATCGACCCTGAGGCAAAACAGACCAGCGGTCCGTGCCCGGGGCGGAACTCGCGCTTTCAGCCACATCTGCAGTGGGCGCATGCGAAGCAGGCCCAGCTGGAGTACAGAGGCTGCTGAGGCCATCAGGCCCAGTATTTTCTGAAACCTTTTGAGCGGGACTATAGAGCCGTGGCGGAAGGAGTTTGCGACGCGCTGAATGTCTAGTCCGCGCTCCGGTGACAGGCGTGCTGTCATGGATAGCGAGTCTAGCACTGTTCCCAGAAAATAAATTTTCTGACTGGGAGACAGCGAGCTTTTCGCCCAATTGACTGTGAGGCCCAGATTCTCGAGGTGTTCGAGTAATGTGGCCCTGTGTTCTATGAGCTCTGAGTGTGATCGAGCTAGAATCAGCCAATCGTCCAAGTAGTTCAAAAAGTCTCAGGGGTGCGAGAGCCGCGTCCATGCACTTCGTGAATGTACGGGGTGCGAGGAACAGGCCGAACGGCAGAACTGTGTATTGATATGCCTGGTCCTCGAAGGCGAATCTAAAGAATCGCCTGTGATGGGACGCTATTTGTATTCGGAAATAGGCGTCTTTCAGATCTATTGACATAAACCAGTCCTCTTGGCGAACTTGCGCGAGAATTTTCCTGGTTGTAAGCATTTTCAACTGGCGCTTCACAAGTGCTCTGTTCAGTTGTCGCAGATCTAAAATGGGTCTGAGACCGCCATCTTTTTTCGGTACCAGAAAATATCTGCTGTATAGGCCCCCTTCGCTCTGAGCCTGAGATAAAGGTTCTATAGCACCTTTGCTCAGTAGTTTCGCTATCTCGGCTCGAAGTAGATGTGCTACTTCTGTTTTCACCGTGGATTTGACGCGCGCCGTGCAACAGCGGGGGCGTCGAGCGAACTGTAGCGAATAGCCTCTTTTTATAGTGTTCAGCACCCATTCTGTTACCCCAGGAAGCTGTGCCCACACTTTCGCGTGAATAGCTAGGGGTAGAATGAGATCTGGGCTCTGGCCGTGACATAGTGACGGCAAGGGAGCTCCGGCGTGCTGTAGCGCAGACACTGTGTTTACAGTTTGTGAGGCGGGGGGGGGGCGCGCCGATCGCGGCGGGCAGCCTGGCCGCGCTCAAATCCCTTATAGCAGTTTGCTGAGGGAGAGAGAGCGGGGCGAGCCCCGTGGGGCTCAACATGTCTGTGAGTGAATGTGGGCGCGGGACAGCGGGCACATTTACTGCACTGAAAACACTGTCGGCCTGAGCTGACTGAATGTGCCCTTGTGAAAAAAAAGTGCACTTTAGTGTACTTTTCTAAAGTGTACTTATTACAAAAATAATACACTTTAAATGTATACACTTAAGTGTGACTTAAATGCAATGTTTTCGGGGCACTGAATGCACATTAAGTGTAATTTATTTCAAATATATCACATATTAAGTTGAAATAAAGTGTAATAAGTTGCAATTAAGAGTGATTTTTTGGAACAACTTAATTGGCACTTTAATACAACTTTATATATACTTTCATAATTGCTTCTATTGTATTTAAATTATAGTTAAAGTGCACTACACAATATAATGACACGCAATTAATGTGATTAAAAATATACTTTAATGTCAGTTAACAATACACTTAAGTGTGAATTAAATGCAATGTTTTCAACTCACTTAATGCACATTAAGTGTAATTAAGTTCAAATGTATTATATATTAAGTTAAAATAAAATGTAATAAGTTGCCATTAAGAGTGATTTTTTTAAAACAACTTAATTGGTACTTTAATACAACTTTATATATACTTTCACAATTGCTTCCAGAAAATACAGTTAAAGTGCACTACACAATATAATGACACGCAATTAATGTGTTTTAAAATATACTATAATGTCAGTTAACAATACACTTAAGTGTGAATTAAATGCAATGTTTTCGCCACACTGAATGCACATTAAGTGTAATTGATTTCAAATATATCACATATTAAGTTCAAATAAAATGCAATAAGTTGTCATTAAGAGTGATTTTTCTGGTACCACTTAAGTGGGACTTTAATACAACTTTATATTTACTTTCATAATTGCTTCTAGTCTATTTAAAATGTATTTAAAGTGCACTGCTCAATGCACTGAGAAGCAATTAATGTAAACTAAAATGTACTTTAATGTCAGTTAACAATACACTTAAATGTGAATTAAGTGTAATGTTTTCGACAAACTTATTGCATATTATATGTAATTGATTTCAAATGAATCACAGATTAAGCTCAAATTAAATGCTATTAGTTGATATTAAGAGTGTTTTTTTGGAACAAATTAAGTGGGATTTTAATACATTTGTATATGAACTTTGAAATATGGTAAAGTGTACTTCCAAATATACTGACAAGCAATTAATGTGAACTAAAATATACTTTAATGTAATATACATGTACACTATTATATAATTAAATACATTTGTAATTGAAAATAAATAAGTAATGTTGCAAATTATTTCAAATTTGAACAAAAAAAAGTCTTAATAACCTTGCTACAATCAACACAAATTCAATTTAAAACCCTCCACATTTACTGACAAAACAATCTCTAAAATAAATACATAAAAACCTTTCTGTTGATGCACAAGAAAAAACCCAAGAAACACTATATATAAACAGTTACAACACTTTAAAGGGATAGTTCACTTTAAAATGAAAATTCTGTCATTATATACTCACCCTCAAGTTGTTTCAAACCTGTATGAATTTTTCTTCTGCTGAACACAATGAAGATATTTTGAAAAATGTCAGTAACCAAATAGTTAACTGGTCCCATTGACTTCCATGGTATTTTGTTTCCTGCTATGGAAGTCAATGGGACCAGTTAACTGTTTGGTTACTGACATTCTTCAAAATATCTTCCTTTGTGTTCAGCAGAAGAAAGAAAGGTAACACTTTATAATAACTGCACACTATTCATTAGTTAAGCATGAGTTAACAGTTAATTCATCATTTATAAAGCATTAATAGACATTAATAAGAAGTTTATAAATACAGCTATACATGCTTTTTCTTGATTTATAAGCATATCTATAATGTGTTTAATAATTATATTTTCATACTTTGTTAATGATCAATTAATAATTTCTAAATGAAGTATAGCATTATTTACTTAAGAGTAGTCAGTGATTCATAAGATCACTTAAGTGTAAGTTGAGGGTGAGTATATGATGACAGAATTATCATTTTAAAGTGAACTATCCCTTTAACTCTCATTTAGAAAGAGTCTGGAGGGCAATGATGCTTATATGCACAATCATTTTCTCCCTCATACAAAGGTACCTAAACCTAAACCTATCATCACAGAAAACATTTTTGTGTTTTTACATTTTCAGAAAACATCATTCTGTATGATTTATAAGATTGTTTCCATGTAATTTACTGGTATTACTATACTTTTGGGGTAATTTGGTCCCCATAACCTAGGGATTACCAGTACAAACATCATTTTAGAAGCAAACACACAGTACATCAAACACACAACCCATGAATTAATACAAACAAAATGTGATGTGACGTTATACTGCAAAATGTGAACACTAAGATTCAGACGGGTAATGCTTTACAACAAGGTATTATTAGTTAACTCCTTCAGTTAACATGAACTAAGAATGAATAATACTTTAAGCATTTATTAGTCTTAGTTAATGTTAATTTCAACATTTAATAATCCATTATTATATTCAAAAGTTGTGTATTAAAATTATAATGCACTGTGAACTCGCATGAACAATGACTATAAATTGTATTAACTAACTTTAACAAACTATATTTTAATTAACTAATATTAACAAAGATTCATAAATACTGTAAAAATATGCTCATTTTTAGATCATGTTGGCTAATACATAAACTAATATTAACAAATGAGACCTAATTAAAGTGTTACCGAACCTTGTTAATTTTAGCTCTTAAACCTTTTCATAGCACCAAGATTAAACAGGACAAAATGCTTACTCCAGCATTACAGTGAATATAAGGTTGTCTAAAAACAAAAAACAAAACAAAAACTGAAGAAATCTAAAGGCACAAAAACAAGAAAACCAAAATCATTTGTCACCAAATGTTTTGAAGTAGTTGGAAAGTGCTGTTTATGTCAATGTCCCGGTGCTCTCCAAAGTAAATGTGAATGGATTTGTTCCAAAGAGGCAGGAAAGTCGGAAAAAAATACCTTGAGAAAAAAAAAAGTGAAGGAAAACATTTGTTTATAAAACAGATCCAGTCCATTATTATATTTGGCTCAAATGAATGAAAGTGATAGATATTTTCCCGTTAAAGTTTATATACACCTTGCAGTATCTGCACAATGTTAGTAATTTTAGCAATAAGAGGGAACACAAAAATGTATATGTTCTCTTTTTATTTAGTACTACCCTGATGAAGCAGTTTATTCTGCAAGGTGTACGTAAACTTTTGACTGCTAACTGTTGATGTGATGAATTACCTCATCAGGGTCACACCGAAGTAGAAAGCTGGGCAAGGTTCCTCTATTTCCCACAAACACCAGGATTGCACTGACCACACCATCTTCACTGACACTGGGCTTAAAGTTATTAAAAATAGAGAACATTTATTTTGCTACTTTACAAGGAATTAAACATAACTTTATCAATTACACACATATAGGTTAATGACCCATGCAAACCCAAGACCCATGCAAATTGAGAAAGGTAATCTTGAATTTTAAGCTTGCCGCACGTATCTTCATGAAGGATGTTCCTGTATTTACCACGGTTGACACAGTAATGCGGCAGCCGGCAGCCTTCTTCATTTGGTTTGTTACCTGTAAAATATATGATGATTATAGGGGCATATGTAAATGCACAGGTGGGAATCTATAACTTGCAAATGGAAAAGATACAAAGCATTAAAAGCTATAGGGATACTTGGTGACTTGATAGCAGTGTTTTAGCTTGGTGTGCTGGCTGGGCAAAAATTCATAATAACTCTTGTAACATCACCTCATCAATACAGGTCTGTGATTCCACACCGCTTGCCCTGTATCTCCAATAACAAATGTGAACTGATCCTGCAAAATGAATGTTTAATCCAGATAAGCACAAAAATATTACATATTCCAAAACAAATAGTAACTGAACAACTCTCTCTTCAAATGCAAAACGAAATTAAATACATTACAAGCATTATTTATAGAGGTGGGTGATATATTAAATATGTAACGTTATGGTGGTTAAGATTAATTAATATAAATGACTTCGAGAGTTACAATTGGATCAGCATTCAGCATGCAAATTTAACTTTAAGTCATTTAGTTTGTTTAAAATTATTTTAAAAAGTCGGTTTAAAATAAATAAATGAAAATATATATATATAAAAAACACATTTCAGTAGACAAATTCCTCGAACACGCCCACACACGCGAGCACATTACGATGTAAGACATTATTAGAATGCAATCATAGATAAATTAGTGGAAACATGATTAATTTACCTCCCGAATCTGTTGCGTATAACTTTACTATCTGCGATTAAAAAGCACTCTTAATCGCAATATCAACTGCGGTGAAAAAAATTTCAATAAAGAAAGCATCAAGATATACTTACTTGACTGATTATTTGCAGTATAACATCTCATCTGCAAACAACCAAACGTGGCGCTCCTTTTGTTTGGGAAGCTTCAGTTTCCTCATGCACCGCCATTACAGAAACATAACAGCGCATTTTTCAAACTCTAGTGAAGTAGTGCTCATCATGACGTAGTATTTCTGGCGCATGCTCATTAAACACCATGTTCGTATAGAGTATATTTTCATTTTAGCTTTTCTGTTTAAGTTGAAGTTGTTCTAACTCAATGGGCTCTATGCACGGCGGTATTTCCGGTGAAGGTCAAGGATGCTCGATAACTTCCGCCGATCATAGAGTCCAATGCAATACCGAGAATTTATATTGAATTGTATCAGGGGCGGATCTACGGGGGGGCAAGGGGGGGCAGGTGCCCCCCCACTCTAGAGCCTTGCCCCCCCAGCTGCCCCCCTAACTTTGATGATCCAAAAACTGTACTTGTAAAAACAACCTGCCACTATGTCCACAAGCTTCGCAAAACAATGAACTAAACAATACATTTACCAAAAGTGAACAATTTAATTTTTAATTTTAAATATATTATTAGCCCCTCCCCCCTGCGTCCCTGATTCAAACGTGCAGAGCGGGCGGCGTTGGCGGCTCACACACACACAGCGAGTCTGCTGCGGTAAGGTGGCCCTGCAACCCGACTGGAGAGAGTGAGCTTCCCCAGAGCCTCTGAAGGTGAAGTGAGTTTCCCCAGGTGTAGTGTAAACACACACGTTTAACTTAAAGTTACATTTGTAATGAATGTATTGTATACTAAAGACGATTCAGCATCAGCAAAAACAGCGCGTCTATTACATTAGCCAAAATCAGCGGTCAATTCGCTCCCTCGTGATTTGTAAGAGCACTCTTCCCTTTGATTAGCCTAATTTTGATTTAAGTAAAGACAAGAACAGCTTAAGGCGAGACACAAAAACATCGGGGTTTTTTTCACTGGTTAATTTTAAGATTTTGGGCTATTTGTCTTCAATAACATGTCTTCTTTCAGACTTGTGGTGAAAAAAATTCCAAAAAAACACATTTAGGACTTTATTTTACTACACTTTGTCTATTTGCGTCAGTAGATTTCTCCTAAATTCAACAAAAGTTGTCGTTCTAAATCAACATGTTGCTCCGCGATCGCTGCATGTCAATGTCATCACATACATCTCTGTTGGAAAGCTCTCTCTCCTGTACATTGTTGTCGTATCCAAATATGGTAATTTCCTTTTAATCAGCAACCAATCGTGAAAGTACAATGGGCATTTAACTCTAAAACCAAAATATCATTGGCTGATGTCAATTTCTGACAACGTGATTCGTTCAGATGCATCACGTGACGTGCTCTGACATTTAGATATGCGTTTTTGACTGTTTTTCTGTTCAGTTGAAGGCCATAAATGCTGTGATTTAGGTGGTTTGTATTGTTGTTGCTAATGATTTGATAAGATATTGTGTCTGTAAATAGTTGTTTCCACTAAAAAAAGTATGATTTTTTACATTACAAATCTTTAAATGCTGTTTTTTCAAAATTAGTTTTTTTGTCATTCTCCAGTACAAACATCTCAGCCTGTGTAGCACCTATGTACACCAAACTTTCCAGTTATACAATTAGCAGTATTCTGAAGATATTTTCAGAGGGATTTGTTAATAAATCATTCCTAAAAACCTTTGTAGGGTGTAAGGGCATGATTAAACAATAACATTAATCATTTAATAATGATTAAAAGTGTGTTTGTGTTTGTTTTGTTAAAGCAATTCACATATAGGGATTCCCATGTACCGTCTACCCCTGCCACCCTGCCAAGACCTCTTGCCACCCCTTTGCCCCCCCATGTAAAATTTTCTAGATCCGCCACTGAATTGTATACTCCATGGTTATACTAAAGAAGCGTTAGTCACAAAAACTGACAAAACAGACACACCTCGTTGTGTTTATGCTTCTTTTTAAAATTATATTAAATAAACATAACTATATATAAAATTACATCTAAACGTATGAAAGTTTCGTTTCAAAGACGGGAGGACAGTAAATTTTGAAGACTCTGCCATAATCCCGTTTTCCTCGTTTTCCTCCGCTTTAATCTCCCCAACCGGAAACTGACGAGCATCCTTGCGTCAAATGCGGAACTTATGCGTGCATATAGCCTATTGGCTGCGTTCCAAACCGCATACTCAATGAGTAGGTACTTAATTTCAATGAGTACTTACTTAACGAGCGCTAAAAGAGTAGGTACTTTATAGCCAAATCTCGTTGAGTATGAATCGATCCGGACATCATCCACCATGTTGACGTTATCATGTGACCTACGACGCGTTATCACAAGCGCAACAACTTAAAAGATGAACGACACGTTTAATTCATCTATCTGTAGATATCTTGATATTGATGAAACTTGCTCATTTTGTGGTATTGTTGAAGAAACTGCTGCCAATTTATTTTGTGAATACATTTAGGGTTGATTTAAGTTGTTATATTTTAAACCCTACTAATGTGACCCAAAGTTTTATTCTTATAACGATATTTTTTTTTAAAGAAACCCCAAAATCGTCATCTCTTGAATATGTTGTTAATTTCTTTATTTTATACCCAAAAAGTTTCTCCTTTAAGTTTTCCTCTTTTCTTGATGAATTTACCTCTCGTTTCATCCCTCAGACTTATAACAACAAAACAATTTTTAATGTATTATGAAGAAATTTAAAGATATTTAGCATTGTTCTTTTTTCCTGTGTATAAATATCATATTATGATGTACACAAACCAATGATCTTTATGTTTTCTGTTTTGTCATTATGATTGTTCATTGTTAGATACAACTATCTTTCCATGATCTTTATGTAATAAGTTTATGTTTAAATTATATGAGTGACAGGTGCACTAACACTTCATAACATCAGTAACTCGACAGCACAACAGAACAGTTTTCCTCTGCATTTGTAATGTCTGCACAAGGAGACGGGCCGCTGCTCGAAGACCTTCTTTGGAGAAAACTGTTGACTTATACTCGAAAAATGTAAGTATCGCTCCTTAAAAATTAATATTACCTTAGAATGAATTGCATTGTTAGCCCACCCCAAAACTTAAACAAAATAATATTAAATGCTGACCAATACTTAATTATATTACTTTTTATATACTAAAAATGATATAATTTAATAAAACAAGCAAAATGTAATTTGTTTTGTCATATGAGTTATGCATGAATACACGTGAACATCTCAATTGTCAGTCAAGCAATGCATTAATGCATACATTAAATAATTATATTTTATATACTGACAACAATAAGAAACATGAATAAATGAGTAAAAGAACAAATAAAAGTAACCATCACACAATAAACAAATGCATATACAATTCAACAACACATGAAACAAATCTTTATTCAAACTACAAGCATGTATTTACAGGCGCTGAACCCCACATACTGCCATCTCAACACAGCGGTTCCCATTCTGCGGCTTTACTCTGATGAATTCACCAGAGGTGATCGTGCCTTCGTGCCGGAGCGTGTTGCTGCGCTGCGCTTCACAATCTGAGGCGATAAGGGCCGGTGGAGAGATGGAGCGTCTCATCCATGGCACCGTTTCCAGGATTCAGCTCTGGGCTCCTCATCCTCAGTGCTCACACCAGTCTGAATAAAAACATGTTTAGTTACTTTATAGATTTGTTTATTTACTTTATTTACAGCACATTTGTCTAATGTCAACAGTGTTGACAACAGTGAATTAACGTTATCCTATAATAATGCCACACATACATCAGATGTATTTTTCATGTTGTGATGTGCTCATCTGCAATATGTCAATACTTACAATATTTTCCTTTCAGGTCTAAATAGACATTTTAAATAAGCGTGTTTAAGATGTATATGGTTATGTAAATCCACTTTAGAGACGTTACGTACGTGTGCTTAGAGCTCCCCTGTTAGCTAGCTATACAAAACATGTTTTTACAGCAAAATCACAACTATACTATACTGTCTAACTACTTTACACCTTCAACAGTTAAAACGTTTACTCTATAGTAGTTTAACACATAAGGAACCGTGTTTACTCACATTTGAAAACCCCCGCGTCGCTGATCTCCGTGATGTTTGATAATGACGTATGCTCTCGCGTGGCCTCCTGGGATAGATGAGTATCCACAGTATCCATCGGTTGAGCACTGAAAAATCGGGCCGGAAGCAGTAAGCCATCCGGGAACTTCTCGCCTACTCTTTTATGAATACTGATGTTTCGAACGTACTGCTTCCTTCACGTACTGTTTTCGCCTACTATATAGTAGGAAAGTAGGCATATTCGAACGCACTTAAGTCCGAATCTCGCGATAATTAGTACGTCACCCAGGTAATTCTCGCCTACTCTTTTGGATTCATACATACTTTTTCGCTCGCCTACTCTTTTTCCCATACTATATAGTAGGGAAGTATGCGGTTTGGAACGCAGCCATTGTGTTGTTAGACTCTGTAAGTTCACAAAACTTTACTCTTTCATCTAAAAGTCAATATTTTTGTTCAATGTAGTGTAGATTGCAATTAAATGTGTTTAATTGACTTAGAACAACATAATGATATTGAAAGTATTCTGTTCACAGATGTAAAGTACAACACATTACTGCTAAGACTCCTCTCATAAATTAAATTTTATTGTCAAATATTATGTAGAAAACTGACAAAAATGTCAACAATAGGTTGTCCTGGATTATACTGTATTGCAAATTTATTGGAAAAATACATTCCAAGTGCATTAATGCACACAGTATATATTATAGACTAAACACATTTAAAATACATGAACAAATTATTTTTGGACAACACACTTGAGTTGAAATTAAAGTGAATTACTTTCCATGTTTTCCATTAAAAATATCATTTTATTTAGTATATTAGTCAATACATCAAAATAAATTTCATTTAATAACTTATAACTTTAATAACTTTAAAACACTATAAATTCATAATTATTTAACATGTATGTTTAAGTAAATCTTAGACACAATTAAAAAGTGATTTTTTTAAAACATGCACTTAAGTGTGTTTAGAAATATTGTGATGAAAGTGTACTTACTTTAAGTTAAGCTTAATTAGATATTATTACAAAGTGCATTTGTAAAAAGTGCACTTAAGTGTGTTTAGAAATATGATCATGAAAGTGTACTTTCTTTAAGTAAAACTTAATTAGACATTATTACAAAGTGCATTTTTAAAAAGTACACTTTAGTGTGTTTAGAAATATTGTCATGAAAGTGTACTTACTTTAAGTTAAACTTAATTACATATTATTACAAAGTGCATTTTTAAAAGTGCACTTAAGTGTGTTTATAAATATTGTGATGAAAGTGTACTTACTTTAAGTTAAACTTAATTAGATATTATTACAAAGTGCATTTGTAAAAGTGCACTTAAGTGAGTTAATAAATATTGTCATTAAAGTGTATTCCCTTTAAGTACACTTAAGTGGTCTTTAATTTTAATTATATTATATTATCTGCAAGTACACTTTTCAAAAAGTATACTTTTATGAGTTTAAGCACACAAAAAGTACACTTTCAATACAATTAAGCACACTTCTTTTTCACAAGGGTGTGTTGGTTTCGTTTTTACAGAACCCGTGGGACATGTGGTGTGTAGTGTTTGTGGGCACTGAGACGTGGGCACATTCACTACGTTTAGTGCATAATCGACATGAGGCGATTTTGTTTGTGCGAGCCCTGCATTTTTGCGGGCTGTGTTTGTGTGTAGAAATGAGCACTGGGTTGTGGGCATTTTTATTACATTAATAACACCATCGGCTGTGGCCGGAACACCAGAAAATACACTGCTCATGTGATTTATCTGGGTCGCCGTGGAAACAGCATTTGTGTGCAGGCAAGCGGGCCGTGGCACTGGCTTGCTTACTGCCAAATACACTGGAACAGTCGCATTTTCTGGAACTGAACGAGCGAAAAGTTTCGGTGGAAGTCTGGCCGCGGCGAGACAAAATTTCTATCTGCTGCGAGAGCCAGGAGACTGAAACACTCTATCTGCTGCAGGAGCCGCGGCGAGACTGAAACACCGTCGATTTCCTAGGAGGCTAGGAAGACTTGTGTTGGTTTCGTTTTACAGAAACCGTGGTAGTGTTTGTGGGCACTGGGTTGTGGGCACATTCACTACATTTAATGCACAATTGACATGCGTCGATTTCATTTGTGCGAGCCCTGTACCGTGGCGGGCTGTGTTTGTGTGTAGAAATGAACCCTGGGCTGTGGGCATTTTATTGCACTCATCATAACACCATCGGCTGTGGCCGGAAAACCAGAAAATACAATGCTTATATGATTTTTCTGGGTCGCCGTGGAAACGGCATTTATGTGCAGGCAAGCGGGCCGTGGTAACGGCTTGTTTACTGCAAAATACACTGGAACAGTCGCATTCTCTGGAACTGAACGAGCGAAAAGTTTCGGTGGAAGTCTGGCCGCGGCGAGACAAAATTTCTATCTGCTGCGAGAGCCAGGATCAAACACGGGTCTCTCGCGCGAAGGCATTCTGGTTCCACCACTGTTCCACAGGGGAGAACTACATTACCGCAAGCAGATAAGAGAGTGTCATCACAGTTTTGTGTGTGTCGGCGTTTGTTTGCAGGTGTGCGTGTTATACAACAGGCTCATTGCTGCAATATTGACATTTTCAGCCGCTCAAACTAAGAGGAGCTGAGAAATGTTTGAGAAATGGAGATTAGTCCGGCCTCGGCGGGACTAAAACACACTCTTTCCTCATTTGCCGGTGACGCACGCCCATGGGGGGCGGGGTAGATTTCTTATAACGTAAAGAAAGCTAGCCACGGTTTTAGGGCTCGCGGTCTTGAAGCTGGCCCGTTTCCCTGACGACTCGCGGACAGAAGGGGGAGGTCCACAGAGCTCGCCCAATCCTCACTGTCCGACGCCAGGATAGAGCAGCAGGTCTCCTCTACAGATGCAGCTATCTCGTCGTCATTACTGGCGGAAGCGGCGATGCGCGGCGGCCGTTATCCGTCAGTGAGCGACTCGAGTGAAGCTGGTGAAGCTGGCGGGCGAACCGGCGAGCTTTCACGGGCTGGAGAAGGCTCGGGGACCCGCTGAGTACGGCGCTTTTTTACGGCGCGGCACTGTAGCGGGTGGAAGTGCAGTCTCGCTGAATGATGCCAGGCTTCCTTATATCACAAGATTACCTGCCTGTACACAGCGAAAATAACCTTCCTGTGGCCACCAGGACGGAGATTTTCATGTAAGGCACTTTTCGATATTCTAAATAGTTAAACGAGGTAGAGCTTGGCAACTTTACAGATCTTTGACATCTACAGAGACTTCAAAGCATAGGACAATGAGACAGATTCAATTCAAAGGATTATGGAATTTAATAACACAATACTAAAGATTACATATACTACTTAAATCACGCAGGAGTAAATAATATGCATATCAAAACAAACAGTTAACAAAGGATTGCAATACGACGTATTTGGAGAGAGAAAGTTAGAGTAAGAGAGAGAGAGAGAGAGTGGGTGTGAGGGAGAGAGAGTGTGAGAGGACAGTTCAAAACAGTTCAAAAACAGTTCAAAACGAGACCCCCAAAAGGTTTCTAAATTAATCTAAACAACCTTAAGCAGCATTTATCTTTTAGATTTACTTGCTTTTACGGTCCCCTTCGGGTGCGGCTGTGTGACAAAGGCTGGTTGCGGAGTGTCTGGAGCGTCTTCCGATAGGAGGTGGATGTTTGCGATCGCTTCAGCTCCGGCCCGTACGAGAAACAATAAATCTTAGGCTTGTTTCGTTTGTGAATACACTGACCGAAGTCAACTATCAAACTGAGGTAGATCAAATAAAAGAAAACTTAGATTAAAACAAAGTAGGAAACGACGATGAAGAATAGGCAGAACTCCGGCTGGAGTTTGCAGGAAATTTGGGATCTCTCTCTGGCTTAGAAGACTTGCGCTGAGTCTTGTGCTGAATTTGTGATCGAGTCCAGTTCGTGTATGTGTGTGTGTGTGTGTGTGTATGTATGTGTGTTCAGAGTTCATTGACCGCTGGTGAGCGGATGAACTCCTGGTCATCTGTAGTCCCGTGTGCTTCGAATTTGATGAGTTTAACATCTGCTACAATGGCCAGTTGTCTAATTACACAATGTTCGTCTGTATGTATGGGGAAAAGCCAAAGGGGGGAGTCACTGGATCTTTAGCTTAATGGTGATGAGTCACATGTGCGATAGCCGTTCGTTTGTTCACTAATCAGAGACAAAGCCTCATGAGCGCATCAGTATCAGTAATTCAATCAAGTCCAGGCACCATCCGCTTCGTGTGACAAATTACAAACAGAGGGTCTTTGTGGGTGACTTATTAATCTAATCAACAGTCACAGTCTCTGAATGAAAAGAATGCCAAACCAGCAGTTTAAGAAAATGGCAGATCTGACCATCTGATCATGGCTACAAAACACATCACATGGCGGTCCCCGTCGCTGAGTGTGGCTCGGCACGAGCCACAGGAGGATGGCATCTTTAAAAAGACGCGGCTCTTTTAGATGATAGACGTGTGAGTCGCGGGGCGAACACACACACACATACACACAGAGCAGAGTAAAGGATATATAGTACGCCGGAAAGCGCAGCAGGTACGGCGGCTGAAGGCGGCGAGGTGAAGGCCAGCGACTTCAGGCTCGAGGGCTCGTCCCGCTGAAGGCTTGCGTCGACGGCGCGGCTTCTCACTCCAGATCCAGCGATGCGTGAGGCTTAGCTGAAGAGATGAAAATCAGTTTGTATCAGCTATCGACCTGCTTTATAGGGCGAGACCACGCCCTTTCTGGCGGGACATGACTGAATGGGCGCGAAGTGCCCCCTTTGGTCAAGACGTCACTCAGAGCCGCTCTCGATAGGCTGCTGCTTTTGCCACAGGGCAGCCAATAGGCGCGTGAGCCGCCTCGCCTATGTCTGCTTGCTGCCGCAAAGCGTTTTGCATTGATTAAAAATTAAGGATAAATTTTGGCTTCAATATCTCGAGGAAAAGAGGTTTTCCCCATAGCGTAAGATATTACGCAGTACGAGAGATACTCTCGTAAGAGAACTATACCACTAGACTACTACTACTAATAATAATAATATAATAATTGGCAGGTGTTCCTGTTAATCACTCAGTTTTCTTTAGTTACTAAATGCAAAATAGAGCCGATTGTAGCATTGTAACAGTGTTATGATGCAATTACTACTACCCTATATAGTATTATAATAGTAATACAAATAATTAAATTATATAAGAAATGATTTTTTTTTTTTCTCCTCTTTTGGCAAGTATCTCTTATTTTTTAACAGGATCAGCTTTGATCCTTTCCCAGCAGCGAGCTGCTCTTTCCTTATTTGATAAAGGCATCTGCAAAAGTTAAATTCAGTCAAAATGATGTAATAATATACTCTGCACATTTCCTATTAATAAAATGTTGTATTTATTTATTCCAGATATGTACAAATAAAATATTAACGAAAATTATGGAACTTGATTTATAAAGAGAATGCAGAGAATACATAAAATTAGGCTAAACATACTTGTGTGGGTATTTCCCTAAAGCGAGAACATGTCACATTTAACGTCTATTTGATTTAAAATGATTTTTAATAAATGCATATTTTATGTATTGTTTGCACTGGCACACATGGGTTGATCATTTTATTTGAAGAAAGGAATCAGCTCTGGCCTTAGGAAGTTTAAAGAAGTGAACACTGTATTCATGAGTTTTCCAGTGAAGAAACAATTTGACTCTTTAGGAATGTTCCACATTCCTCACTTGCACAGCTAAAAATAAGCTCACCATTCAAAAACAAAAACAAAAAAAACATATAATTTACTTAAAATGTGTCTAGGTAATGGTTCGTTTTAAGTTTAAGTTGACAAGTAGTTGCAAAGTTACTTACAGTCAGTTGAATGTCTGTTGGGGAACATCAAAATAAAGTATTAGCAGATATTAAGGAGATATTAATACTAATGACTGCTAGTTGACATGTAGTTGCAAAGTTACTTATAGTCAGCAGAATGTCTAAAGTGGACCATTGAAAAAAAGTGTCATGCCTTTTAGCCATTATTTACAACCTTAAACTTTTTTTTTAGTAGTAAGTGATTTACATCACGTTATATTTTTGTGATTTATCATCTATTGGTAAACTTAACAATACATTGCTAAAAATGTGTAATAAAGACTATTAGACCCCCTGTTTTCAAGTGAAATGTATATACACATTAATTACTGATTTGTAAGACGCTTATTAAGGAAACCACCAGACTGGGTTCCAGACAATACATTTTTCTAATAATGGTCACAACTGCATAAAGAATACAGCAGACCAACACTGATCTTGCATACCCCTCAGAAACGGTGCACTTGTGCCCCTGCAAACTGCGTGTAGCCTCTTTATTTCTTAAGCCTACTCAAATTTAACATGCATGTGCTCAGCATCTCAAATACACTTGTATTCTACCCCAATAACCTTGGCTATGTGCCACTTGTATATTTGGTACTACTGCCATCCAGGGGACAATAACAGGAACAACGACTAATCACCACAAACCCTAACCAGTTTGTGTCACGCAAAAATATTGCATCCTGATTTATCAAAGTACTTTAATAATATCAACAATTCAATAGATGGTTAGAAATATCAAAATGACCTTCAAGTCCCTCACTGAGGAATGACTAGTTTACTACTTATTTTGTACCTTATCATCCAAGTGGATGCTGCACACTGGTGCTGGGTGAGGAGAGAACCCCTGATATGATTGTAAAGCGCTTTGGGTGTACAGTAGTACACATGAAAGCGCTATATAAATGCCTCATTCATTCATTCATTCATTCATTGTTCATGGACAAATCTTCTTTCTTCTGGAAGTCTGTTATATTTTCTTGAGCTGCAACATAAGCATATGCATTTTAAAAAGATGAAGAACTGAGGGGAACCAGAAAACAGGAATGACCTTTTTTCATTATTTGAATAAACATTAAACTGTTTGTCTTTGTTATTGTATTTGTTATTGTATTATTTGGGTGATCAGTATTACATATGAAAGCACACTATAAATGCCTCATTCATTGTAGCACATCCTCTTGAGTAAAATAAGATGTAGAATAAAAACTCATGTAGGGCCTACATGATTAAATCATTTATTTTGTATGATTGTAGACAAGGGCTATATGAGATGAGAAAACAATTGAAACCCAAAACCAGCGTGTCGTCACAAATATTAAAATAGAATCAGATAATATGCATATAAAATGTTGACTTTTTTTTTTTTGGTACTAAGCTAAAAGTGTGTCAGGACACTCATCAGAGGAACAAGTATCAGCATCAGAGAACCACACAGACAAGAAGCCTCAGATACCGTCACTTGTTCTGGGACCCACTTATCTGTGAACAGGGAATATAATGCAATGTAGTGAAATGTAATGTATTCATAACAGAAATCATCAGAAACCTTTCTTACAAATGATTAAAATAAATGAGATGTTCACCTGTGTTCCCTTCAGACAACACCAGAGGACCCAGGGATATGGAAGCACTGTCATGGAAGTCCAGAGACCTGCGCTCTCTCCACTGGTGTCCAGAGCCACAGTCCTAATAGAGAAAAGAGCAAAATCCAGCTGTTTTATCGCACTTTATTGTGTTTAATACCCACGTACCCCACACCACTAATGCTACCCAAACGTATAATATGCACGTATCGTAATCCTACCCTAGGGGGTTTATAGTACGCATCATATGCACGTAAAAACTAATTTTCGCGTATAAATTGCACAATAAACACAATGCGTGCTATAGATGGTAATGGATCGAAGGAAAAAACTGAGAACGGGAGAATAATACTGTAACAATTTAACATTTATAAACAGCCCAGCAAGCAATATTATGATATAAAGTTCTTTGGCATAGGCCCCGTCCGTAGCTCGCAATCCGAGGGTCCGGACTCTGCATTTCCTCCCTGAAGACGAAGGCAGGAGCGCAGCCGACCCCCTGGGAGGTATAGGAAGGGACCATCTTGGTGGTGGTGGGGGAGGATGGAGGTGAGTGGAAAGGTCAGCATCTGCGAACTCAGACATGTGTAAGTAGGCTACCTCTTTTATACCGCAAGTTTTAGAACACGATTGGATAGATGAGGTATAAGTGACGTAACAATTGAGTCTTCCGGCAGAACCTATGCTAAAGCTTTCATTTTTGAGCGTATTTCTATCATTGTATCTTCTGCCTGTGTTTTAACCCTGTCTTGGATTACTGTTTATGACTCTTCTCTGGCTGCCTTAATCTCTATTTACCTGGACTCCTACTTCTGCTGTTTGCCCTGACCCACTGCCTGTTATAACCGCTGTCCTGCAGAGTTTAGCTACAACCTTAATCAAACACACCTGGACCACAAACAAGCTCTTCAGGATCGCTTGGGGAAAAAAAACTTTTTTATATAATATTAATAATCACAGGCCAGGTGAGCTGAAGCAGATTGGAAATAAACTTTGCAGGACAATGGGTCCCCAGGAGCAGAGTTGAAGCTACAGAATAAGTGTAAGACTGAATCCATGCAGGACTGCTCTCTCAAGAATGTTCTGGAATAGCGACACTAAAAGCAAAAATAATCGCTTCAGTTCAGAGTTCAAAAGTATATAAGTAATTATAATTATAAGTAATTATTACAGGGATATTTGAATTATTATGAATAATAATTATGTGGGGGTGGGTTTCCCCAATAAAACAAACAGTTATTAAAAAAAGAAAATTCAGGGGCGATCACTGGCAGGTGAGTTCATGTGTAATGTGCTTGGGTCATTATAAAATATTATATTATAGTTTAGGATTTGAACTCGGCTCCCTTCCTTTAAACAAATTACATCACTAGACTATCATGTCTTATTGTTGGTGCACCTTAAATGACCATGAGGACCCTGATTTTACGTTTAATAGACAAATTATTAAGCATTATGTAATATTATGTCAGTTCACAGACAGATTATAAAACACTCACCATTAATCATCAGCAGCAGCGACACACACAGTGAGATCAGAAACCTCATTGTGACAAACGGCTCCTACACAACATGAAACATTTAGTTATATTTATTTTTGTTTATTGTGTAGGTTTGTAAAAACAACTTAAATTATAGTTAACAGATATTTATAAAAGATAATTTCGTAAAATTATTTAGATCGGTCACTTGGGCTAAACAGGATCAAATGAAGAGAAGTATTTTTACCTGAGATCAGAGCAAACTTGGGGAGATTCTCTCTTCAGAAGTTCAACACAGTGATGCTGAACTGCAGATCTCACAATCTCATCAGTGTCTTAAATACCTGTAGGTGGACCTTTACTGGAAACGGGAGTAATCTCTAAACAATACCTTCAAGAAGCGTTTCATTTCTTTTTATTTTGTCAGAGATTGTATCGATGCTTGCCATTTAATTGTTTGACTTCATTGTGCAGCTCTATTGTGTACCGGCTGCTCTGATATTACAGTGAAAACAATAGTTAATGTATATGTTGACCTACAATCAGATCATGTTCCTCTTCATCTGGATCAGTAAGATTCCCAGCAACAACATATAAATATGTAATACAATCATGACATGAAGGATGGAACACTTTGGAAATTTCGAAAGGAAGGCGTGACCATCAGACAATGAAATGCTTTGTTAATAATTGTCAGCAGAGTTGCAAAAACAGGTTGAGAAGAAAAGACTGCAAAACACTAAGAATGAAGGCAAAGAATTAAGTGTGAAACCACCAGGAACCCTTTAGTCTCCAGTGTCACTATTTCCCAGAACTACAACCTATAGGAGTCTCCAGAAGTAGGTGTCAGTTTCTCAGAGACGGAGAACTGCCTAATTATCATACACAACTGAATAAAAGGCATTTCTAGCCCTCATCAACAATTACATATCGACTATAAATGATGATATATCATCTTAATAGTAATTAAGATTGATGTGGTTTGGAATTGGTAAAATGTGCTTTGAATATCAACTTGGGTTCACTGTACAATTTTGGCCACAATTTAGCCGTCTGAGACTAATTTTGAGAATCCTAAAAGATTTCTCTGATCTGAAGTCTTTAATGTCAAACTGTACGTACTAGCGATCAATGACAACTGAGATCTCACAGAGTGACATGTCTTACAGCGGGAATCATGTTCATACAGTCTGACAAGCTACAGTTGTAAAGGACTATTATAAATTGTACAGTGTGCACTCGGCTTTAATTATGCAAGCACTGAATATATGACAAATTAATTGGTTTATCACAGTACAATGACATCCTTGCTCAAGTTGTTATAGTGATTGAATATAATTCTAAACCATCATATAACAGGCCAAAAGGTCTCACATCAGAAGTTTATCCGTTTAGGAAACACTAGTAGAATAATCACGACATATGTTTAAAACAATTTACACCTGAAAGGAACATTTACATTCAACGTATAAATCTCACAGTGAACATCACACAACATGATCATAGCAGAGTTTATTGATAGATTTAGCAATCTTCCAAATATGTAATTGAAAAAAATGTCACCAACAAAAATGTATATAACATGTAGCAAAGCCCCTTTCACACAGCGCTTTGAACCTGGCAAATTGCCAGAGTGCCTTCTGTGTGAACGCAAACACGACCCGGGATTGATGCCGGGATCGATGCCGGGTTGGGGACCTAGTAACATTGCCGTGTTCAGACCCGGAACGCACGCTGTGTGAACAAAAGCCAGAACCAATGCCGTATAAGGGGTGTGTCGTAGTGAGGATTCACGAGCCTTTGCAATGACGTAGTTATCGTGCGACTCAGTTACTCTAGAAGAAAGTTTGTGTTCGTCATCGATACAAGAAAGAACGAAAAAATGTCTGCAAACTGGACTGAAGTAGAGACCCGTCACTTCCAACGTCACGCGTCTTTCCGGAACATACGTGGGTTGTGTGTGAACGCATTCTCTGATTCCGGCAAATCACTGGCAGTGTGAATGAAGCAAAATCAAACGAACCCGGGTCAAATCCCGGGTCACTTTATCCGTGTATTTTCCGGAATCTCTGTGTGAAAGGGGCTTTAGTGGCAACAAGTTATTACTGTTCTGCCCTTACACAAGAGTTCATTCAATAAATCACAGAAAGATTGACGCAGCTTAAAGCAACTTTCAGAAGTGTAAGTGAACTGGTATGACATGAACATACTGATGTTTCAGTCTCTTTCAAAAGTCAATGCAGCAGCACTGCAGGCCTCTGAACAAGCATTTCCAGGTACATTTATTTTATTTTATTTTTTTATTTTTTTATGGCTTTAGGAATATTCAAAAAGAGTGTCTAAGGACTGCATGTACATGAACTTATTGAATGCAGCCTTCAGTTTTTCTTCACTTTATTTAATTAAACTAAAACTAGAACAAATTAAGAATTTGGGTTACAGTATTTGAGCATTGACTAAACCTCATCGTATCTTACCTTATCAGAAAGAACAATTCAGTGCGGTGACATTCTTCAGAGCATTTACATTTTTAACCAAGTTAAAGAACTGAAAGTAATAGTAGAAAAGGAATGCTCATTGTTTTTGCATGATTTGAATAAACACGAATTTGTTATAACATGTCCTCTTCAGTAAAAATGTAATGACTAACGTAGTGTATAACAATTGTGAATGATTAATTCGTTAAGTAATTTGTTAATAATTAAATCATTTTTGGTGCTTGTAAGTAAACAAACAAAGGCTACACAACATCTATGACAAATAAACAATTAGAAACTCAAAACCAGTGTGGCATCACTGCCACATTCATTAAAATGGCATTAGACAATGTGCATGTAAGTTCTGTGGGATTAAGCTAAAAGTGTGTGAGGACACTCATCAGAGGAACAAGTATCAGCATCAGAGAACCACACAGACAAGAAGCCTCAGACACCTTCACTTGTTCTGGGACCCACTTATCTGTGAACAGGGAATATAGTGCAATGCAGTGAAATATAATGTATTTACATAGAAACCTTTATTTACAAATTATTAAAATAAATGAGATGTTCACCTGTGTTCCCTTCAGACAACACCAGAGGACCCAGGGATATGGAAGCACTGTCATGGAAGTCCAGAGACCTGCGCTCTCTCCGCTGGTGTCCAGAGCCACAGTCCTAATAGAGAAAAAAAAATCCCTGTTAAACATCATTGATATTTAATTCACAGTATAACCGTTTTTTCTTTGTGAAAGGAGTGCATAAGAACATCCTGCAGTGTACAGCCAAAACAAGTATTTTAGCAGCCTTTTAGATTCATTTAAAGCTTTACTATGTAACTTTTTTTGTTCTAAATAAACTACATTTTTAATAATTACAGAGCACATTGTGCATCCATCTTCCAAACAGTGTTTCCAACTTACCCTGAATCACTACAGTAAACCCATAATAATTATTTATATTTTGGAGCTGTCGGGATGCATTTCACAGGAAACTGCATACTCTATCATTCTTCTATGCGCGTTTACTTCATATCCGTAAATAAAGGACAGAAGGTCAGGCTACTACTATATGCAGTAGAAGGTTTCCTAGTAGCTTGAAGCCACAACAAATTAACCTCGAACTGAAGTGTTTGCAAGCAAAAAGGGAAAGCAATATAGAAATACCATAATAAAAAGACCAGTAATAAAAACACAAATCAGCATCGGCTTGGCTTTTCAGAAATACATTTAGTTTGCATTGCATCACATTTGCTGTGCATTTAGGGCAGATCACCTAACCCGTCCCCACCACTAACCCTAAATACACTGCAACTAAACTCCACTCTAGCAAATGCCTAACCCCAACTCTCCACTACAGGCCCCCATTTACATCAAGCGAAATCAAAGAACAAATTAGTGTGACGTCATTTAGAACAAAATCAGGCCAAAACAAAGATTGTTTTTGAGTCGTTTCAGGAGTTCGAAACAGCTTGCGAAAGCAAACTTTCAGAAAAAGTCCACTCCGGCTGGTAAACACCTTCGTAATACCATTGGTCCGTGGCAATTACATAATAGGTAGATGGGTGCTCTGTGGCTCCACCTTCTTTGACGTGGAAATCTTCTCCGGTTCATCACTATGATCAGAACTTTCTTAACTGCTGTTTTCTCACCGCTGTTATTTTTGTTGTGCGTTTATTTTGTTACTGAGATGAAAGCACGCACATACACCAATGAGCCAAAACATTATGACTACCTGAAAAATATGCTGTTGCAGAACCGACCCACCGAGGCATGGACTCTACAAAACCCCTGAATGTGTCCTCTGGTATCTGGCACCAAGACGTTAACATTAGCAGCAGATCCTTTAAGTCCTATAGGTTGCAAGGAGGAGCCAGAACATGTTGGTCCAGCACATCTCACAGACGCTCAATTGGATTGAGATCTGGGGAATTTGGAGGTCAGGGCAACATCTTGAACTCTGCACCATGTTCTTCAAGCCATTCCTGAACAATGTGTGCAGTGTGGCAGGGTGCATTGTCCTGCTGATAGAGGCCACTTCCACCAGGAAACACCATTGTCATTGTAGCGACTCTGACAGGGTATCCGGCCAGATGTGTCTAAATTGGCGAATCCTGATTTGCAAACAAAGCTCAGTTCTTCGTGAGTAAACAAAGAGCATTCTGTATACGACCCCCTTCGGGCATGTTGACCAGCAGGGGTGCCACTATGGCTGGAGTCTCCCTAGCACATGACACATTGAAAACAAGCCAAGCGTTGTGGTCACCCGTTCCCCTGATGGAAACCTCGCCGTCTCACGGGACACACATCCACACAAACCACACAACACACACACATACACGAACTTTGAACATTAAACTTAGAGTATAAGCATGTCAATGTTTCCTATACTACTGTGTGTTTCTCAGTTTATATTCACTGCATGTATGACGCTTGTTCGAAGGAACAAACTTGCTTTGAAGGAACTAAATGCTTATAAAATGCATATCTTATGTAACTCTGTATTCCTATAATCTTCATGTGACGTGTTTGATATCTCTGTAATACTCTCAATCTAACGGAGCCGAATTCCGATAGCAGAATGCAGTAATGTGCATTCTTTTACACATTTCATAGTGCTGGAGCCGAACGGCTCAACACAAGCTCCTCAGTCCAGTGGGCATCCCCCACAGGACAAAGAAAACTTTGTCCGCTTCAGATTCGCGGACGGTCATGGGTGGTTCGCGCAGACAGAGGCGTGAACCCCTCCTCTAAGAGACTGACACAGAAGTTTCACAGAGAGCTTTTTCCCTGTGAGAGGTTTCCGGTTCCATGGCTCCTTAGGGAGCTTTACACCGTGTTTCTTCTTTTCTTTAGTCTTTCTTTATTTTCGTCTTCGGACTTTTCTTACGTTCAGTTTCAGTGAAATGAACGTAATCGGCAACTTCAACTTTAAAGAGACTCTTTGAACCTTCAGCGACCGCGCTCGACCGGAAGAGACGAGAAAGCACGCACCCGCTCGTAAGCACACACACGGAAGATTCGGTTCTCCTCGGCAACACAAAGAGAACCATTGTGCAACTCTCGCTCTCCTATCCCTTCGACGCTTCATCAGTCCCTGTTTCATTTCTTCTTGCGAGGAAAATGAACACAGCTGAACTCAACCGGCAACTGCACCTCAATGGACATTCAAACTAACACGCTTTGCCCGCTCTGAAAGACCACGTGAACGCATGACGCGAGGACAGAGACACACACATGCTTTCGTTCTCAGCCCCACGAGAAAGAATCATGCAAGTATCGCAATTCCTATCGATCTAAATGCTTTAAGATCTGTTTGCCCCATTCAGGGGATTTGATCTGTGTGTCTCTCAAGGTTACGTTGTGACTTTTGCCACAAGAAGATCTCTCCAGATCTTCTTACTCTCAATCTCTCTCTCCCTCAATCTCTCTCTCTCTCTCTTTCTCTCTCTCTCTCCCTCTCTCTCTCTCTCTTCCCAACTCTCTCTTTCTCTCCCTCATTTTTATCTTCCTCTCTCATCCAATTTATTTCGTGTTTGTAATGTTTTTCGTTTTGTTTGTTCGGGTGTATACACGTATATATTCTGTGTGAAATTGTTGTTCAATGTATTATTAGTCCAATTATTAAAGCCATTATATTCTTGATTGTTTCTGTCTAAAAGCTCATATTTACAAGTCAATGAAATGATTGATCTAGCTACAAAAGCTTTATTATTGACTACTTTGAGTAGTTCAATTTTATAAACACAGGAAAATTAATGTTCACGGCCAGAAAATTGATATTTCTTGGAATTTATAAAAAGGGATGACTTTGTTGAGAAGTTGGTAAGTTAATCTTATGGCTGTTTGCTGGACAAACCGATTGTTTGATAATTAAATTAATTCCCTTAAAGTTATCTCATATAATCGATCTGTAATGATACCATTGATATATGAATGAGGAATTATAATTCGTTGTGATTGATCATTCATATATACAATCGATCTATTTTCAATTTCGATAATTTAACTGTAACATGCAATATATTAATCATATTCATGATTAATTATTAAAATTCCCTATATATATTTTGAGCTAATTAATGCAGTACCCAATGTTGCTACATCATGAAGGGGTGTACCTGGTCTGCAACAATGTTTAGTTTGGTGGCACGTCAAATTTAAGTCCACATTAATGGCTGGACCCAGGGTTACCCCGCAGAACATTGCCCAGAGCATCACACTCCCTGCACCGGCTTGTCGTCGTCCCACAGTGCATCCCTGTGCCATTACTTTACAATCACATGGATGGTTGTGTATGTGGTGACTGAGACAGATCAGACACACAATTATTTGTTATATTTAACAAATACCCACTACCCTCACCCATGAAGCAAACCATGAGGTAGAGTTCAAAGGGACTGCCCCGAAACGCAACTAACACCACAAATACAGAACCAGGCATTGGTTACCATGGCTCAAAGGCACATCAGCAAGATAAGTTTTAAAAATCAAAGGAATCTAGAGTTTTCCCTGTCACTTCATTCTTTAGGAAAGACAAGATATATAATGCCCATAAATGCTCCATTAATTCATAGACAAGTCTTTCTATGAATGAACACGCATATCCCCAGGATATTGTGTGCATTATTACTGTTTTGTATATTGTCTTTTGCATTGTATACTGTTTTATGCATGACTTATGATATAACTATTAGTTAATGTAACCTTATTGGTATCATGTTTCATGTCAAAATGATCCTTGTTTAATTGATTGCACATTGGAGTACATCACCTCCTCATAGAGTTCATGCCTGTTATATTAATCAGAGTATAAAGGGAGAGAAAACCGCCAGCCCACTCTGATAGTACAAATGAGTCAACTTTTAAACAAAGGAATTTTTCCCACTTGAAATTATACCCTTTTCATTGGTCAAGCGAAACTGGAGAGGTGCGACCTCTGCAGAACTTAAAAGAGACTATCTCCTGAGGCTTCGAGTTGTTTCTGTTGAAAAGAGTATAGACATCAGGTCCGACCGCAACGCCACAGGACTTCCCCGCGCCGGCGGGGCCTCAAAGTTACAATAAGCCATATTGTAACTTTCCACCCGGGAAAGAGGACTCTCCGACAACTAATTTACTAAGAAAACAGGATTCATTGGACCAGGCGACCTTCTTCCACTGCTTCAAGGTCTAGTTCTGACGCTCACATGCCCATTGTAGGTGGACAGGAGTCATCATAGGCACTCTCATTGGTCTGCAGCTAGAAGGGTGCAATGCAATGTTGTGACAGATTCCTCCCATAACCATCATTTAAAATTTGCGTTTTGAATGATCACGCCAATAACGAGAACTGATTGTTGGCTTAGCATCTAATCTACCAAGACCTTAATATTTGACCTTGTTAGCAGATGATCAACAATATTACCTGTGACTGTTCATAATGTAATCAGAGTATAAAGGGACACAAAACTGCCAGCACAGTGTGTTTCGATATTCATTTAGATATTCATCTAAACACCATTCTCAGCAGTGTGGGTGGCGTAGAGATGTTCCTTAACAGTATATCGCTGCAAAGGTATTTCTAACGAAAAATAACTTTGCGTTGAGTATATCGGGGCCTTAACCATAACCATCAGAAGTAACTTTTTTATGCTTCAAACACTATAGTACATAGTGTAGCTTTAACTATAATTTTTATATATTTAAATGTATCTGTTACTTTAAAGGAACACTCCGACTTTTTGGGACTTTAGCCTATTCACCTTATCCCCCAGAGTTAGATAAGTCCATACATACCTTTTTCATCTCCGTGCGTGCTGTAACTCTATCTGAACTCTATCTGTAATTCTCTGAAGGCGAAGCACTGCTACTTGGGCGGAGTGATAACCGCAGCACCTGAGACGCGCCGTGGTGAGGAGCAGAGAGTTCGTTCAGAGTTTGGGTACGGTACGTCTCAGGTGCTGCGGTTATCACTCCGCCCAAGTATCAGTGCTTCGCCTTCAGAGAATATAGTTCCCAGTATTTATCCGGTTTAAATATGTCTGTGTCTAATGTGACTTTGTTTTTTGTACACTCTGTGACTATACAAATCACAACATGTAAATAGGAAAATGTTTGCGCTATTTTGTCACTTATTTGGATTAGTATGCTAGCTGCAACCATTTACATCCAGTCTTTGTGCTAAGCTAGGCTAGCGGTGGGTGCGTCAAACAGACTTATAGCACGCACGGAGATGAAAAAGGTATGTATGGACTTATCTAACTCTGGGGGATAAAGTGAATAGGCTAAAGTCCCAAAAAGTCGGAGTGTTCCTTTAACATCAATATGGTGATGTTAAAGTAATAGCAATAGATCCATTACAATTCAGTACCACTATGAGAGGTTTTGTTATCTTACCATTGAGCAGCGATTGCTTGACAGAAGGCAAAGGTGGACAGCGCAGTGCAGGTAAAGCCTAGTGGAGTTTGCAGTGAAGATAAACATCCCAAAGGAGAAACGGCTGGATGTCGAGACGCCGTTCTGCAGCAGATCCACTGTGCCGTCATTTGGATTGGGACACCTGAGAATATCAATAATGACAGATTCTTTGAAACAGTCAATACAAAGTGATCTCCTGTAAATCATCACACATTTGCATTCCATGTACAAAAAATGGAATCTTGTGATTTAATTCTGAAATACTGAAAGACAGGGGGCCCTATTTTAACGATCTGAAACGCAAGTGTCAAAGCGTAAAGCGCAAGTAACTTTGTGGGCGGATCCCGGCGCTGTTGCTATTTTCCCGGCGGGATAAATGCCTCTTGCGCCTGGCGCAAATCTAAAAGGGGTTGGCCTGAAGTAGCTTCATTATTCATAGGTGTGGTTTGGGCGTAACGTGAAATAAACCAATCAGAGCGTCATCTCACATTCCCTTTAAGAGCAGGTGCGCTTGTTCTAAAGCGGATTCCTATTATAACGGCGGATTTGCCAGGCGCGCGCCAGGAGCTGTTCACAGCCGAGGAGAGCAGCGTTCTCGTCAGAGAAGTGACATTGGGGATGGAGAAACCCACCCAAATTAACTTCTGTTAAACAGGCGTATGATAATTTGGGTAAATGTGTAAGCTACATGCTTTTATAATAAATTATCTTTCTATCTATCTATCTTTCTATCTATCTATCTATCTATCTATCTATCTATCTATCTATCTATCTATCTATCTATCTATCTATCTATCTATCTATCTATCTATCTATCTATCGTAATAATGTATGATTTGCAAAAATGAAAACTGCTGCTTAGATGAGAGAATCAACGTGTATGCGCGTTGTGCACACGCTACATTGATTATGGCCAAGCATGCGCCCTTAAAATAGCATAATGAACAACGCGCAACGCGCCACTGACTTTAGACTAGTTTTTTTCTGGTCAGTGGCGCATTTGTTTTATAGAACAGCAAAATAGCATGAGGGAAAGTTTGCGCCGGAACACGCCTCCTCTTTGCGCTGAACCGCCCCGGGGAGCGCAAGTGTATTTCTTAGTTAACCGACGTGCGTCTGTGGAGGGAAAAGTCCGCTTTGCGCGGGTGCAAAATAGGAATGATACATGCGTCAGTGTACAAAGTCATTTGCGCCGAGTGCAAGATAGGGCCCAAAGTGTCTATGACAATCCTAAAACTGATTTGATTATTATTTTTTCAGTAAATAATGTTTCATTGAGTTAAGGCTAAGCTTAAAAGAATAGAAAGAATCCCTGCTTTACTCTGAAAGGATGAGATCCCAGCGGAGGCTGTAATCGGGATCATTCACAGGTGTAGCCCAACACGTGTTCATCACCAGGGCGAACTGGCGGCTGTCGACCCCCTCAACACGAACTTCCACATGCATCTCCTGGTCGAGTTCTGCATCCACTCTACCAGTGAAGGGCCGGGTAAACTCATCATCCTCATATGGGATCATCCGGACCCGATATCTGCCTTCACCAGCGGGGAGCATCTTGCGCACCATGCTGTTGAAATGTTCAAGATCCATTTAAAAAGAAAAAATTGCCTCAACTCAATCTATAATTAGAAATGTAGATTAATACATTTGTATTACATTGTATAAAAATTAGGAAATGTATGTAAATATAATATAGTGCATTAGCTGTTCCTGCTTAAAAAATTCCCACCTCTCCAGTGGGTTTATCTCCACATTCATGGAAAGTGTTTGTGATTGAGGATAAGCACAGCTGAAAGAAAGCTTAAGGATTTTATCTCTGCTGATGAGACCTTCACCTTCTGATCTCGGTGTCCCCAGAATAAAGTTATCATAGATGAAGTGGGTACTGTTAGCCTGTGGACAACAAATGTAAAATTTTGCAGTTTAGCCTAAAATGAATTCAAGGTATTGCAACAGCTGAAACTAAGCCAAAATTTCCTTCAGTCAAGAGAAATATTGGTGGGTTACATATTAATGGTGGAGAATGTGGGCAAATGTTCCTGAATCTCTCTTTAGGGCAGTCTGTTTGGGACCTTCACTTGGTTTGTTACAGATTCTTCAGTACCCTTACATACAGACTTCTCAAAGTCTCATAGAGATTCCCCAAGTGGTCAAACTCTGTTGGTTCCATCAGGCAATACAAATAATTGGATGGTATATTTGAATAGATTTTACATAGTTAGACCTACCAGAAGATTTGTTCCACAGATGTGTTCATCATTATCAAAGAGGAATTCCACTCTGCCATTCCGGACCGTTCCTTTGCAGCTGGGATCATTGAGGTGTAAGACATCAGCTGGAAAACCAGCCTCAAAGAGCTGACAGCGAGACACAGATATAGAGCCAGAGCTGCTTTCACAGGTTTCTGAGACATCTGAGAGAAAAAGCAAAGCTAATTAATGACTGAATATTGTATTAATATTTTAAATTTAGTTGTGGAATGATACCAACCAAAAGAGTCAGAATGTGATTGTGGTGTGTGATGGTCCTTTTTACATAAACAGCCGTAAACACCATTTTTCATCCCACAGCTTTCGTTCTCAGAACAGCTGAGTTCAGAACAAGGATTTCCATCAACTAGAAGGGGAAGCACAGAGAGATAAAATACAATTCTTCTTATTTTTCTTTTCTGCAATTAACCTCTGTTCTAGCTTGCTTCCAAGCGTTCAAATAAACCTGGAATTGTACTCTATGAATATTGCTGGCTGTGTGACAAGCTGCTTATGTTACACTATTTGAAGTCGCTTTGGAAAACAGTATCAGCTAAATGCACCTCACTAACGTAAAGAAAACTTCCACCTTTACCATAGCTAAGCGTTGTGTGTACAAAATCTTACACCCTGACCGATTACTGCTCTTGGTTTTAAGTTTAAAAAAAACTCTAGTGAATTAAATGGATCTTTTTAACATGTATAATAATTTCCCTCTTGAGGTCCAATGATAATAATAGTCTGAGTTTTTCAACAAACTTTGCAACCACCTGAACGTTAGAATTAAATGGGGGTTTTTTGTATTGTTGTTTTTCTGTGCATTTACGATTTTTAGCTCCATGCATGCAGATGATGAGACTTTATTTTTTTTATTATTATATTTTATGAATACACTAGACTAGATGAACTAGGCCTATGTGGGCACATGATGAAGCCACACACATAAAATATTTGTTTAATAACATGTTTAAACAGATGCATTATATTCATTCAAAACATTGCATAGAATTATATGAAACTTTTCAGAAAAGTTGGCTATCAAAACAAAACCTTATTGTTTTTATCTATTTCTAGACAGATAAAACTCTTACCTTTAGAGAGGCTGTGTCCACCATCCACCCTGAAGGCCCAACGGCCTGTAACATTGACATTACTGGACCTCTTGAGGTTTGGAATAAAGCTCCCGTTGACTGATCCAGGGATCACAAAGTAGTGTGTGGAGTTTACAGTGTCATAACCAGCCTGTATAATACACGTAAAAAAATGCAAATTGTATATTTAAATCGTACACATACATACATACAATATAGTATTGAATAGTGACATTTTGTTCTGATACAGAAAAGTTTCTTTTACCTCCACCTGACGTCCTGTTACAGAAATGTCACCATAATTCATCAGAATAAATGAAAAATGACTGCCTGAAATTAAAACCACTTGAAACGATGTTTCCTGCAAAGATTGGAAAAAAGCATAATCACTCTTAGTGTTCATTGTTCATTATCTTTATACAAAATGTTCATATTATTCAATGTTAGTATCAGTCATATTATTTCTCTTATTTGTATGAACATTACTGTATGATCTCATTGTTATAATTGTTTTATTTAAATGGAATTTAATTTAGTAAAAACAGACACATTTCAGAAGCATAATCAAACTTACTGTGCTAGACATGGATAAGTGAGGGACTTTATCCCACGTTGCAACAAAGACCCAAGAAGCATTGAAGGTCAGATTTGGGAAATGATTGTGTATATCCAGAGTGGCGCGTGTGAGAACACTTCCATTAGTGTACTGATTAAATGAAACCACACCTCTCGCACTGTTGTCAAGGTCGGTCCAGAGACCAGCAATTATGTCTTGGCTTCCATAAGAGGGAAAGGAGTAGGGAAAATACTGTGATGAAGACTGGTTGAATGTGAGGTGTCCATTATTATTCACCTGAAACATGAAAAAGTCAAAGTCACAGCTACAGATGAGCTTATAAAGCAATCACTCACATTAAGACTTAGAATCAAGTTGATCCTTACATAAATCTGCTGGTATGTTCGGCCAAAGAACAGAAAAGGCCTCAACAGCTGAATTTTAGAGGAGCTTCCATCATCAGCAGCAGCATTTCTTGTGTCTCCTGATGAGCCGAAAGGGTAGAATATTTCTGGTGCTGCTGTGAGAATGAACAAAAAATACAGAAGATTTGACATTCACATTTCACAGTGATTTCACAGAAAGAAACAGTGCCACACCTGCGCAGCGCATAACTTTGGGAAGGCAGAGAGTGTTGAAGATTTTATTATTCAGAAAACAAGTAATTTAGCCATATAAGAATACACAATTATTTCTCTGTCTAGGCAACTTTGAAAGCTGCAAGACCTTCTGTAAAAAGATCCTGAATGTCAATTCTATTCTGAGAAGTCACATGGTACAAGACCTTCACCCAAAAATATCTATAAGTGTATGACCATCTTTGGAAAAGGATGTATGGATATATGTGAGAAGCTGGGCACTGTTCAGGAGTGATCGCCTGCAGGAGGAAGGGATCTCCTGCTGGAGGGAGTGATCCCCTGCAGGAGATGCTCGGCTTTGTTTGTTAATAAAGTCTAATATTTCTGGCATCAAAGATCTCTGCAAAGTTATTTTACAGAACAATTGAAACCACTTCAAGAGCAAGCAAGCTTGCCCTTTCCACCCCATACTTAACTTTTTCCTTTTACTATATATCCCATCAAACAGAACTGATTCTGTTCCAAATGTATAAAAATATTGTCTTGTTACTGTTTACCATGAAATTTCACAGGTCTCGTCAAATAAGGACAACCGGCCAGACAAGCAGATGAGTTAATACATGTTGTCACTAACAAAAATACTTAAGGTCTCCATTCACAGGTAAAAGCAGCCTGGAAATGGTTCACTCCACAAACAAGGTCCAGTGGGGTGCGGTTGTGATCTGAGGAAAATTCTTGCAACTATCAGCAAGGTTGGAGAGTGTGACACCTCCGTCCAACGTCCAAGCATCTCACCTTAAACTACACCAACCAGCCTCAGCAACGCCAACGCAAAGCATAAAGTGGGGGATCAAGGACGTGCTAATAGCGTACCTCCCTCGCCAATGAGGGAAAGCCCATTGCAACGGCTCGCAAAGAGTCACCCTGGTGAAGATAAAACGTCCATGGGGCAACGAGATGATCAACACACCTGGAGGAAGATGTGGACCAACTAATGGTTTAAGCTTAGGTCAAGGTCAAGGTCAAGGTCAAAGTTTATTTCCATAGCACCTTTTAACAACACGAATGTTCCCTTAATTCTGTAGACTATCGGGACTATTTTTGAAGAAACTTGAGGGTTTCAAATCCTAATGCAGACCCATCATAGATGCTATAAAATTGTAATAGTTGCAATAGTTGTTCTCCAATAAAAGAGAATGGGTGATAAGTTACTTTGCCGGACTAGGTCCGAATAGATAATTGGGTGAACTTCTATAGCGATGAATGAGAGACTACATTAAATATATTAAATATAACCATTCGCTCATAAAGCAATATTTTGAAAAGCTTTCTTAATTCACAATGAAGTTACAGATTTAATGATCTGGATCAATGGATCCACTATGAACTATTCCGCATTGCCAAAAAATAGAGGCAGGACATGTTATGTCATGTCCATCAGTTAATTCTGGAAAAAATAGAATGGTAGGAAGATAGGTAGTTAAAGATGAAATGGCATGTCAGCCGCTAAGGCTATTCTCATGGCAAGAGCTGGGTGAAACAGAGTTAATTTTAAGATAATGAGATTGTTTGAAACAAAATAATACAATTATTGACAAAAATGAAGAGATTTTAGATTTTATTACACAGATCCTTAAATAGATCTAAGTAAAAAAATCGCCTGCTTGAATTAAAAGCTAGCAAAATAAGGTTAAGAAAAATGGTTAATCAGCAGTATCGGCCTGTTAAAGGCTTAATAGATCAGTGTGATTCGAAATCCAGAAAAAGATGATACTTAAACTTGACTCAAGGTCTACTAAAGTAAAAAGGCAATGTACTTTGGGATAATTCGGTAAAGAGCAGGTAAATCATGCAAGTATGGAAAATTAATTTGAAGAATTAAAAATCCAGGTAGTGGTCGTGAGGATCACGACCAGACAGGGGAATGTGATGGATTTTTTAATTAATCATAACTAACATTTATTTTTCTTGCAGTAACAACCATCATATATTTTTGAATGATGTATGTGTCCCCTCTGGTGAAAACTTGTGAGTTTGGTTGTGTGAATGTAAAAATAACAAATATGGGAAATGAAACTAGACAGATGTCTAAACTTGAAACCTTGTGGTTACCTAGTAACAAGAGGGCATGTCTATAAAGAACCAATCAAATTGTGGGGAAATTATGTAATGTTTCATGTCATTTTTGCCATATTTTATAAAAACTGTTGTATTCGTGTTCGCTAGTGTGGGATTCTCAATGGAATTTGTCTGAGATCCTCGGCCATGCTTCTTCTTGGGTGAGATCCCCGGCCGTGATTAAAGCATTTAGAGGACATTTGCTAAAGTCTGTCTGTCTGTTTATTATTGCTGCAGCGAGGTAGTTAGGGGAGCAAGTTAGAGTTAGGGAACTCAGCTGAAGTCGACTGTTGACTCGCTGGAGTATAGACTAAACGTCGACTGTAGACGTTAGGGGACGTCGATTGTAGATAAGACCCAGATAGACTAAACGTCGACTGTAGACATTCGGGGAGACCCAGGTACGTAGTTAGATTTAGCGAAAAATCTACCACAATGCTCATGAGAGTTTATAAAGGGACCAAGACAATACTTCACCAGTGGTTGTGATTGGTGGAGTAATGGATCCCACAGGTGGGATCGTCTCTGTTGTTGTAGACGCTGATGGAATGGCCAGGCTTGTGGATTCTGGTATTAGGAACAATTTTATGTCAACAGCAATGATTTTCAAACAAATTCAGGAAAGTTAATGACTGAAGATCAAGAGTAAGTGCTCACCAACACAGTAAGCTCCGCAAACTGGTGGCTTGACAAACTCATAAACATAGTAATTTCCTGGACAGGCTTTGACTTTTATAGGCTGGGATGTGTAGTTACAGCAGCCACTCCATGTGGAGAGACAGACCTGACGGGTGACCACTCCATCTTCCAGCTGTGGGTGAGCGCCGTTGAGCCATAGTGGGGAATAAGTGCCACACATGTCTGGATTTACACATGATTCTGGCATCTGGGTATTTTCACCATTGTAGAACATCCTGTACCAGCCATTCCACTCCACATTATAATCACACTTGCCATAGTTGTAAGAGTTGTCTGTGGATCTCCAAGGCTGATCCAGACTGGTATAGTTGTAGCAGGGGTCGACACTTGGAGTGGTGAAATATACTATTATGAAAACGCAGAAAGTGTGCATTATAATAACATAAAAACCATCAAAACAATTCATGATAATCATGACAAAAACAAAGATGAATGAATATACCTGCACAATATACACTGTAAAAAATGATCTGCTGAAAAAGTTATGATAACTTGTATATGTCATTCACTCAGACATAAAATAATGTGTTATGAAATTTCAACTCAATTGTTTGAGTTTTCAATTTTCCAATTTAAGTTCATAAGTTACTTCAATGAATCACACATTCCAGGTGCCTGAATTAACTTGCCATTTTAAATTGAGTGGGGTACAAGTCTTAGGCGTGTTGCAGATTGAGTGGAGGACAGCTCTTTGCGCATGTGCGGGGGAGGGGGGGAGACTACCGACGAAGCCACGAGACGAACTAGTTTACGCGCCATCAAGCAACAGTCAAGCAATCAAACTTCAATCGCCCGGGTGCCTGTCAGACAAGACGAATCGGATTGGCGTGAACAAGGTCGCTATTGGTAAGTGTTCATGTTTTGTATATTAATAATGTGAGTTGATGAAGCCAATAACGTGATTAACGTTAGTTAGCTTTTGATATGTGCAACAACTGTGATGTCATTTAAGCGAGGCACATTTCAGCGACCGTAACGTTAGTTCGAACACGTTTGCTGGCAGTCTTTTCGTTCAGTCAGAGACGGTTGATAAAGCTTTATCTGAGACGATACCAGTTTTCATTGTAAACTTTGTAAAACGTTGTAGAAAACGCCATTTCTGATATTGCGTATGTCAAGGCCAAATACACTAACGTTAACGTTACCGTTCAAAAGTTTGGGGTCAGTCAGATGTTGTATCATGTTTTAAAAAGAAGTATCTCCTGCTCACCAAGGCTGCATTTATTTGATTAAATTAAAAATACAAACAAACACAGTCATATTGTGAAATATTATTCCAATTTAAAACAGCTGTTTTCTATTTTAATATATTTTAAACTGTAATTTATTCCTGTGATCAAAGCTAAATTTTCAGCATCATTAACAGTTACTCCAGTCTTCAGTGTTACGTGATCCTTCAGAAATCAGTATAATATGAGGATTTGATGCTCAAGAAACATTAATTATTATTATCAATGTTGAAAACAGTTGTGTGCAATTTTTTTTCTTCAAAATTCTTTGATGAATAGAGTTAAAAAGAACAGCATTTATCTGAAATCTAAAGCTTTTGTAACATTAAACACTAACGTTCAAAAGTTTGGGGTCAGTAATAATTTTTATTTTATTTTTGGGGGAAAGAAATAAAATAAGTCAATACTTTTATTCATCAAGGATGAGTTAAACTGATCAAAAGTCACAGTAAAGACATGTATAATGTAAGAAAATATTCCATTTTAAATGCTGTTCTTTTGAACTTTCTATTCATCAAAGAATTTTGAAAAAAAAATTGTACACAACTGTTTTCAACTTTGATAATAATAAAGAATATTTCTTGAGCATTAAATCCTCACCTTATACTGATTTCTGAAGGATCATGTGACACTGAAGACTGGAGTAATGATGCTGAAAATTTAGCTTTGATCACAGAAATAAATTACAGTTTAAAATATATTGAAATAGAAAACAGCTGTTTTAAATTTGAATAATATTTCACAATATTACTGTTTTTGTTTGTATTTTTACAACATTTTTTAAACATTTTTTCTTCTCCAATTTCAGGCCGAAGTGATCCACGATGCTGCTGCGAGTTGTCCTCTCCGAGATGGATATCAGGCACCTTTCCATCGAAATCACCCCCCTAGTGTTGATGCACTGTGCCAGGTGTTGCGTGCAAACCTTGGCCTGAGAGGTGGATTTATTTTACAATTTGAGGACCCTGCGTTCAAGGATCAGCTGACCAATTTGACCGACATCCGAGACCTTCCTGAGGAGAGAGCAACATTGAAAGTGTTGTTCACAACTGACGCAGCTTGCTCGGATTCCACATTGGATACAGCCAGCCTTCCATCTCTCAGTAGTGGGGAATCTGACTCCCAGCACTGGCCTGAGCCCTTCCCGATTCCAGAGTTCTCACATGATGTTGAACTCACGCTGCAAGAAGCAAATGGAAGATATGCAAAATATGGATCTGTGCTGATGATTCCTAAAGGTATGAAAACTGATATCCTGGACACACTTGCAGACAGCATGTCAAAGATTAGTCCTTATCCTGAGAGGCAACACTATGAGAATGTTGCCAAAGCGCTTGTGGAGAAGCATCCCAGTCTAAAAGAGCCAGGGTGTGGAAAGGGTTGGTACGGCTGGTTCCACAGCCTGAAGTTTAAGCTCGGAAACTATCGACAGAAGTTAAGTGCAGCTGGATGCCCAGAGGTGAGGGTCAACAAAAGAAAAGAAGAAGCCAAGGGACCACGTATGAAGAAGTCAAAGAAGGGCGAGGTCCACTACTGTCCAGATCCCCCTGAAGGACTGAGTGATGAAGACATGGAAGAAAAGCGGAGGATGATGGAGGTACATCATACACACACATGCACATCATACTGCATACTGCATACACACCTGCCTATATAATACTAACTACCTACACTTTGCTTTTGTGTCTGTGTTGCCTAATATTTTGTCTTAGTATGTGTCCTTTGTGCTTGTGCAATCTAATTCAGGTGGAAGTGCTGAAAAAAGAACCAGATCACCAGCAGATAGATGAGCTGATGTCTGCCACGTTCTCCAAGCGCAGAAAGGAGATCGTAGGGCATCAACCTCTCATTGGGGATGTCATAGCTAGATGGCCGGCCATGTTCTGTGAGAGACAGGTATAACAATAGGCAACACTCAGCCTAAGATTAATCACTTAATCCAATGACTGGATATCAATGTATTAGCTTCCCTCAAGGAAGTACTAGAGAGATGTCTGATACTATACTGTAGTCTGTTCAGAATCAAAAGTTAAGCAGCTGCCTCAAAATTTCACGTTTTTTTTTTTTTTCTGAATGGTGGCGTGAATGTCCATACAGATAAGTGAGAGGATTGTGTTTAATATTACTGAGTGGATGAAAGCCTTTGACAACAGACAACCTTAGCTTACTAAATTGTGACTCTATGCTTTGAATTTTTTTTCTCTAATTTCTTAACTTTTTTGTCTCCTCAGGTTCGGGCAGAGTTCAAAAGAGTCGTAAGCACAGACCTTCTCGAGTCGTTCCTCGACGGACTTGATGAGCTGGCACCAAGACTGCTGGAAGTGTACGAAGCTGCGACAAAGTCGGCAAAGAAGCCTGCACTGAAAGCCATTTTGGACTGTCTGAAGAAAGACGTGAGTAGACAAGCTGAGAATTGTAAAATTGGGCACCAGATGTTTACAATAAAATCCCAACACTGCTTTTTTTTTTTTCTTGTAGGACACAAACGAAAGGAGAAGGACTGCTGCTCTGCTGGGTCTGCCACACTACCTAAGAGAAGAGCCATCAGACATCATCAGGATGTGTGACGTAAGACGTTTTTCTGTCATGCATAACAGCCCATATACAAACCCACCCACCCACCCACATATACACACCCACCCACCCACATATACACTTGCACGCACACACACACACACACACACATACACGCCCTTTAACACAGAGATTGGATTAGATACTCATGGGTGTTGATGGCAGCAAAATAGTGATGATGCAGGGAGGAGTGAGGGGCAGAATAGTGATGGGGTGGACGAGGGTTGGGTGGAATAGTGGTGATGGGAGGAGGGAGGGGTAGAACAATGTTGGGGAAGGAGAAAGGAGCGGTAGAATAGTGATGGGGAGAGGACCCAGTGCAACATACACTTCCCCAGATCTGAGAGGACACAAGTTTTCACCCTGGCAGTAACCTTCCAACATTGCACCTACAAACATGCACACTCACAACTGAAAGCCCAAGAAGACTATTTTATTAGCCTGAAAAGGTTTATGATTACTGAGACTTAAGTAGCTTTGCAGAGCATGTAATTCTTGACCCAAACATTCACACTATTTTTTTCTGCTTTTCAAGGCCCATGGTGAGACTCTTGCTGAAGCCATGGAGGGGATGCAACTTGGCCTGTTGATAGGCTATGAAGGTGACAACCAGGATCCCTTTCCACATGAGGTCTTCAATGTGGCTGTTGTGGTTGAGGGGACTGTTGTGCTTCACAACTTCAAGGATGTGCCATCGAGCTTTGCCATGCTTTTGGGGATCATCTACTGCGTGAACCTTGAGTATCCACGAGCCATGAAGTATCCCTTTGAGTTCCTTCAGAGGGTAGTGATGAAGATCAAACCAGATCAAGCCTCTGCCAGAGTCCACGGCATCCGAAACAAGCTCCTGAGGTATAATTTGTAAACCATGCCCCAACCGAGAATAGGTTTGGAAACAGGAGAGGAGCCCTGATTTTTTTTGTTGGACTTGATACATTTGCTTTTGTTGGAATGAATACATTTAAGGCTGAATATTGTTCAAATAATGGGGTCTAAGTATACTGTATTTAGGTTTCAAATATTTGAAAACAACCAGCTGCAGTCTGAAGTTTTAGTTTGTTTGTGTTTGGGGTTCAGGACAGCTTTTGGTACAAGTCAGCTGGATCTGTGAGATTAATGTTAAAGGATTAGTTCACTTTAAAAAAACTTTTGCTGATAATTTACTCACCCCCATGTGATCCAAGATGTCCATGTCTTTCTTTCTTCTGTCGAAAAGAAATTAAGGTTTTTGATGAAAACATTCCAGGATTTTTCTCCATATAATGTGTTTCAATGTGCACCAAACGTTCCAAGGCCCAAATGAGAGTTTCAGTGCAGCTTCAAAGGGCTTAAAACGACACCAGACGATGAATAAGGGTATTATCTTGCGAAACGATAGGGCATTTCAAAAATAAATTCAAAAGTTTAAGTTTTATAAGCACAAATGCTCTGTTCTGTGATTCGCGTTCTGATGACGTAACGTAATACGCAGGGAATCGCAATAACGTTGAAAAGGTCACGAACGAACGTCACGAACGCGCATCACAGAACAGAGCAAGGCGAGCATTTGTGCTTTTAAAACGTAAACTTTTTTATTTATTTTTTAAATGACCGATCGTTTCGCTAGATAAGACCCTTATTCATCGTCTGGTATCGTTTAAAGCCCTTTGAAGCTGCACTGAAACTGTCATTTGGACCTTGAACCGTTTGGTGCCCATTGAAGTCCATTATATGGAGAAAAATCCTGGAAATGTTTTCATCAAAAACATTAATTTCTTTTTGGCTGAAGAAAGAAAGACATGGACATCTTGGATGACATGGGGGTGAGTAAATTATCAGCAAAAGTTTTTTTTAAAGTTAACTAATCCTTTAAAAGGTTTTTTAAATGTTTAAATTTTAAAACCTGTTCAATATTTCAATGTTGTGTAAGAAAAAAAGCTAATGCTTTTAAAGGAATGTATTTTCTATTGGGTGAATATGAATAGTGTTCAGTACATCTTTGGGTGACCTAATGGGGATATGACAAGCAGAGTGCATATAGAAGGTGAGCTTCTATTTATCTTAGCTTCATGTTACCCACACCCAATTGAAGTTTGTTAACTAAAAAAGTATTGATTACAAGTTTGAGATGATTGCATGATTGAAATGTTTATGTATAGCTTGTATTGGCTTAACATTGGTTTTAATAAAAAAAATGTTTTGTACTCAAATTTGTGTGTTTTTATAATTAATTAAGTTAAAACAAGGCATTATTTTAGATCATGTTAACTTGATACCCAAATTCAAAGACATTACTTAATTGAAATTACTATGTTGAACCCACTAATGGGGATAAGTGAACAGAATGCTCATTAATGAGTTCACTTTATTTTGAACTTGCATAGCAAAGTTGAAACAACAATAGTTGTATAGTCATGTTGACTCGCAGAAGACAATTCACAGCTTAACAAGAATCAAAATAATGAGTTAAAACAATTCATTAATCCATTTTGTTTTTACTTGAAATTTTGAGGCAGCTGCTTAACTTATGATTTTAAGTAGAACCAAGTAGATATTTTTTACAGTGTACAGGAGCTGGGATTGAAAGAGTTGGTCTGGTAAATTTGTAGACATAATAATTTCCAGGACAAGCTTTGACTTGGATTGGGTCGGATCTGTAGCGACTGCACTGATTAATACGGGAGCCGTAAATTTCACGAGTTACAACTCCATCTTCTAGCCGAGGATGAGAGCCATTAAGCCACAGAGAACTATAACCTCCACATGACATGTAAGACATACACCACTCAGGCATCTGAGCACTTGATCCATTAATGAAGAGTCGATACCAGCCGTCCCATTCTACACGAGTGTCATCATGATCAGATATGTATCCATAACTAGACCAGTAATTGACTGTGCTTCTCCAAAAGTTGTCGAGTATGTTGTAGTTATTGCATGGATCATAATCTGTTAGTGAGAGATGATGAGACCACAACATTTTATATTTCAATGTTGAACTTCACAAGCGCAAATCTAAACCAGTCAAACTACAAATAATCATGAGATTCATAAACCATTAATACATAATATGACTGTGTAATAGTGATGGTTCAAGTTAATGTATAAAAATTGCCATTTAAACTTTAATGCAGAACTTTCATTGGAAAAAACAAGAGCAAATTTTGCTGTTGAGATAATCATATATTCACTCATATATATTATATACAACTTACTCAAGTTGATGCTGGATCCAGTGAATATATCTGGACTTATCGTGGAAACCACCTGTGCAACAGTGCTGACATCTAAAAAGAAGGAAATTCATGTCATGAGAGAAATCATTTTAAAAGGTTTGAAAGACTTTTAAAAAAAATACAAAATCACAGTACCTGTGCAGTATCCTGAACACCATAATTGTGGATTCACAAGTTCATAGACATAGTAATTGCCTGGACACGCTTTAACTCTGATGGGTTTTGTCTTGTAATCACAGCAACCTCCCCAATAAGTCCCTCCACAGACCTCCCTGATCACCACTCCATCCTCTATCTGAGGGTGAGTATCATTGAGCCACAGACTGGTGTATGTGTTACAGGTGAATGAACTAACACAGGTCTCTGGCATCCGGATGTCCATTCCATAGTAGAAAAGCCGGTACCAGCCGTTCCAGGAGAAAGAATCGTCACAGATGTAATCTCCACTTTCATTGTTGGCTCTCCAGGGACGATCCAGAGACTCATAGTTGTAGCAGGGATCACTGCTGATGCTTTGGAAAGCAACTGTCATGGACAAAAGAGATCTTTGTATTTTACACTTTGTATTATCTACCTGCATATACACCAGGGGCCTCATGTATAAAACTTTACGTAGATTTCATTCTAAAAGTGTGCGCACGCGCAAAAGATTTTGCATACGCACAAAAGTTTTCAGATTTGTAAAACCCACACCGAATCCTTCCAAAATTCCCTTAAAAAAATGCCAGTAAGTGGAAGATTGTGTACGTGCATCTGCACCCGTCGCCTCCCCAAATTATCCATAAATGGGTCTTACGATGTCTAGCCTTATTATGCCCAACCTTATCTGCATATCATTTTATGGGGTTAGAATTGTTGCATTGTTCCCAATTAATAGATTGAGATTCACAAATAAATGTAAAGATTTTCACAAATTAAATCAAATTCACAAATAAATAAAAATGAGATTTGCAAATAAAAAAATAAAAATTAGTTTAGTCACAAACACAACTCTGCCTGGCATTCATTTGTGGATTTTGAAACACTTTTAGCTTCAAGACGTGCAGACAAATCCACCCACTGTCTACTTAAGCTAATCAGATAACAGCCATCTTGCGTTGACCAATCGTAGTAAGCTCTCACTCCAACCAATCACGATTTGCTTTACAGTTAGGGCATTATAAGGCCCAAATTGGTACAGTAAAAAAAAGTTTAAAATTTGGATTTCGTTACACTATTTGACTTTGTATCAAGCCAAGCCACAGTATTATATTTTATGAGCCTTTGAAAATGTGAAAGAAACCACGCACGTCTCTGTTATGGGAACAAAACGTTATGGAAGCGTCACGTTATTCAAGGTAAAACAGAAAAGCATCAATAGCTGACTAATGAATAACTAGATTAAACATGCAAGTTTGTGTAATAGGTGAAATTACTGTCACACAACAGGCAACAGCGATTCCCAGTTCTTGAGTCAAGCAGTTTTAATGACGCATATGAGCAGCTCTGTGGATCTAGAGCATTATAAACAGTATTTTAAACATTAAATAAATGTATTATGATTACTTTTGTTTGTAGAAACATATGTGTGGGTTCTTTTTAAATGTGTGACAGGTTGTTGCATTCCCATAGAGAAAGCTTGGTTTGCTCATCAAGAACAAACGAAAAAAACAGAGGGAACATTGGCCATGTAATGTCTGACATATTTCACAGAAAGTGGTTGGTACAAAGAATTTTAATTAAGAGTATTTAATCATTCATCTGCACTTTTAAACATTTATGCTATACCTACAATGACCCCTCAAAAGTGTGCAAGTTCTAGACTTCTCAAGTATGAAAGGCTCATTTACTATATGAATGATTCCTATACACTTGTTTCATTTCTACATTTGGTAACACTTTACAATAAGGTTATTTTTTTAAACATTAGTTTATGTATTAACTATAACATGAACTAACCGTTAGCAATACATTTGTTACTGTTTTTGTTAATCTCTGTTAACATTAGTTAATAAAAATAAAGCTGTTCATTGTTTGTTCATGCTAGTTCACAGTGCATTAACTACAAGATTTTAATAAAGTATTAGTAAATGGTGAAATTATAATGGACAAAGATTAACAAATGCTGTAAGTGCAGTTCATTATTAGTTAATGTTAACTAATGTAGTAAACTAATGTACCTTACTGTAAAGTGTTACCCTACATTATGGAAAGCAAAAGATAGAAAGAGGAATTGAAAGTTATAAAGTGAAAAAATGACTGTACCTGTTACTCCATTGGTTATTTCACCTGTTAAAACAAAATTCAAGCATAAATATTTACATTTAGGAGTATCTTATCAGTTCACATATTTGAAAGGGTCAATCCAATGAGACATAATTGGTCAGTTATAGATTTTAAGATGTGAAAAACACTCACCATTAACCAGCAGGATCAGTGACGCACACAGTGAAATTAGAAACCTCATTGTGACAAACAGATCTGTAAAGACAACTTTTTGAGATTATACACATACATCTGCGAAAGGAATAACAACAATATATTTGTTGCTATGTTCATTTCAACTTGTAAGCTATTAAAATCCAAACAAGTAATTTAAATATAATATACATGAAATAACTTTACCTGAGATCAGAGCAAACTCAGGGAGATTCTCTCTTCAGAAGTTCAACACAGTGATGCTGAACTGCAGATCTCACAATCTCATCAGTGCCTTTAATACCTGTGGGTAGATCATTACTGGAACTCTTAACAATACCTTAAAGCAGTGTTTCATTTCTTTTTATTTTGTGAGAGATTGTATCAATGCTTGTCATTCAATCGGGTCACTTCATTGTGCGGCTCTGTTGTGTACCGGCTGCTCTGATATTACAATGGCAACAATGGTTAATCTAAAGTTGATCTAAAATCAGAGTTAATCTAGATAAGAAAGATTCCCAGCAACTATACATATACTATGTACACACACACACACACACACACACACACACACACACACACATCAGTAGATTAGCTCTTAACTTTAGGAAGCGCAAGTACCTGTAGAATCAGCACTATATGATGAATAAAAATGACAAACACATTTAAAAGGAACATTTACATTAAATGTATTCATCTCCCAGCGAACATCACACAACATGACCACTGTCCACTTAGCAATCTTACAAATAGATTCTTTAAAAAAAAAACTGAGCAACAAAAAAGTAGCCCCATAAACTTGCAATACTAGATTACATGCAAAAGTCTTATGGTGTATTCACACCGAACGCGAATTTAATTTATTGCGCGAGTAGATTACATATAGGCCTAAAGTCAATGCATAAACGCGAATAGACGCATCATTCGCGCCGGGCGTTGCGAATGACGCGAATTGGGCGACGCGAATTGGGCGACGCGTTTGCCGCGAATGCCTTCCGCGCAAGTTGAAAAATTTGAACTCGAGCAAATGTTCAAGCGTCTAACTAGACGCGATAGACGCGTATTTGACGCTCTATTCGGGTTCGGTGTGAACACACCATTAGTGATAAAAAGTTGCTCTCAGGCAAAGATCCATTCAGTAAATCATACAGTTTCAGTCTCATACTAGAAAGACTCTTTCAAAAGTCAATGCAGCAGCACTGTAGACCCCTGAACATGCATTTCTAGCTACTTTACAGGGACTTTAATAAGATGTAGGACTATTTAAGAAGAGTGGCGCTGCTTGGACACGAACTTGTCAATAGTGCGACACTGAATGTGGCCTTTCAGTCTTTCCTCATATTTAATTAAAAACTAAACCTAGAACAAAAACAACTTTGGTTATTTGAGCAGAGAGAATAATTCAAAAAGTGCGGTAACATTCTTCAAAGCCTTTATAATTGAAAATACAGTATGTCAACATTTGAAGTGGGTCAAAAAAGTTCAAAGAACGGGTATTTGTCACGAACCACACCGGGAAACACAGGAGAAGATCCAATTGCAGAAAGTATGTTTAATAATGGAAATCCGTTACTCAAAATCCAGTCCAGGCAATAGTCGATATCATAATCCATCCAAAACAAGAACATAAACAGGAACACAGAAGTGGCGTGATAAATACAAGGACTCCGTGACACATACTGAAACAGACAGGGTTATATACACAGGGAAATGACAATGCTAATGGGGAACAGGCTGAGTGCAATAATTAGTGATAAGAGACAGCTGAGTGCAATGAAAAGACAAGGATCATGGGGGATGTAGTTCAAGAGTGTGATGGACACCGTGGGGAAGGAGGACATCTAGTGGTGACCCAAGGAACATAAACCAGACACTGTGACATAACCCCCCCTCTACGGAGCGGCTACCAGACGCTCCAAGACGTGACAGACAAACAAGTGTCCAGGCGGGAGGTGGACTGGTGGAGGATCAGGGGGAGGGATGGGGGGCCAGGTCCATGGAGAGAAACGGGGACAGGGAGTGACAGTTCATCTGGCGGCCAGGGCGGAGACGACTTTCCCTCGGGCGGCCAGGACGGAGACTTTCCCTCGGGCGGCCAGGGCGGAGACTTTCCCTCGGGCGGCCAGGGCGGAGACTTTCCCTCGGGCGGCCAGGGCGGAGAATATCCCTCGGGCGGCCAGGGCGGAGACTTTCCCTCGGGCGGCCAGGGCGGAGAATTTCCCTCGGGCGGCCAGGGCGGAGAATTTCCCTCGGGCGGCCAGGGCGGTGAATACCCTTCAGGCGGCCAGGGCGAATCAGGCAGTGCAGGCGGCCGGGACGGGACAGGTCCTTTGGACGACCAGGGCGAAGACCCCTCGGGCGGCCATAGCAGAGGCTCTGGAACAGACGGCACTGGCTCCGGCTCTCGAACAGCAGGCACTGGCTCCGGCTCTCGAACAGAAGGCACTGGCTCCGGCTCTCGAACAGAAGGCACTGGCTCCGGCTCCCGAACAGCAGGCACTGGCTCCGGCTCCCGAACAGCAGGCACTGGCTCCGGCTCCCGAACAGCAGGCACTGGCTCCGGCTCCCGAACAGCAGGCACTGGCTCCGGCTCCCGAACAGCAGGCACTGGCTCCGGCTCCCGAACAGCAGGCACTGGCTCCGGCTCCCGAACAGCAGGCACTGGCTCCGGCTCCCGAACAGCAGGCACTGGCTCCGGCTCCCGAACAGCAGGCACTGGCTCCGGCTCCCGAACAGCAGGCACTGGCTCCGGCTCCCGAACAGCAGGCACTGGCTCCGGCTCCCGAACAGCAGGCACTGGCTCCGGCTCCCGAACAGCAGGCACTGGCTCCGGCTCCCGAACAGCAGGCACTGGCTCCGGCTCCCGAACAGCAGGCACTGGCTCCGGCTCCCGAACAGCAGGCACTGGCTCCGGCTCCCGAACAGCAGGCACTGGCTCCGGCTCCCGAACAGCAGGCACTGGCTCCGGCTCCCGAACAGCAGGCACTGGCTCCGGCTCCCGAACAGCAGGCACTGGCTCCGGCTCCCGAACAGCAGGCACTGGCTCCGGCTCCCGAACAGCAGGCACTGGCTCCGGCTCCCGAACAGCAGGCACTGGCTCCGGCTCCCGAACAGCAGGCACTGGCTCCGGCTCCCGAACAGCAGGCACTGGCTCCGGCTCCCGAACAGCAGGCACTGGCTCCGGCTCTCGAACAGCAGGCACTGGCTCCGGCTCTCGAACAGCAGGCACTGGCTCCGGCTCTCGAACAGCAGGCACTGGCTCCGGCTCTCGAACAGCAGGCACTGGCTCCGGCTCTCGAACAGCAGGCACTGGCTCCGGCTCTCGAACAGCAGGCACTGGCTCCGGCTCTCGAACAGCAGGCACTGGCTCCGGCTCTCGAACAGCAGGCACTGGCTCCGGCTCTCGAACAGCAGGCACTGGCTCCGGCTCCGGCTCCAGCTCCGGAACGGGTATTGACACTGGCTCTGGTTCGGGAACAGCAGACACTGGCTCCGGCTCTGGAACAGCGGACCCTGGCTCCGGCTCTGGAGCAGCAGACACAGGCATGTCCGGGATTCGAGTCAATTGCTCCAAAAAGTCCAGTATACCCTTGGCGGCCACACAAATGGGCATCACATGAACAGTCTCTGACTGGGCAGACGGGATGTGAATAGTCTCAGGCTGGGCAGACGTGACCTGAACAGTATCTGACTGGGCAGACGTGACGTGAACACTCTCTGGCTGGGCAGACGTGACGTGAACAGTCTCTGGCTGGGCAGACGTGACGTGAACAGTCTCTCGCTGGGCAGACGTGACGTGAACAGTCTCTCGCTGGGCAGACGTGACGTGAACAGTCTCTCGCTGGGCAGACGTGACGTGAACAGTCTCTCGCTGGGCAGACGTGACGTGAACAGTCTCTGGCTCAGCAGTCGTGCGTCTCTTACCCCCTCTCCGTCTGCGACGGTGAGACGGTGGCTCCAATTCGTCCCTCACCCTCCCAGAGTCGAAGGGGGGCCATGGTGGAGAGTGGTGTTGGACTCCCTCTCGACCACCAACTCCTCTGCGACCTCCCCGGGTCCCACGAAAAATGACTAGACGGGTTCCCTCAAACATATCTCTCCTCTCCCGCTCAGTGGCTGGGGAGGAGAAGTTGGAACACATACCGCTGGATCTGTGTGTGACGGAGTCCTTCTGTCACGAACCACACCGGGAAACACAGGAGAAGATCCAATTGCAGAAAGTATGTTTAATAATGGAAATCCGTTACTCAAAATCCAGTCCAGGCAATAGTCGATATCATAATCCATCCAAAACAAGAACATAAACAGGAACACAGAAGTGGCGTGATAAATACAAGGACTCCGTGACACATACTGAAACAGACAGGGTTATATACACAGGGAAATGACAATGCTAATGGGGAACAGGCTGAGTGCAATAATTAGTGATAAGAGACAGCTGAGTGCAATGAAAAGACAAGGATCATGGGGGATGTAGTTCAAGAGTGTGATGGACACCGTGGGGAAGGAGGACATCTAGTGGTGACCCAAGGAACATAAACCAGACACTGTGACAGTATTGTTCAAAACGTATAACTTTGATGAAAGGTTTTGATCCTTTAAATGTTGACTACTGTAGAATCACACTTACATATTATGGAACCATTATCAAAATGATTTAAAAAAAACTAATTATGCAATTATTACAAATACTTCTCTTTCTTACTATTCCTGAATGTAACTGCCCACAAAAGGGAGACCATTAAGCCACTTTACTTACTCATCAAAATGAATTACCTTTTGGGTTACTCTCTGCATTATGTCCTCATCATATGATTTGATATACTAGATAAAATATGAATCTATAATTTTTAAAGATGGTGCTGCACTTATATAATATAAAAGTAAGGAGGTGGGTGCCATTTTGTTTGAGGGAAAATGTTTTCTCCTGTTTTCCTGTGTTGTCAGGGAGCCAGAGAAGCTCAATTGTGGTTTATTTAATAATTGTTTTGGTGTATGTACAGGCAAGTTATACCTAAAGTTAAGTTAGGAGTCCATTTGGCCCTGCTCCCTCTCGTACCATGGCGGTAGTTAAACAAAATCAGGGTTTCGGGATAAGTTTTGAGTTGACAAAACCAATACAATCATCTTTATTGGTACCATGACAACGACCATCAACTTTCTCTGTCAACTCAGGCTTTAATCCTGAGCTCGTGGAGCGACATAAGTAGCGAACATGAAACATGCAATTCACTTCTCACGAGAGAGTCAGTGCGATTTCATTTTCTCTTCTCCCAAAGATTAAGACATTGAAGAATATTTATTATATACTGTAAATGCATTTACATAGCAAGAAGAAAATATCTTACTATATCAGTGCAAGTGAAAGTTATCAAGAAGATAACATATATAGCGACACAGAGATTTGAACATGTCAGCTCACATGTAGTCATCTTTAAAGCTCTATGTATTAATTATAAAGCGTATTTATCTGTATATACGCATTTAGACTAAATGCTTAATAATAATTGTTGAAAGAAAATTGCTCATGTGTAATGGATTAAATGTGTAATAATTACATAAATAATATACAATTATTAAAATTATGCCAGATGATATTGTGAAACTGTGGAAGTGACTTTTTTGCGTCAGGCGTGTCACTTTGCTCACAGCTGACTGGTCCAATTTTGGGTTGACGTCTCTTACCCAGAACATAACCTGCTCTAAAACAGGTTATCTGTGGAGTGGAAGTTACTATTGCAATAAACAGCTAAAAGCCAACTTTCATGGTGCCTACAACCCCGGGTCGGCACTAACTAAACTGAAACACCTGATACCCACCTAAACCAGCTTGGTATAGGCACCTGAAATTTACATTTATTGTTTTGTTTATTAAATAAAGAACAGCACAAGTTCATTATCTGGCAGTGTGTTATTGGAGACAAGAAGTTCTTCTGCTCTCTCCCCAAATTTTGTTACCACTGACCCGATTTACCCATAATCTAAAGAGGGCAACTAGTACACTATTCAGAAATATTCTAGCCGTTTCTACTTTTATTTTTTCAATCCTCTAATTGAAATGGTTAAAGCTAAACATAAACATGTTGTTTCAACTGGAAGTTAATTTGAATTTCTTTTCTTTTTTTCCTTTCTAAATCACACCTCTGTGTTACTCTTCCACAAAAAACTTTCCATCCTGTTTGATCCAGTTACACCAATCAGTTTTCTATTATCAACAATGAAAGGGAGGTTATTGCATTCATGTATTCATCTTGTTCAGGAACCAGATCATCTTTCTATACTGAAAGCCTGTTATAGAAATAATTCCTTGAGCAGCAACATAAACGTATTCATTTTTTTAAACAATAGAACTGAAAAGAAGCGGAAAACAGAAATAATCCTTTTTTTAATGCTTTTGAATAAACATGAATCTGATTGTCTTTGTTACCATAGTAAAAGATGTAGTATATAGCAATTCATGTAAATGATTCAATAATGCTTTTTTTTTATTCTAGACAAAGACTACATGAGATAAGAAGAAAATTAGAAACCCAAAACCAGTATGACATCAATACCACATTCATTAAAATGGCATTAGACAAAATGCATGTAAAATGTTGTGGTACTAAACTAAAAGTGTGTGAGGACACTCATCAGAGGAACAAGTATCAGCATCAGAGAACCACACAGACAAGAAGCCTCAGATGCCTTCACTTGTTCTGGGACCCACTTATCTGTGAACAGGGAATATAATGCAATGCAGTGAAATGTAATGTATTCATGACAGAAATCTTCAGAAACTTTTATTTATAAATGATTAAAATAATGAGATGTTCACCTGTGTTCCCTTCAGACAACACCAGAGGACCCATGGATATGGAAGCGTCATGGAAGTCCAGAGACCTGCGCTCTCTCCACTGGTGTCCAGAGCCACAGTCCTAATAGAGGAAATAGCAAAATCCAGCTGTGTGAATCTCTGTTAAATATCACTGAACAAACATGAAACAAAGAGTTGCAGAAAGTCTCCAGCAGAGGGCAGAAAAAATATATTTTAGCAGAAAAAAACAGGCAGACTTACACACTGACACTGAAGCATTTAACAATCTAATATAGAATTTAACAGTCATTTTTATATATTTAAAGTGATACTTTACATTTATTATCAATCACTCATAAAACATTGTCATTATGAGAGGTTTTGTAAATTCACCGTTGAGCAGCGATTGCTTGACAGAAGGCAAAGGTGAACAGCGCAGTGTAGGTAAAGCCTAGTGGAGTTTGCAGTGAAGATAAACATCCTGAAGGAGAAACGGCTGGATGTCGAGACGCCGTTCTGCAGCAGATCCACTGTGCCGTCATTCGGATTGGGACACCTGAGAATATCAATAAATGACAATCAACAAATCAAATTATTTTCTTTCTTTCCACTGTATAAAAGTGGAATCCTGTACTTTAGTCTTGAAATCCTGAGAGATAAAGTATCTCTGGCAATCCTAAAGTCAGGTCAAGTCATCTTCATTTATATAGCGCTTTTAACAATGGATTGTTTCAAAGCAGCTTTACAGAGATAAACATATAATTTAAGGTAACAGATTGTTTTGGCGTTATAGCGGTTCTTGAATAATGTTACTTCCAGCTAAAGTTAACTTTGATTGATTCACCTCCGTCGAAATGATCAGACTTTAAACGCGAACCTGTGATTAACGCTGACGGCGTTCACATGCGCATTCAGAATTCTATAGTTATGTGCTTTTTAAAATATGTGCGCAGGTTTGTAATTCATACAACCCAGCCTAAACAAACTACTTTTCTTGCCTATAAATTTTGATACAGAATTTGTTTTATTTTATCACTTCGGGGTACGCGAGCCGGAATTCACAACGCTTTATCTGTAGAGTGGGAAAGGGTTTAAAAAAATCCCTGCTTTACTCTGAAAGGATGAGATCCCAGCGGAGGCTGTAATCAGGATCATTCACAGGTGTAGCCCAACACGTGTCCATCACCAGGGCGAACTGGCGGCTGTCGACCCCCTCAACACGAACTTCCACATGCATCTCCTGGTCGAGCTCTGCATCCACTCTACCAGTGAAGGGCCGGGTAAACTCATCATCCTCATATGGGATCATCCGGACCTGATATCTGCCTTCACCAGCGGGGAGAATCTTGTGCACAATACTGATGAAATGTTCCCAAAAAAAATCAAGTACAATTAAGTAAAATCGTGTACATTTTTGTATTTGCCTCAACTCAATTTAGAAATGTAAACATTTCAAGAGCATAGCATATATATATATATATTCTTAGAGTATATTTGCATTTGTTTACTAATTGTTATACTGTGCATTCGTTTTTCCTGCTTAAAAGATTCCCACCTCTCCAATGGGTTGATGTTCACATTCATGGAAAGTGTTTGTGATTGAGGATAAGCACAGCTGAAAGAAAGCTTCAGGATTTTCTCTCTGCTAATGAGACCTTCTGACCTCGGTGTCCCCAGAATAAAGTTATCATAGATGAAGTGGGTGCCGTTAGCCTGATGGAACATGGATATTATATTTGAACATATTAACCTGTTAACATTTTAACCACAGACTAAAGAGTTTGTTAGTGGGGGTTCCCTGTATATACAAGAGAATAGCTTTGCCTAAATGACTGATCATGAGTCTCTTGTGAGTGAACACTATATTAAAAAGTTATCAAAAAGAATTACTGCTTTCACCATCTTTACATGTAAATCTTTACAGCAAGAGCAGTATCATTAAACCAACATTAGAAATTACAACATCAATTTTGTCTAGATCAAAACCAACTGGCATCACATAAGACATTTTTGTTTGTTTGATTTTTTCAGTGAAAACCTGAGATGATAGTACATTGAATATCATTGTATGTAATATATCCTACCAGAAGATTTGTACCACAAATGTGTTCATCATTATCAAAATGGAATTCCACTCTGCCATTCCGGACCGTTGCTTTGCAGCCGGGATCATTGAGGTGTAAGACATCAGCTGGAAAACCAGCCTCAAAGAGCTGACAGCGAGACACAGACATAGAGCCAGAGCTGCTTTCACAGGTTTCTGAGAAATCTGAGAGAGAAAAACACCAAAAGATGGTCAGAATTAATATTATTGTTAATAATAATAATAATAATAATAACCAATGAATTGCAGAAAATGTTTTTAGTAGAATGAGTTTCACCAAAAGAATCTGGACTGGTCTGGTTGTTGTAACACAAACAGCCATAGACGCCGTTTTTCTCTCCACACCATTCATCCTCTGTGCAGTTGAGTTGGGCACAGGGGTCTAAATGAGGAAAACATAGAATAAACAAAACAAAGGGAAAAGCAGGGGCCATCAACTAAACATTCTGTATTATGTACAAATATGGCCAGTAAACCCACTTGACGTTGGTTTATTCGTTAAAAATATCAATGAAAGAGTCAAAAAATGCCAATTCATGTTTATAAATGAGCAGAAAACATGTATGCTAATATGATTTGCAGGTCTGATTCTTACTCATCTTTACTAAAATAATTCAGCAATTAATTTACTACACTCTAGTGAAAAAGTGTGATGAACTGGGAGGAAAATTAAGAATTACTTTAATGAAAATACATGTCAAAAAAGTATACACTCCTGTTCAAACGTATGTTTTTAGGAAGGATTCTTTTTTATTTGAAGTTATTCAGCAAGGATGCATGAAATTAATCAAAAGCAACAGTATAGAGTCGTGTAACAAAATATTTATGTTTCAAATAAATGCTGTTTTTCTATACATTAAAGAATCCTCAAAAAAAATGTGACAGTTTCCACAAAAAAATTAAAGGCACAATATGTAAGTTTCGCCGCTAGAGGTCACTTATTCAAAACAATAACAAAGGCTATAAATATATATATATATATATATACACTCCCCGGCCAATTTATTAGGTACACCTGTCCAACTGCTCGTTAACACTTAAGTTCTAAGCAGCCAATCACATGGCGGCAACTCAGTGCATTTAGGCATGTAGACATGGTCAAGACAATCTCCTGCAGTTCAAACCGAGCATCAGTATGGGGAAGAAAGTTGATTTGAGTGACTTTGAACGTGGCATGATTGTTGGTGCCAGAAGGGCTGGTCTGAGTATTTCAGAAACTGCTAATCTACTGGGATTTTCACGCACAACCATCTCTAGGGTTTACAGAGAATGGTCCGAAAAAGAAAAAACATCCAGTGAGCGGCAGTTCTGTGGGCGGAAATGCCTTGTTGATGCCAGAGGTCAGAGGAGAATGGCCAGACTGGTTCGAGCTGATAGAAGGGCAACAGTGACTGAAATAACCACTCGTTACAACCGAGGTATGCAGCAAAGCATTTGTGAAGCCACAACACGCACAACCTTGAGGCGGATGGGCTACAACAGCAGAAGACTCCACCGGGTACCACTCATCTCCACTACAAATAGGAAAAAGAGGCTACAATTTGCAAGGGCTCACCAAAATTGAACAGTTGAAGACTGGAAAAATGTTGCCTGGTCTGATGAGTCTCGATTTCTGTTGAGACATTCAGATGTTAGAGTCAGAATTTGGCGTAAACAGAATGAGAACATGGAACCATCATGCCTTGTTACCACTGTGCAGGCTGGTGGTGGTGGTGTAATGGTGTGGGGGATGTTTTCCTGGCACACTTTAGGCCCCTTAGTGCCAATTGGGCATCGTTTAAATGCCACGGCCTACCTGAGCATTGTTTCTGACCATGTCCATCCCTTTATGGCCACCATGTACCCATCCTCTGATGGCTACTTCCACCATGTCACAAAGCTCTAATCATTTCAAATTGGTTTCTTGAACATGACAATGAGTTCACTGTACTAAAATGGCCTCCACAGTCACCAGATCTCAACCCAATAGAGCATCTTTGGGATGTGGTGGAACGGGAGATTCGCATCATGGATGTGCAGCTGACAAATCTGCGGCAACTGTGTGATGCCATCATGTCAATATGGACCAAACTCCCTGAGGAATGCTTCCAGCACCTTGTTGAATCTATGCCACGAAGAATTGAGGCAGTTCTGAAGGCAAAAGGGGGTCCAACCCGTTACTAGCATGGGGTACCTAATAAAGTGGCCGGTGAGTGTATATATATATATATATATATATATATAATAAAAGCTGGATGACTTGTTTTACAAAATGGCATGCAATTATTTTTTAAATATATTGTATGGTGGAAAAAAATGCTTTCTGATTATGCTGTTAGCCACTTGACAAAATAGTGTTGTCACAGTCCTGTCTATTGTCTAGCCCCTCCCATATTGTTATCTGATTATTGGTTAATTTGTCCCACCTGTCCTTCTCGTTACCCTCCTTTGTTTGTTCCCCTATTTAGCCTCCCTGTGTTTGTAGTCCTGAGCTGGTTCGTTTGTCCAAGTTACCTGTTCCTTGTGTTTCCTTCCCGCTTGCTCACAGTGCTTTTTGAGTTTGTACCTTATCTACCTGTCACTAATAAATTTCCTCTGCATTTGAATCCTCGTCTCAGTTCTGACTATTCCGGGACAGAACGAACCAGACAAGTATGTGGATTCAGCAGAGTGAGTTTTTGCCTCCGGGAAAGGATCTTCAATCTCCTAGTTTGAATACTTTGCTAGATGCGCTCAGAGGACTGAGGAGACCATGGCAGCCGGCGGTCAGCCGGGAGGAGGTAAGCCCAGGACTGCGATGGTGACTGGCAACCATTATAAAGCTCCGATTCACCCACAATATTTTGAGGGAACCCGCTTGCCCAGATTTTCTGGGACTCGGGGAGGTCTAAGAGGGGGACATGGTCGTCAGGAACTCCAACGTCATTCCACAGGCCAATCGGCCTTCAGCCAGGTACCTGTGCACCTGGTCCCGTCCAGCACAGAACCTTTGCCGCTGGTCCCGTCCAGCACAGTGCCTTCGCCGCTGGTCTCGTCCAGCACAGTGCCTTCGCCGCTGGTCCCGTCCAGCACAGAGCCTTCGCCGCTGGTCCCGTTTAGCCCTGCCTGCGCTTCACGTCAGACCTGCCGAGCCTGCGCTTCACGTCAACCCTGCCGGGCCTGCGCTTCATGCCCCGTCTGCCCAGCCAAGCCCGGTGGTCCAAGAGGAACCGACGTCAGGGGTCTCAATTCCAGTGGTCCGGGAGGGCCTGACGTCAGGGGTCTCAAGTTCAGTGGTCCAGGAGGACTCTACTTCGGGGGTCATGGTTCCGGTGGTGGCCAAAGAGGCGGCAGCACCGCCGTGACCACGTAAATGGCGGAGGAGGAGGAGAACTACCCCAGTACCTACTGTTCCCACCATCAGTCCTGCCATATCCAAGAGAATGGTTCTTTCTTTCAATGCATTGGCCACGCTGCATGCATGGAAGAAGCACATGGTGTCAGCCGATCCTGAGACTGTTCACGTTACTTCTGCCGATCCAGAGACCGTTCACGTCACTTCTGCCGATCCAGAGACCGTTCACGTCACGTCTGCCGATCCAGAGACTGTTCACGTCCCTTTCATCGAGCCAGTGTCTCCGGACAAGATGGCCGCCACACCTGAACCTGAGCCCTCAGCGGAGATGGCCGCCGCCACACCTGAACCTGAGCCCTCAGCGGAGATGGCCACCGCCACGCCTGTGCCCGAGCCGGTGTCTGTTCCTGAGCCCTCAGCGGAGATGGCCGCCGCCACGCCTGTGCCCGAGCCGGTGTCTGTTCCTGAGCCCTCAGCGGAGATGGCCGCCGCCACGCCTGTGCCCGAGCCGGTGTCTGTTCCTGAGCCCTCAGCGGAGATGCCCGCCGCCACGCCTGTGCCCGAGCCGGTGTCTGTTCCTGAGCCTGGGTCTGCTCCACTCTGGTGGTCTCCGCCATGGTCGCCCGAAGGGCCTGCTCCGCCCTGTTCACCTACACAGCCTGCGTCGTCTTGGTTGTCTCCACCATGGTCGCCCAAGTGGTCGTCACAGCCATGGCAGCCCGAAGGATCTGCTCCGCCCTGGTCGCCTGCACAGCCTGTGTCGCCCTGGTCTTCTCCACCATGGCCACCCGATGGACTGTCATCTCCGCCCTGGCCGCCCGATGGACTCTCTGTTTTGCCCTGGCCGCCGGCTAAGCCGTCAACCCTGGTTCCTGTTCCCTTTCATGGACCTGGCCCCCATCCATCCCGCTGATCTTCCACCGTTCCACCTCTCTCCTTGACTCTCTTGTTTTATAGTTGTGTCTTGGAGCGTCTGGTAGCCGCTCGGTAGAGGGGGGGTTATGTCACAGTGTCTGGTTTGTCATGCGCTTGTGTTCTAGTTCTGTTTATTGCTCTCCTGTCTATTGTACAGCTTCTCCCATCTTGTTATCTGATTATTGGTACTTTAATTTAAATTAAAGTAAAAATAGATGATTTCTCTGGATTTAAACAGTGTCAAGTCAACAAGTCAAAAGATACAACATTGGGTTACACTTTATTTTAAGGTGTCATTTTGTTGCATTGTAATTATATATTCAAGTTATATTAATTAACATGTACTTACTGTAGGGTTAGTTTGAGGGTTAGTTGCATGTAATTATGCATCATTTATTGTTATTACTATGGCAGGTACATGTCACATATGTAACAAGGACACTGTAAAATAAAGTGCTACCCAACGGTGTTCTAGTGGTTTTTGGATATTTTAAACCAAAAATCTTACATATTGTGCCTTTAAGCAGCACAACTGTTTTCAAGATTGATAAGAATGTTTCTTTACATTTTAAATTATATTCAAAAAGAAGTTTTTAAACTGTAATAACATTTAACAATATTCATGTTTTTGACTGCCTTGGTGAGCATAAGAGAATACTTCCAAAAGAAAGCATTTAAAAAAGAAATCCGACTAATTTTTTCTTTTGTACAGTAGTGTACACAAGGACTCTCTTAGCATATTAGAGAAACAGCACAGTACTTTACCAGTGGATGATGTCTCATTAAGGCCTCTGTCATCTGATTTGAGAAAGATTTATGTTAATGTCACCCATTTTCAAAAATAATTGCAAAAAGTTAATGAACAAAGCCTATACATGAATCTATTTACCTGCACAGTAAGCTCCGCAAAATATTGGCTTGACAAACTCATAAACGTAGTAATTTCCTGGACAGGCTTTGACTCTTATAGGGTGGGATTTGTAAGTACAGCAGCCGTTCCATGAGGAGAGACAGACCTGACGGGTGACCACTCCATCTTCCAGCTGTGGGTGAGCGCCGTTGAGCCACAGTGGGGAATAAGTGCCACACGTGTACTGATTTACACATGATTCTGGCATCTGAGTATTTTCACCATTGTTGAACATCCTGTACCAGCCATTCCACTCCACATTATAATCACACATGCCATAGTTGTAATAGTTGTCTGTGGATCTCCAAGGCTGATCCAGACTGGTATAGTTGAGGCAGGGGTCGACACTTAGGGTGCTAAAAGATACTATTACAAAAAAATAAAATTAAGGTTTAATGAATTTATGATGAATTCATATTTAAAAGGTCTGTCATTTGAAAGCCAACAATAGAATTCATAATCAGGTCAATTATGAAGAATAATGAATTTACCTGCACAATATACAGGAGCTGGGATTGAAAGAGTTGGTCTGGTAAATTTGTAGACATAATAATTTCCAGGACAAGCTTGGACTTGGATTGGGTCGGATCTGTAACGACTGCACTGATCATCACGGGAGCCGTAAACTTCACGAGTAACAACTCCATCTTCTAGCCGAGGATGAGAGCCATCAAGCCACAGAGAACTAAAACCTCCACATGACATGTAAGACATACACCACTCAGGCATCTGAGCACTTGATCCATTAATGAAGAGTCGATACCAGCCGTCCCATTCTACACGAGTGTCATCATGTCCAGATATGTATCCATAATTATACCAGTAATTGAGTGTGTTTCTCCAGTAGTTGTCAAGTGTGTTGTAGTTATTGCATGGATCATAATCTGTTAGTGAGAGATGATAAGACCAAAACAAACAAGTTATATCTCAATAAGAAACTTCATAAATTGAAATCTCAACTGGTCAAACAACTTACTCAAGGAGATGCTGGATCCAGTGAATATATCTGGACTCACAGTGGAAACTGCCTGTGAAATAGTGCTGACATCTAAAAAGAAGGAAATTCATGTCATGGCAGAAATCATTTACAAAATGGTTTGAAATACTTAAATAAATGAGAAAATCACAATACCTGTGCAGTATCCTGTACACCACATTTGTGGATTCACAAGTTCATAGACATAGTAATTGCCTGGACACGCTTTCACTCTGATGGGTCTTGTCTTGTAATTACAGCAGCCTCCCCAAGGATAACTACCACAGACCTCCCTGATCACCACTCCATCCTCTATCTGAGGGTGAGGATCATTGAGCCACAGATTGATGTTTGTGTTACAGCTGTATGAACTAACACAGGTCTCTGACATCCGGATGTCCATTCCATAGTAGAAAAGCCGGTACCAGCCATTCCAGGAGAAACGTTCATCACAAATGTTATCTCCACTTTCATTGTTGGCTCTCCAGGGACGATCCAGAGACTCATAGTTGTAGCAGGGATCACTGCTGATGTTTTGGAAAGCAACTGTCATGGACAAAAGAGAAATATTGAGTTATGCATTCAAATACCTTTTGTGTAAATGAAAAATATAATGTCTAGTCTACAGTTGAAATGTGTATTTTTTAAAACACTTTCTTCTATCCTATTTAAAACTTCAAATCAGACAATTGTAGGTTGAGATTCTCAAAGAGTGCAAACATTCCTTTAGTTTAGATTATTTTTTGTTTTAGAAGTTCAACACAACTTCTGTTTCCATGTAACAGAGACCAGTCTATTTTGTCTGAACAATCAGAGTACAAGGATGGTTTAGGAAACATTACTTTACCAAATCTGCTCGGAATAGAAATTAGACAATTTACCTGTAAGTTTTTGTTAAGTACAGTAGTCAACATTTGAAGTGGATCAAAACCTTTCATCAAAGTTATAAATGAATTTTGAACAATATCCGTTCTTGTCTTAGGACAACTTTGATGAACTTTTTTGATCCACTTCAAATGTTGACTACTGTAATTGAAAGACATTTGTAGGTAGACATTTGCTTTAACGTATATAAACAGCAAGATTGTGATCTACAAAAATGTGTTTGTTTTTTTAAAAGAGCCCAGAACTGCACCTGCACAGTATGTTGGTCTGGGGTTTGATATGTTGGGTTTAACAAATTCATAGATGTAATAATCTCCTAGACAAGCTTTAACTTGGACAGACGTGGATTTGTGGTCGCCTCACTGCAGGTCAAATATGAAGAGTAATGAATGTACCTGCACAATATACAGGAGCTGGGATTGAAAGAGTTGGCCTGATAAATTTGTAGACATAATAATTTCCAGGACAAGCTTGGACTTGGATTGGGTCGGATCTGTAGCGACTGCACTGATCATTACGGGAGCCGTAAATTTCACGAGTAACAACTCCATCTTCTAGCCGAGGATGAGAGCCATCAAGCCACAGAGAACTAAAACCTCCACATGACATGTAAGACACACACCACTCAGGCATCTGAGCACTTGATCCATCAATGAAGAGTCGATACCAGCCGTCCCATTCTACACGAGTGTCATCATGATCAGATATGTATCCATTACTAGACCAGTAATAGAGTGTGCTTCTCCAGTAGTTGTCGAGAATGTTGTGTTTATTGCATGGATCATAATCTGTTATCGAGAGATGATGACACCAAAACAAACAAGTTATATTTCAAAAAGGAACTTCATAAATGTAAATCTGAACTGGTCAAACAACTTACTCAATGTGATGTTGGATCCAGTGAATATATCTGGACTCACAGTGGAAACTGCCTGTGAAATAGTGCTGACATCTAAAAAGAAGGAAATTAATGTCATGGCAGAAATCATTTACAAAATGGTTTGAAATACTGAAATAAATGAGAAAATCACAATACCTGTGCAGTATCCTGAACACCACATTTGTGGATTCACAAGTTCATAGACATAGTAATTGCCTGGACACGCTTTCACTCTGATGGGGTTTGTCTTGTAATTACAGCAGCTTCCCCAATGAGACCCTCCACAGACCTCCCTGATCACCACTCCATCCTCTATCTGAGGGTGAGGATCATTGAGCCACAGACTGATGTATGTGTTACAGGTGTATGAACTAACACAGGTCTCTGGCATCCGGATGTCCATTCCATAGTAGAAAAGCCGGTACCAGCCATTCCAGGAGAAACGTTCATCACAAATATTATCTCCGCTTTCATTGTTGGCTCTCCAGGGACGATCCAGAGACTCATAGTTGTAGCAGGGATCACTGCTGATGCTTTGGAAAGCAACTGTCATGGACAAAAGAGAAATATTGAGTTCCTTTTGTGTAAGTGAAAAATACAATGTCTACAGTTGAAATGTGTATTTTTTCAAACACTTTCTTCTATCCTATTTAAAACTTCAAATCAGATAATTTGTAGGTTGAGATTCTCAAAGAGTGCAAACATTCCTTTAGTTTAGATCATTTCTCTGTTTGTTTTAGAAGTACAACACAACTTCTGTTTCCATGTAACAGGGACCAGTCTATTTTGTCTGAACAATCAGAGTACAAGGATGGTTTAGGAAACATTATTTTACCAAATCTGCTCGGAATAGAAATTACAAAATGTACCTTTAAGTTGTGTTTTGTTAAGTACAGTAGTCAATATTTGAAGTGGGTCAAAACCTTTCATCAAAATTATACATGAATTTTGAACAAAAACCGTTCTTGTCTTAGGAAAACTTTGATTAACTTTTTTGATCCACTTCAGATGTTGACTACTGTAATTGAAAGACATTTGTAGATAGACATTTTCTTTAACGTATATAAACAGCAAGATTGTGATCTACAAAAATGTATTTTGTAAAAAAGAGCCCAGAACTGCACCTGCACAGTATGTTGGTCTGGGGTTTGATATGTTGGGTTTAACAAATTCATAGACGTAATAATCTCCTAGACAAGCTTTAACTTGGACAGAAGTGGATTTGTGGTCGCCACACTGAGAGGAATACCACATATTAGTTCCCAGGACTTCACGGGTCACCACTCCATCCTCAAGTGTTGGATGAGAACCATTGAGATGCAGTCCAGTTTCTCCACCACATCCCACATAACTCACACACCACTCAGACATCTGGGCACTTTCTCCATTCAGATACAGCCGATACCAGCCACTCCATTCAACAAGAGTGTCATCCTGTCCATGGTACTGATGTGGGCTTTGCCGTATGTCTCTCCACGATTCATTAAGAGTGTTATAATCATAGCATGGATCAGAGATGGAAGTTGTAGGTTCTGAACGAAGAAAATGAAAGGAGACATTAGAGAATCACAAGCAAATACCACTCTAACTCATTCAGGATCATTGGCATCAAAGAACAATACAACAGGAGAAACAGGACATACAGATACTTGAATATTGTGCTTATAAATAACTATACGAAAGATACGCTGGTAAACGGAGGACGCATCTGACAGACTGACATCATCTATAAATATCTCTACACTCCGTAAAATTAATCAACATTAGTAACAAATTATGTTACATTGTTACTTCTTAAGGAAGGTCACTCTTCAGCTGACTCCCAATCTTGACCCCAATTGTTACATTTTCAGTCCAGGGAGAGAAAAAGTATCTTTTATCCAGTCTGATGAAAAACTTGCATCCCATAGTCTGGCTGTTGTTCCAGTTCTGGGATTTTAATTCATGATGAAGTCAACCATTAGCCTGAAGAGTGATTGTTTACCTGATGTTTGTCCATTGATGATTACACCTGTTAAAAACAAATTCCCAGCATTTTGAGTTAATATTATGGCATTCAGTCAGCTGTTAATTATATCCGTCATTCTGAGAGAGATATAATGTGATCACTTTTGAATTTACAACTCACCATTAATCAGCAGCAGCAGCGACACACACAGTGAGATTAGAAACCTCATTGTGACAAACTGACCTGTAAAATCAAAACTTGTTTCTGAATGGTCAATTGTGGCATTCTGTAATGAAAAACTTCTGTATAAGCTGCACTAACTGTATAATTAAGCCCTATTCTGGCATCCGATGTCCTGCACTGCTAACTTGATGTCTCTCGTATCACTTCTCACTCACCACAATACGTTTTTCATATCAATTTATTTACTTTTTTTTAGACATGTAAATGTAATTATGGAAAATAGACATGTAATTATCACAAACTAACCCTATGAGAGGGATCTTTATCACATTGGGGTGAACAAACTGACTGAATATTATACCTTAAGCATGGAATATTATTTTCTGTTAAGTCAGCAACATCACTTTTGTTATACATTTTAACTTACAATACTGACAGTATAACATGACAGTTACTTACACTGCAAGTAACATTCAACTATTCCATAAGTCAACAACCAAAACATATAATTAAAATAGAAGACTCGTGGCTATTAATAAATAATCCGATCTATCTAAAGCAAATGACTGAAAGAGTGATCAGACACTGGGATAAAACGGAGAGACATACTGTTACCTGAGGAAAGATGCAAGGCAAACTCAGGGAGAATCTCTTCAGCAGCTGAACATAGTGATGCTGAGCTGCCTTTATTTATAACTGTGGGTGGGTCGACCTTTACTGGAACCAAGAGCAATCTCTAAACAATCACTTAAACCAGTTTTTCCATTTCTTTGTAAGTTGCGTGAGTGTAACTATGGTTTGCGTGCCATTTAATCGGTTTACTTCATTGTGCAGCTCTGTTGGGTACTGGTTGCTCTGATATTAAAATGCAATGAAAACAATTGTTACGTTCCCTCTCTCTAGTCTAGGGGAAAAGAGGGACTAACAATAAATGAAAGATGTAACAATTAAAAAGTAGTGAGAAATCTCCTTTTCCTCTATCTGTATTTCACTTTTATATCTAACAGATTTACACAACACCCTTTGAGTTTGACCTGATCATAAAAGGAACTTGAGGGAGAATGATTAAGTAGTTCTTTATTTATTTTCTTGAATTGAGGCCAACAAAGGCTTGCTCAATATATTTACAAAATAAGCAAGGGTCAGTAACAGATAAATAAGTTTAAATAATAACCAAATCGTCAGGAGAGGGCGAGGCCAAAATAACAAACAAAATGGAGACTTCCTAAGGTTTAAACCCAATTAAATTTCCTAACAAAAAGAAGATGAAATCAAAGACAATTATCTTACCTCTCTCCCTGACTAACAAAGAATAAACAGGAGAAAAGTTCAGGAGTAGATACTCCAAACAAATTGGCACCCGTCTCCCTACACGGTTGAACAACTTAAACTCACACAGTCTAAGAGCTCGTGGTACTCAAACACAGATCACACAGATAAAGTTTTAACAACAAGTAACACCACAACGTCTGGGATAGCCGAAGAGGGATCTCTTTCGAACACGGTGTCTTTGGTGTTTTATATCCACTCCTGTTAATCAGCACCAGCTGCAGGTGATTTGGGGCGCTGCCTGGCAGAGGGAGAGAGAGAGAGAGAGAGAGACAGAAGGAGGGGAGAAAACATCGCCAGCACCCATAAACTCTAAATATTACGTCATGGGACGTAACACCCCCACCGATAAGTTTATAAATAACAAGTTATTTATAACAAACAGTCACCAATTCACTTTCACTATTTAAAAGTAAATAGCATTCACATGTTATTATAATCATAAAAACTATTTATGACCTAGATAATGCATCCGCAACAACATTTTCGGAGCCTTTTTTGTAACGGACGTCAAGATTAAACTCTTGAACGGCGAGAGACCACCGCATAAGCCGCTGATTCACATTAGACATGCGCTCAAGAAAAATTAAGGGGTTATGGTCTGTGTACACTACGATTGGAGCTACACCACCACCTAAATACACCTCAAAATGCTGTAGGGCCATCAACATTGCCAGTGCCTCCTTCTCAATGACACTATAGTTCTGCTGACACCTTGAGAACTTTTTAGAGAAGTATGAAACCGGATGCTCTACACAAATTATCATCCTGCAACAGGACCGCACCAGCCCCTGTAGCTGAGGCATCAACTTCTAACTTAAATGGGGCATCAAATTGAGGGGCTTTGAGTATTGGGGCGCTACAGAGCAAGTCTTTCGATGCATTGAAAGCATACTCACAACTGGGTGTCCAGACAAACCTTTTTGTAGTGCTTAGTAGATCAGTTAGTGGCGAGACAACGGTGGCAAAGTTTAGGCAGAAAGCACGGTAGTATCCACACATTCCAAGGAACCTGCGCAGTTCACGTTTATTAGAAGGGATATTGTATTCAAGGATAGCTGCAACTTTGGCTTCGACAGGCTTCACCATTCCTTGTCCCACTTGTTTACCTAAGTAGCAGATCATTCCCTTAGCGAACTCGCACTTGGCGAGGTTCAAGGTCAACGAGGCATTAGCAAAGCGCTGAAACACATTCGCAAGGGAGGATAGATGTTCTGTCCAGGTATTTGAGTGGACAACCACGTCATCCAAGTATACTTCACAGTCTTCCACACCTGCTAACACATTATACATTAAACGCTGGAATGTGGCAGGAGCGTTTCGCATCCCAAAAGCTAAGACAGAATATTGCAGAAAGCTGTCTGAGGTGACAAAAGCTGATATTTCTGATGCCCGCGGAGTCAGAGGGACCTGCCAGTATCCTTTCAGGAGGTCTAGCTTTGTTACAAACTTAGCGTTGCCCACCCTGTCCACACAGTCTTCCATTCTAGGGAGTGGGAAGGAATCTGCTTTAGTGATGTTGTTGACTTTGCGGAAGTCGGTGCAGAAGCGATAGGTGGAATCAAGCTTTGGTACCAGTAAGCAGGGCGAACTCCAGGGACTCTGACTTGGCACAGCAATTCCATTCTGCAGCATATACTCCACTTCAGCCTTCATTATGTTACGCTTTTGGGGATTGACTCGATAAGGATGCTGTTTGATGGGGGACGCATTTCCAACATCAATGTCATGGGAACACATTGCAGTTTTTCCAGGCACATCTGAGAATAAACTAGGGAACTTATGCAGCAAATTAGTCAGTTCTTCAGCCTGACTTTCACCGAGATGAGCAAGGTAACTCTTAAGGTCACTTAGAATGGCAGAGTTCTGTAAACGTGTGGAGGAAACTTGACCTTTATTACACAATCCATCGTCTTCCATGGTATAGCTGATAACCATAGCAACAGTGGAGGTTGGCACACTTGCGGTCTCACACTTCGCTTCCACTGTGGGTTTGTCACACTTTGTCTCACTTTGTGTAGTCACATACCTTTTCAGCATGTTGATGTGGCACAAACGGCTTTTACGTCTGCGGTCAGGTGTGTCAATGATGTAATTTGCGTCACTCACTTTCCTCTTGACAACGTAGGGACCATTAAACTTCGCCTGGAACACAGAACCAGGAATGGGTAGCAAAGCTAGAACCAAATCGCCAGGCTGGAAAGATCTGCTAACAGACTTCTGGTCAAAGCTTGCTTTCATCTTGCCTTGTGCGGTTTCAGGGTGTTTTGCTGCTACTCCACGAGCGCTCTGAAGTCTCTGACGAAGAGACTGGACATAGTCAGGGATAGCCACAGGGGTTGAATGTTCAGTCAACAGTTGCTCACTCAACTTTAACGGTCCTCGCACCACATGACCGAAGACAAGCTCTGCTGGACTATATCCTAGAGACTCTTGTACTGTCTCTCTCACAGCGAACAGAAGAAAGGGGAGACCCTCGTCCCAATCTTTTCCTGTCTCAACACAATAGCTGCGCAACATCGTTTTAAGAGTTTGATGAAACCTCTCAATCGCACCTTGTGACTCTGGGTGGTAGGCACTGGATAACTGATGATTTATGTCAAGCTCCTTTAGAATCTGCTCAAACATTCTTGACGTAAAATTAGTGCCACGGTCTGTCTGGATTACTTTTGGCAGGCCGAAAGTGGAACAGAACTTGACCAGCTTTTTCACAACTGCTTTGGCTTTCAGGTTGCGTAATGGGACTGCTTCGGGAAAGCGTGTTGCAGCACACATGATAGTTAACATATATTGATGTCCTGCCTTGGACTTAGGCAATGGGCCCACACAATCGATGATCAGTCGTTCAAAGGGCTCACACATCACAGGGATTGGCGTAAGAGGAGCGACAGGAACTCGTTGGTTCGGTTTTCCCGTGAGTTGGCAAACTTTGCAAGCTTTGCAAAAGGCAGACACAGCAGACTTTATACCAGGCCAGTAGAAGTATCGGGAAACTCGATAGGATGTCTTCGTCACTCCTAGATGACCGGACATTACGTGTTCATGAGCCAGCTTCAACACATGCAGGCGATAGCCAGAAGGCAACACAATTTGCTGGACCAGCTGACAGTTCTCATCCTCTTCATCTGGTTTCCATCTACGCATCAGTAGTCCATGATCCCAGAAATACATAACCCCAGAATTAGGCACTTGCCCAAGATCTGCAGCTTTAACACACTTAGCTAGCGTTGGGTCTTCTCTCTGAGCAGTTATCAAATGTTCTCGACTCACTTTTAAGGGGCTTTTTGACTCTGAACTAGGATCAGGTGAAAGCTCAGGCACTGGGATCAGCGAATACTCACATGGGGTAGTGTCAGAGACCAGAAAGGAATCAGCAAGATCCACCACTTCCTTGAACTTTTGTGCCTGTGCACGGGTCACTGCGCATGCTGGGAATGCTGAAGCAGGGCTCAACATAAAAAAAAATCCCCACTGGCCCCCGGGGCCAGTAGATCAGAGTTTTGCTGGCCCCTTCTATATTTTGACTGGCCCTGAAAGAAATAAACTGTATTTATTGTATACATTAGGATTAATCAAAACAGCGAAGGGAGTTCAGGAATTAAGAGAGAGCCCCTGGACACATGCAAAAATAACCAAATGTCAGTGTGCAGTAAATTTGTCAATACCTGCTTTCTCCTCATCTCCCTCTCTCTTTTTTTCTCAGTCTCCTCATCTTACTTATTAAAGCTAAAGTTATTCATTCAAGAGAGCTGCGAGTGATTTTCTTTGTGCCTTTTGTTGTTTGATTCTCAGTAATGGCGTGATCGTCAGCATGTTTATTAGACTGCTTCCCCTTTAAGAACGAGTGCAGATCTAATAGTCTACTGATGCACCATATTTTCTCCCAACCATTTCCATAACTGCGTCCATTTTAGACATAAACTGTTTAAGTGAATCTCCAAGCCAGTCATTTTGACACATTTTTGTGTACATTTGATCGTTTAGACCCGCACATGAAGCCCAAAGTATAATTTGCTTGTCTCGTTATGGTATGTTTCGGAGCGCGCGCTGCATTGGGAACCGCATCTCTTGCGCAGATTTTTGTGCTTTTAATAGCTCTTTTTATTATTAAACGCGTCCCGCAATTTAGCAACAGACGAGACTGCATTTTACAACAATCACCGATCGTGCTGATTCTGTCTTAAAGTTTGAGTTTTAAGGACAGCGTACTGCTGCGAAGGGAAGGAAGTTGCGCTAGACAGAATGCAGTTTTTAATGGTTTTACCTCAAATATATTCTATAATCTTTGGAAGCCGAAATCTAAAATAAAATCATACTAAATCACAGATCTAAAGTGTAACCATAACTTGAATGTTTAGTTCTGTCCCCCTCCGTCAGGTGTTGTGCGTGTTGTGGCACCGCGTGAGATCTCTCTCTCTTCTGGACTGCGCGAATAGCAAAAATGCATCACAGACAAATGGTTTAATTTTATTATAGAAATGGCTGGCGACTCAGCGAGATGGTAAAAAAAAACAAAAAAAACGTCTTTATAGCAATAATAAATGATAGCCTACGTGTATTTCTCCAGTAGCCTACCGACAGCAGAACCGATAACGTCCGAGCTTATCGATACAGCGCGGTCTTTCAAAATTCAGTCCCGTTTAATACAGGGTTTCGGTACTCTTTCTCGTATTAGCCTCGTAGTTCTTTGACATTTTAACACGTTATAAATAACCTGAAGAAACATTGACACTCTTCGCGCCACTGTGTATGACGTTTGCTGTTTGTTTTGCTGATGGCCAGTTACTGGCCCGCGCGGGCAAGTGACTGGCCAATCAACTAGCCCGACATACACTTTTACTGGCCCCGGGCCATCGGGCCATTGCTTATGTCGAGCCCTGGCTGAAGGATACAAGGTAGACAGGTTAGACTGCTCCTTTACACTTGGGGTATGTGTCACAATTGGAGAAGGAAAAACTTCGCCACCTGCTAAATCATTCCCTATAATTAAGTCTATACCTTCTACAGGTAACTGTCTGCGGACACCCAGTTTAACAGTTCCACTTACAAGCCCTGACTTTAAGTGAACCGTATGCAAAGGCACATTAGCACAGCACATCTCAATACCACGGACCAACACATCATATCCTGTGTACGTGTCAGCAGAAAATGGAAGGCTACGCTCCAGAATGAAGGACTGCGCAGCTCCAGTGTCTCTAAGCATGACTACTGGCTTAAACTCAGCATCAGGGAATATAGAAACCATGCCCTCCTGAAGAAATGGCTGGTAACTTTCTACATCAGTTGGGCTTAATTTTGGTAATGACTGAGCAAGTGCTACACTCTTCGTTTTCGAACCCTTCTGCTTCCACTGATGACAGTCCGCAATCAAGTGTTCAGGGCTTAGACAGTAAAAACATTCCCGTCTCTCACTATTTGCAGGTTTAAATTTACGAGCACTCTTTGGGAAATTTTCTACTCTAGCAGGGCGTGCTACAGGAGGCATCACATTCAACGAATCGCCTGAATACGGTGTGGCAAATTTTGTCTGCCGTGCTGTAGTAAAAACAGTGCGATGTGTCAATACAAATTCGTCAGCCAAAACAGCAGCGTTAGACAAGCAAGCGACTTTTTGTTCATTCAAATGAACCACCACATTCTCTGGCACACAATTCTTAAAGTCTTCTAGCATGATTAACTCCTGCAACTGTTCCAGAGTCGTTATCTTGCTAGAGAGACACCATTTATCAAAGAGGATTTTTTTCTCCCTTGCAAACTCTACGTAAGACTGTCTGGCTGTTTTCACGTGGCGCCGAAATTTTTGCCGGTAAGCTTCAGGGACAAGCTCAAACGCGCGTAAAACCGCTGCCTTAATTATGTCATAGTCAAGAGAAGATTCGATTGGTAGAGCAGAACAGACCTCCTGCGCTTTTCCAGTGAGACTACACTGTAACAATAGAGCCCACATCTCCTTCGGCCATGCTAACTTTCCTGCGACTCGCTCGAACGTCACAAAGTAGGAATCTACTTCCGCCTCTCTGAACGGTGGTACTAGCTTAATATATCTACTGGGGTCAAAAGGAACGGCAGAAGATACATGGCTATGCCCATCAGACAAAGGACTAGTTGCTGTCAAAGTAGGAGAGGAAACTGAAGAGGTTTTGACATGCGGAAACGGGATTGGTTGTACAGCAGTACGCTGAGCTTCTAAAGCCAATTTTTGCAACTGAATATCCCGATCAGCCTCCGCTTCAATGGTTCTCAATTTAATCATCTGAGCTTCACACTCCTGCTTCTTTATTTCTAGATCTAATTCCTTTAACCTCACTGCTAACCTAGGGTCTTGAAAAGCCATAGAGTCAATGTCAGGTGGACCTACACTATCCACATCTTTATCTGCTGCTGCATGTTGCTCTACCTCCTCACCATCATTGCTTTGACTCGGCAAAATTCCATCGCTTACCAATTTGTCATACAACTTTTCTTTAATGACTTGTTTGGTAGCTTCTTTGGAAATTACGATGTTAAAAAACTCTGCTATCTGAATAAGATCTTTCTTCTTACAGCGATCAAAGACTTCAAAAGTCGGCGCAAGGGTAAACGAGAGCAGATCAAATTCCATCTCTTAATCCCCCACTACACTCTCCTCTTTCACCCAAAGAAAACAGCCAGCAATCAAGAATAAAGTAGTACTCAACAAAGTAGAGTTGTACTAACGAGTAACGAATCCTCAAAATTAGCAATAGGCCTCATGAGTTAATTGTCACAGGACAAAACTACCTATTGTTAAAAAGGAATCCACAAAATTACACAGAACGACGCAAGGGACGAGCCCCCAATTGTTACGTTCCCTCTCTCTAGTCTAGGGGAAAAGAGGGACTAACAATAAATGAAAGACGTAACAATTAAAAAGAAGTGAGAAATCTCCTTTTCCTCTATCCCAGCTCTATCTGTATTTCACTTTTATATCTAACAGATTTACACAACACCCTTTGAGTTTGACCTGATCATAAAAGGAACTTGAGGGAGAATGATTAAGTAGTTCTTTATTTATTTTCTTGAATTGAGGCCAACAAAGGCTTGCTCAATATATTTACAAAATAAGCAAGGGTCAGTAACAGATAAATAAGTTTAAATAATAACCAAATCGTCAGGAGAGGGCGAGGCCAAAATAACAAACAAAATGGAGACTTCCTAAGGTTTAAACCCAATTAAATTTCCTAACAAAAAGAAGATGAAATCAAAGACAATTATCTAACCTCTCTCCCTGACTAACAAAGAATAAACAGGAGAAAAGTTCAGGAGTAGATACTCCAAACAAATTGGCACCCGTCTCCCTACACGGTTGAACAACTTAAACTCACACAGTCTAAGAGCTCGTGGTACTCAAACACAGATCACACAGATCTCACAGATAAAGTTTTAACAACAAGTAACACCACAACGTCTGGGATAGCCGAAGAGGGATCTCTTTCGAACACGGTGTCTTTGGTGTTTTATATCCACTCCTGTTAATCAGCACCAGCTGCAGGTGATTTGGGGCGCTGCCTGGCAGAGGGAGAGAGAGAGAGAGACAGAAGGAGGGGAGAAAACATCGCCAGCACCCATAAACTCTAAATATTACGTCATGGGACGTAACACAATAGTTAATGTATATGTCAGCCTAAAATCAGACCATGTCCTGAGATTCCCAGCAATAAACAAAATCCTACTTAAGTGCATTAATTACCAATAAAGTTTGTCTAAGTATCTTATTTGTCTAATGTGTCCTATGTTGTTCAAATTTTATTGTAGTCAGTGAGTGACATGTTCTAAAATACTCTCATCACAGTTTTCATATCTATCATGCAGATAATTATGTCTTGTTCCGGTCAGGTATTTCCAAATAAAAAATATGTCAATGCATTATAACAAAATACATGTATAGTATTACAAAAATACATAATAACAAAATAAGTCTTAATATCTTCTTTTTTATGCCAAAACTTGCGTAGATATTTCAACTGATAAACAGGATTAAACAGAAAATGCATTTTTGCAGTGTAGAAGAAACTGGTGTGTAGATGTGGATAGGGGGCTTGTGAGCAACAGTTCCTAAGAGCAGCAGAGATGTCACTGGTGAATCAAACAGATTACAATTCAGTCATGTTCAGTGTACAATATTAAAATACATACCTCTCCATTTTAAATGCAGACACGAGGATGTCAGCAAAGACATAAACAAATGACAAGGCAAACTTAATCTGTGGGTAGAAGAAAAGTAAAGCTATTAATATGACAAATATGACAAAAGGTATAGATAATATTTAAGAATGCAGTCTTGAATTGCATTCAAGATTTTGCATTCATTTCATTGACTACACTGGACATTGAAAGTCAAAGCATTTTGCATTGTGGGATACAATATCACAATATCCAATGCAAGTTAGTGTAGTTTCAAAACTGTATAGTTATCAAGATATTCCATCTATACATAAAAAGCATTCTTTGCACATGCAGTATTTATTGTGCATATTGAAGAAATAGTATAATTTTCCAAACATAGTCCAGGACTTTAAATGCTGCTTTATAAACATAATAAAATTAGCACTTACCATTGCAGAGGACATGAAAGCACTTAAAGATGACGGATTCAGTGTCTCTCTCTGTACTTAATACGCTGACTGTTTTTGTTTTTTTCTTGTAATGAAGCAAAGTAAAATATTTCAATTTGTTCCTATTTTGTCAACACCTAATCCTTTTTGGACCCCACTATGAAATTAGTTTTAGAATGAAAGCAACAAACATATGTTCAAAGGCTCATTAAAGTTCAACAATTCCACTTTTTATTCCATATGAAGAGGAAACAGCCAATTTCAGTGAGAGAAAAGTGGAACAGGAGTGTGACATTTAAAAAAAAAAAATAGGTGCAGGGAGTTATGTAATATTTTTTTAAATGTATATATCATTTTGGAGGTTTTAATACAGAGGTTAATGGTTTCTAGCTTGTACAGATCAAATACTGTGTTTTGCACGTGTCCAAACAATGGAAATATTGGGAGCGATACTGACAGATTTAGGAAAAATACAAATGGCAAGTCTCAACATTGAACAGCATTTCCAAAAGAAACGAATATGCAAGTTTTTTTCAACTTTCAATGTCAATTACATGTTAACAAGACTATACCAGTAAAGCGTAAATGCTGAATAAAGCTTGTATCTGAAAATGATGCGTGTAACAGTCCACTTAGCCAATAATTGGAAATATTGCCATCAGTTCTGCTTCTTTTGCTCTATTTTGAAATCCCAAAACCAAAAGTTTTGCATCTACAGAGCGCTGTTTAAAGCTGAGATTCAAAAACGTATCTTTTAATCAATCATCCCCAAAATTGGTGTGTAAAATTAGTATTTTTACTTATGGAATGAGGTAGGCCTAAATCTGGAATTGTGTGACCTTGTTTAAATATAACTTTGTAAAGTTGACATGAAAAAAATGTAGACAGCTGCCATATTCAGCAGCTTTGTGACATGTTATGTAATTTCATACTAAATGTTTTTTTAAGTATTAGTCTGATTCATGTAGGCTATAGGGGAGAGTGGGGCACAACCTAACCTTCTTGACTTTCTCCGTTTTTGTAAACCTATACTTTTGGTTCAGAATATATATATTTTTCCCACAATAATTTCACACGTCTAATACACTTATGTGATTTTGTTTCATTAATAACTTTTATGAGCTCAGATCAGTTGAAAAACGATTCCTTTTACATCTAAACATTCTTAAAAAACGAGCATTTCAGTAACTATGCTGATAGTATTTCAAATAGGCCTACAAGATATGTCTAGACTTCGTTAAAAGGACTATAATGGTGCGGAAACAATGTCCACAAATACAACAGGTGGCATTTCATCCTAAACACCTTCCAGAAAAACATGGGGAGAGATAATATATTCATTGTGTGTTTACAGTAAGTTTGTTTTTAAAGCACAACGTTTCTAATGCCACAGTGCAGACTAGAGGAATCAACAATGGATGACGTGTTCATTCTGAGCATAGGCCTACCGTCCATTGTATTCAATATTATTGCCTACGCCTCTAAAATAACAACTTAATATGAATTCACACTATGCTTAAGCCACACGACTTTTAAAGAATAATCTTTGAGCAAATATGTACATTACACACCCGGAAACCAACCATGCCTGCATCCTGGTCAGAAACAAACGAGTCCTACTATGGGCTAAAAGTGCCTCATGTATATTCATGACGTGGCGGTAAATTACCTCAGATGATCAGCCTGATTGGATAAAGGATGAAATGGGCGCCAGGAAGCTGGCGAATCACCGAATCCTATCTGACGCTCAAATATGAATACATTATGTGATTGGATGCGCCAGCCAGATTAAGGTCAACGTCAGCATGGCGTAATCAATATTCATGAGTAAACCTTCGCTTTAGTAGGATTGGTAATTTGGCGTCGTGTTCACCTGCGCCACAGGTGCGCGGTGGACAGATCGGAGTGAGATGGGGAATTCAGACTCCAAACTGCACTTCAGAAAAGCGGTGATTCAACTTACCACCAAAACACAGGTCAGGTTTACTTTTTATTTGACATATGTGACTTGTATAAATGTTTGTGTAGAGTTAAAAAATGTTCCAAAACGCTGTTAAAGTGTACCAGATGGAATACTATCGCTTGATGTCTTTTTCTTATAATCTCATATTGTTAAACTTTATAGACCCGTTTGGAAATGTAATCTTTCGTTTAATATTGAATGTTAGGTTTTTAAATCCTAATTCTATAATTGTATGTCAAATGATGCAAAATTATGCACAGAAACGAAACGAGAGAGACTCAGAAAATGTATGCAGATGACAGCTGTGTGCAGTCATGCTGTTTGTGTTTTTATTACATTACATTTATTACCTCTGTTGTTCTCGTTTATTAGTGAGTTTTTACAGGTGATGGTCATTTAGGGTTAAGCTGAGATGCTTTGTTTACATTTTCCCAGTTTAAAAAAAACGCCTTGTTTGTAAAGGATTTAAAATAATAATCTACATTGTCCTGTAATAAAGACTGGTGAGAAAAGTATATATTATATTTTGAATAAAGAAAATGAAGAATTCAGGGCCATTAACATGCTTTGCATTTAATTTGCTTTTGCTTTTTTTATGATTTTAATGACAATTAAAGGGCAAGATGTGATGGGAAAAAGGTATAAGGGAAGATGTCCACAGACAGTCACTAAATCCCATCTCAAAACTTTTATTGGATTGTTGTGCTTTTATTAATTTTAACTTATGAAAATTGCCTCGTGTGTGATTTTTACAGCCCGTAGAGGCCTCTGATGATGTGTTCTGGGACCAGTTCTGGACTGACGTCGACTTGACGGCGCAGGATATTTTTGCTCTAGTTCCTGCCGCTGAGATCCGTGCTGTGAGAGAGGAATCTCCGTCCAATCTGGCAACCCTCTGTTTCAAGGTAAATTATGGCTGCGTTCGAAATCGCATACTCTCTTGAGTAAGTACTTATTTTTAATAAGTAATTACTTAACCACTAAAAAAAGTATGTTCTATATAGTATGCTATGCATGTGTGTAGTATGAATGTAATTCGGATGTACTACATTCGCCATGCTGCGATTATCATGTAACTACCAGCATCAGTTTTCGCTTCACTGCCATTCACAAATCCTCTCCCGTGGCCTCATGGGATATTAAAGAGTCCAGAGTATTAAAGATATTAATCTCGCCGGAAGTAGTAGGTCATCTGTGTACTTTTAGCCTACTTTTTTATGAGTTCTGTGAATTTGGACATACTGCTTTACTTTTGTCGCATTATGTTCTTTTTGCATTTTGCATTTGCATAAAGTGCCACTTTTTGCATTCGGGTCCATTTTGACCCAGGTATCAACTGAGGCTTAACACATAATGTAATGCATGACTCTTATCTTTTTTTTGTCTTTCCCATATCTCACACTTTGGGGATTTTGTTGATAAACATGACTATGCATGCATATTAATGAACCACTGTAGCATGAAAAGTTAGTTTATGCAAGTTAAATAAATATATTCCAGAATAATATTAATGATGGTTTTTTAATATGTAGGTTTCACAAATTTGGACTATTTTTGAGAAGTCATGAGTTATAAATTTAAATGAATTTAAGAAGTAATCATTACGTGCGTGCGTGCGTGCGTGCGTGCGTGCGTGCGTGCGTGTGTGTGTGTGTGTGTGTGTGTGTGTGTGTGTGTGTGTTGCAGGCAGTGGAAAGGCTCGTGTTGAACGCAGACTCGGGCTGTGTGTGTGAGAGAGACAGACAGACCGTACTGAGCTGCACTCGTCTGTTGACTCGGATTCTGCCGTACATCTTTGAGGATCCGGACTGGCGTGGTTTCTTCTGGTCCACCGTGCCAAAAGTGGGCAAGTCTGTTGTGAGTATTTCACTGAGGGATTTCTCATCATTGCTTTCAGTGTGATTAATAAAGTTCTCCAAATGGTTGATTATGCAGTGCATAAGTATGCACACCCTCCCAGAGCGTGCACGAGCTGTGCAAGCAGGTTTTAAGAAGAAGCACTGAAAACGTTTGCCTTGCATGCACTTTAAAGCATGCGCTGTGTGTGTGTGTGAGAGAGAGAGAGAGTTTGTTCTCCAGTGCATTTTAACAGTCTCCTGTTACCAGCCTGAACACTGCTCTGATTGTGACTGTCTGAAAGAACGACGGCGTATTAAATATCATGTGATTAAAGAGATGAAGAGAGCAGAATGAGTGTATTGATGATGTGATTGTGTGTATGAAACTCTTCAGAAAGCCAATAGCTCCTAAAGCACTGGTTAGACAAGGTTGTTTCCAAGTACTGTGTGGAAAAAAAACATGAATTTACTGCGTTTGTGATTAAAAGCATGAGTTGCAGACTGACATATTTTGCTGCCGCAGGATGAAGGCGATGACGAGTCCACCCGGCCGCTGGCGGAGTCTCTCCTCACAGCTGTATCTGACCTGCTCTTCTGTCCAGACTTCACTGTCGAGAGCCACTGCAGGACCACTGCGGTATAACCCTCTCCATCTCCATCATCATTACTTATTCTGGCCAAGAACCTCCTGCTAAGGCAGAAACAGACACTCAGATTCATGATGAATCTGAAGTGACCGGCTGCAGTTTATGTTTTAATAATAATACTGTAAGCCACCATTCAACAAAATGGTTCTTCTTTTAAATAAGAATGGCAAGGCAGTCTCCCAAATTGCACAGACAACTCTAAAGAAATCTGTAGAAAATGTGTTGACATTTACATTTTATGCATTTGGCAGATTTGCTTTTATCCAAAGCAACTTAGACTGCATTTAGTGTAAAGATTGTATCAGCATGTTTGTTTTCTGCGTGATTCACAAACATTTTATCAGCTGAACAGTTTTTCGCATTAAATATTAACATGAAGTACTCCTGAGATTTTAAGTTAGTAGTTCAATAATTTGACCATACATTTGCATGTTCACGGTTCTCTAATGTCACATGATTTGCAAATTAAAAAATTCAATATTTAGTACTTGTTTTTACAAAATTTTAGTCATATTTACTATTTTTATTTTTATATATATATTAATAGATTTGAAATTGATTTTAATGAGCTTTTTATGACAGACAACAATAGCTCTGCTTTTTGATGTGTAGTTTACTAGTAGATCGCAAGTATCTCATAATAACATCAATGGTATTGGACTTTGTCAAACCCAATAATTAGATTTCCTCAGACGTGCTCATTGTTTCAGAGTAAATCCTACACCTATTTGTTTCAATGTATAACCTTGCAGACTCTCTCTCTATAATGTATGTGTTTATAAATATGTATATAATATGTGTGTGTGTGTGTAGGATGGTGCTGCTGATATCCAGTCTATAGACAGCTGTGAGTTGATCTGGGAAGCTGGCGTTGGCTTTGCTCAGGCTCCGCCTCTCAATCACACCTATGATTCCAACAGGTCAGAGATCCGACCACTTCATTCTGCCCATCAAGTCTGTAAAAATACAGTAAAAACAGTAATATTGTGAACTATTATTACAATTTTAAACTGTAATTTATTCCTGTGATCAAAGCTGAATGTTCAGCATCATTACTCCAGTCTTCAGTGTCACATGATCCTTCAGAAATCACTCTAATATGAGGATTTGCTGCTTATTATCAATGCTAAAAACATTTGTGCTGCTTTATATCTTTGTGGAAACAGTGATGCATTTTTTTATTCGGGATTCTTTGATGAATAGAGCGTTCAAAAGAACAAAATCTTTTTTAACATTATAAATTATAAACTGTCATTAATGATTAATTAAATGCATCCTTGCTAATTAAATTAACTCTCTGTTTCTCTCTCTCTCTCAGGGCAGAGTTATTGAAGCTTTTATTGACATGTTTCTCAGAAGAAATGTATCAGTCTCCATCTGACACGCACGCGCTCAACCCATGGGTCTCGTTCTTTTGCTCTAGAGAAAACCGGTAACCACATCCCGGCTCATTTATTCTCATTGGTTGTGCTACATCACAATTAAAGTGTGCTCTCTCTGTCTCAGACATGCGCTGCCGCTCTTCACCTCTCTTCTTAACGTGGTGTGTGCGTATGACCCTGTCGGGTACGGTGTCCCGTACAATCACCTGATGTTCTCTGACCAGCGGGGGGCGCTAGCGGAGCTGGCCCTGCAGACTCTGATCGTCTCACTGGAGCAAGAGCTTGTCGATGGCACTATCACAAACGCCAGCCTGAACCCGAGCTCGAACACTGACACCGGCTCTGCCGATTACAACAAGAACACAACGACTGAAGGATGCAAGGTAACGACGCACACAAGTGCTATGGCTGTGTTCAGAACAGCATGTCTATGTCATATCTATGTTTGTTGTTGTGTATAGTATGTGAATTTTCTGTATGTGTGGATAATGACCTTCCACATTTAGTAAAAGCAATGCGTAGTGTACCATTAGGCCTCTAACGATCATGAATTTCGTGCTGACGAGTAATTGTCATACAAATAATTGCGATTTATGATTTTATTCGATTTTGTTCGTCACTTACAGGTGAAGTCTCATAAAACATTTTTACTTGGAAATTCTATAATAAATTATAAAAAAAATTACCAAAACAGACCATTTAAAGCTCTGAAAATTAATATTTATATAATAAATTCTGATTATTAAACCCACAAACCTTAATTTCGTATGAAGGAAAACCTTTGACTATCTTTATGTATTTTACAACAGTGATTTTTTTTATTATATTCTTTGGCAAACTGTGATTGAAATTTAAACTGCACAATTATTGTAGTTATCTCAAATAATTGTGATTAGATCGAATAACCACAATCAAATGATTAAACAATAATTGTGACAGGCCTACATGCCATATCAAATCAAATGTATTTGTATAGCGTTTTTCACAATGCACATTGTTTCAAAGCAGCTTTACTGAAAATCATGATGATAATGTTTGTGATATCTTAATATCTTCATGCCTTAGTTGCATTTAACAGATACGAATTGGGTGATAATATTAGTCATTTTTGTGACAATACAATCAAGCAGTTGAAATTTGATAAAAAGTATACAGTATATCGCTTTTGATATCACAATGCAGTTCACTATTTTTTAGGCAGTATAATCACACAATGCTAGATGTCAATTTTGATGACTTCCCAGAAGTTAAGAAGAAAATACGTGAAATGAAACGCAAAATAACTATTTATTTGCTAGATGATAACTGAATGCCACTCGATGAATGAAACATGCGGTAAACTGTAAGCACAACCTATGCATGCTGTAGTAAATACAAATATCTGTTAAAATAGTACAAATATTTTTTGATTCAGTGCTGCATAAAACAGTTATTGTTGGCATCCTACATGTAATGTGAACATATTTCCGTGGTAGTATAATTTTCAGGACATTTGAGCCCGAAACAAAGCATGTCTGTGATTCCCAAGAATGCTGTCTAAGCGGCCTGATGGGTTTTGAAAGGGAGCATGTGTTTGGTATTATGATAGTTGAGTATTTCAAACGCTCCGATTGAGGATCAGATTTAACTTGATGAAATGTTTCAGGCAACAAGAGGAGAAAACCTGTTTGTAAACTACCTGTCTCGAATTCATAGAGAAGAGGTGAGACATGTAAACACTTCACAACCCCATCCTACCTTACAAATGATCAGTATTCTCACACATTACCATTATAAGAATAATGCTTCACTGTAAGAATAATACCATATCTTTTTTTGCCTGTAGGATTTTCATTTAATCTTGCGAGGAGTCGGCCGGCTGCTCAACAACCCCCTGATGCAGACGTACCTGCCCCATTCCTGCAAGAAGATCCAGTTTGATCAAGAGCTGCTGGTGCTTTTCTGGAAACTCTGTGACCTCAACAAGGTGCCACCTATTTTTTTTTTATTTTTTTTTAATAAAATATGAAAATGCTATTAAAATAAGATAAAGTATGAAATAAAATAAATTTGTATTGAAAATAAAACTTAAAGCAAAAATACATTATTTAAAATAAAAATAAAATATTAAATAAAATACATTTTCATTTATATAACAAATTGGTATAAAAATTCAAGACTACTGACACGGCATGGCCTTGCTCTGTTCTTCAGATGTTTTTTCTTTAGCAGTTCTTTTACATTTAATTGTGTTTTGAATACTTTTTCAGCTCTGTGCTTCCAGCAACTGCATGTATATTCCTGTACAGTGTAGACCTTGACGTTTCTTCATCTGTGTTTCAGAAGTTCCTGTTCTACGTGTTGAAGAGCAGTGATGTGCTGGATATTCTGGTGCCAATTCTGTTCTATCTGAATGACGCTCGTGCCAATCAGTGTGAGTATCCGGTGTGACACGTACAACATAAATTCATCCATATTTTACCTGTACATTGAGAGACACTTTTATTTGTTAAATAATATGATGAATTGGAAAAGTATTTTGTTTCTGATCTATTAAAATGTATTTCCCATTTTAAGTGGTGTCTTATTTTATAAACTGTGGATGTGTGAAATCTAGGCATATGTGTGAGTGTGCACATGCATGTGTTCGCAGCACGTGTCGGTCTGGTGCATATCGGCGTGTTCATCTTGTTGCTGTTAAGCGGAGAGAGGAATTTCGGGGTGCGTCTGAATAAGCCGTACTGTGTGCGTGTGCCAATGGATATTTCAGTGTTCGCTGGGACTCACGCCGACCTGCTGATAGTGGTACATGCATCTGCCTTTGCTATTGAAGATGGTTTAAAAGCCACAAAGTAATACAATAAAAGCATCATAACATTAGGCCAAATGATTTGTGCACTTTTTTTTCACTATTTGTGTGAGTTATTCACAGATTTAAAGGGATACTCCACCCAAAAATGAAAATGCTGTCATCATTTACTCACCCTCAAGTTGTTGCAAACCTGTATGAGTTTCTTTCTCCTGATGAACACAAAGGAAGATATTTTGAAGAACGATTGGAACTTTGGCACCATTTGACTTTCATAGTATTTTTTTATTTATTTTTCTACTATGGAAGTCAATGGTGCCAAACAACTGTTTGATCCCAATCGTTCTTTAAAATATTATCTTCATTTGTGTTCAGCAGAAGAAAGAAACTGATACAGGTTTGCAACAACTTGAGGGTGAGTAAATGATGACAGAATTTTCATTTTTGGGTGGAGTATCCCTTTAATTTGTCCTCCCATTAGCTCTCAAATCTCATTTGCACATGCATTTTAAAACTTAGTGCATCATGATTATTTCTAAGAAGTACATCCTTGATGAAGATAAGCTAATGAGATTTAAGAACTGATTTGAATTGAAATATAAAATAATTCTTCCTTTGATCGACAGGTTTTCCATAAGATCATCACCAGTGGCCATCAGCGATTGCAGCCCCTGTATGATTGTCTTCTCACTGTTATAGTCAATGGTAAGTGCGTTTGCTCAGAGAAAAGCATATGTTTTGAGTAGGGCTGTCAAACGATTAATCACCATTAATCGCATCCAAAATAAACGTTTGTGTTTACATAATATATGTGTGTGTACTGTGTATAATTATTTTGTATATATTTAAGAAAAATGTTATTTATATATAAAATGTTTATGTTTATATAAAATATACATTATATATAGGCTACATTCAGTCTATATACATGCAAATATTTCTTAAATACACATGCATGTGTGGGTATTTATGTATTAAAAATAATTAAACACAGTACACACACGTATATTATGTAAACACAAACTTTTATTTTGGATGCGATTAATCGTTTGACAGCCCTAGTTTTGAGAGATTGTTTTATTTCCTGATGGATCGTTTCTGTTGTTGTTTCAGTGTCTCCTTACCTGAAAAGTCTGTCTATGGTAGCGGCCAACAAACTACTACACCTGCTGGAGGTTTTCTCCAACACCTGGTTCCTGTTCTTCTCACCTGCTAACCACCACCTGGTTTTCTTCTTGCTAGAAGTTTTTAACAACGTCATTCAGTACCAGTTCGATGGTGAGAGTTTGAAGCTGCATCGCTGTTGTAAATACAGTCTGCACAGTTCTGCATTTAAATGACTAATAACATTAAAAAAGTGGAAGTGACTAAAGTGTAATTATTGAATGCAAATCATTTTAGCATATAGCATGCTTTCTACAGCAAGCCTTGGTACACAATCCTTAAAAAAAATTAACGTTCAGCAGATGCATTTCTAACTTGAATGTGTGAGTCTTCCATAGTCATTTGTGTCCAGTTATTTTACTTGTACAAATGAAAACCGTCTGTTTTGCTTCTTCATATTGCAAAATAGTTTTACCATTCACTGCACTTTTCTTCTAGTTAGCACTAATAAATCAGAAGTCTTGCACATTTAAAGTCAAGTCACCTTTTATTTCTACAGTGCTTTAGACAATGCTGTTTCAAAGCAGCTTCACAGTAATAAACAGGAAAATAATAGAAAATATGAGAACATTTTAATTTATGCTGTAAAGCAGCTCTTAAAGACAAAGGTGTCATTATTCAGCTTAAGTCAGTTCATTGTTGATTCAGTTCTTAAGTGTAAATTTCACAGATTTTCAAAGTAGATCGCTTCCTTCAATGTTGCAAAATAGGTGGATAGAATGACATATTTAAGGAGCATGGCGATTTTAATTTACATCATGCATTTGTATTCATCTGTGTAATCAGGTAACTTTAACCTGGTGTACGGCATCATCCGCAAGCGCAACCTCTTCCACCAGCTGGCGAACCTGCCCACCGACGCCAGCTCAATCCAGAAAGCTCTGCAGAGGAAGAGCAGGAGCAACAGCACCCATAATGCCGTCTTCATGGAGACCAACAGCCCCTACAGCGCCACCTGCAGTGAGAAGCCATATAAAACCACACCGGTTCAAACGGGCACTCTGAACGCAAGCTTGAAGGCCATACCACGTACGAAACCCACTTTCTCTATATAAATACACACAGTTGCACCATTTACCCTCGGTATCGTGTTGTCAAACCCCTGGATGGCCACAGTCCTATACACCCAAACATGACAAAACACACATACCTGTAGTTTTCAAATAGATCAGCTGGATCTGGTGTGTTTAAATGGGGTTGAAGCTAAACTCTGCAGGGCTGTGGTCCTCCAGGAACTGAGCTTTCCACCCCTGATTATTAAGTTGTTTCCATCCACATGTCTTTAAGAGAATTTAGCAGTAGCACCTCATTGCAGTACAGGAGATCCAGGGGGTGGAGTTGGATCCAGATGTAAGGGGTGGAGATGGGTAGGAATAGGGGTGGGGTTAGGGATCAGGGGGCGGAGATGGGTAGGTTTCAGGGGTAGGCAAGTTCGGTCCTAGAGAGCCGCTGTCCTGCAGAGTTTAGCTCCAACACTGAGAAAAACCTCTCCTGCCTATAGCCTTAGTAATCCTGAAGACATTGATTAGCTTGTTCAGGTGTGTTTGATTAGGGTTGGAACTAAATTTTGCAGGACAGCGGCTCTCTAGGACCGAACTTGCCTACCCCCCAGTTTAGGTATATGTAAGGTGGGAGGAGTTGGATCTGGATTCAACTCCTCCCCCTGGATTTCTTGTTCTGCAGTGAGAACCATCTCAAATTTAGGGATATTGCATAAAAATATGATGGATGCAAACTGCACATAACATCTTGCAGGTAACAAGACATGTATATACAGTAAACTATGATGGAAACACATTTACCGAATAAATTCCATGATGCTCATCAAAACACTCATGTGATTGGTCCACCGGTTAGTCCAGTTCTGTCAGGTCCATTAAGTCAAGAACACACAGACAAAATAATTAAGAATTATTTGAATAGATTGCAAACAGGTTGATGTTCCTGAATTGAAATTTGGCGGTATGGCTCTGTTCAGGGAGTCCTCTGACCTTTCATGAGCACCATGAAATAGCAGAGAGTCAGAGGACAGCAGCAGCAGCATTAGGGAACGCTCACACAGTTTTAGACTGTGAGAGCTAAAATATCCACCTGTGAACAGAGCAGCAACATGACATAGCAAATGCCACGTTATGCATAAGGAGGAGCTGGGGAGGTGGCGGGCAGCAGAGCGAGCAGCGAGCCAGCAGAAGCGAGCAGCGAGCTAGCAGAGCGAGCAGCAAGCATGTATGAGCAAGGTGAATGAGCTTAAAATAAGGCGCCTTGTTTGAGCTTGGCCATTGAACAGCGAGGGGAGTTAACCAGCTAATGCAGCTCAGCTGGAGCAGATCAGCTGACGGGACAGTGTTGATAGCAAATAGCATAAGCAGCAGCTTGACTACCTGGCCTGCCAGAACTGACGCTGACGCTCGATTTCTGTCAGGTCCATTAAGTCAAGAACACACAGACAAAATAATTAAGAATTATTTGAATAGATTGCAAACAGGTTGATGTTCCTGAATTGAAATTTGGCGGTATGGCTCTGTTCAGGGAGTCCTCTGACCTTTCATGAGCACCATGAAATAGCAGAGAGTCAGAGGACAGCAGCAGCAGCATTAGGGAACGCTCACACAGTTTTAGACTGTGAGAGCTAAAATATCCCCCCAAACAAAACCACACCTGGCAATCCTCTGTGATACAGAGGATGATTATTTGACCACACGAGCTATTCCCCCCAAAACAAAATTGAGTGTCTCGAACGGTGTCGACTGAGCCGCCCTAATTTAGCGATTTATAATAGTAAAAATATTGATTTAGCGATTTATAATAGTAAAAATATTGATTAATTACTGAAATGACTAATCAAGACCGCAATAGCTAAAACATGCTGTTACCTAGATTATCTGTATTTACTGTTTGACAGTCTACAGTGTAAGCTCTATGGATAGATGATTAATCCACCTCTGAGAACGAGCTAGATGAATAAATGAACAGCTGATAGCGCATTCAGGGGCGTTAACTGAGCAGAGCGCGAGCAAAATAATGATCAAATGTGTTTTATTAACGAAACAAATCAGAGACTTGAGCTCATGGCTTCTGGGCGTCAAGAATATCCCGAACATCGGGACGGAGGTATCGTTCGTAAGCAGCAGAAACCACCGCCCCATAGCTTAAAGGGTTAAACCGGAGCGAGTACGTGTCACCGCCGTAGTTGTTGGACAATGCGTAAGAATGAGCTGTATACGGTCCGGAGGCAGTCCGCAGAAGTGAATTCCTATCACAGCAAGCTGTTTGAATCTGCGCTGCATAGTGGTAAAAGCCAGCGTGAGCAACGCGATCAGTTGCCAATGACAACAGATAACGCACGTAGCCAATATGATCGCATAAGCATTTTTATGAAAACGATTAGTTAGATAAGCCCAAATGCCACACGAATAGCATTAACAAGAAGGATGTTGCCAACACACTGATAGCTTTTAGCAATGAATATTAAAAAGGAACTTAGCTTCGTGAAGATTTTCAGAGATGAATGGAGAATGAATCACGTCGTCCTGTGTCAATATTGCAGCAGAAGCGAGCAGCGAGCCAGCAGAAGCGAGCAGCGAGCTAGCAGAGCGAGCAGCAAGCATGTATGAGCAAGGTGAATGAGCTTAAAATAAGGCGCCTTGTTTGAGCTTGGCCATTGAACAGCGAGGGGAGTTAACCAGCTAATGCAGCTCAGCTGGAGCAGATCAGCTGACGGGACAGTGTTGATAGCAAATAGCATAAGCAGCAGCTTGACTACCTGGCCTGCCAGAACTGACGCTGACGCTCGATTTATCCGGGACTATCTTATCTCACACCATCTTAAATTTTGTCATTCTGAAATGCATGAGCAAAAGTCTCGCACAGTAATAAACTCTTATAATAATAACAAGTGGCAGATGGAATTGGATGAATGCCACGAAAATTAAGTTTTTTTTTATTTTTAGTTCTAATATAGGTATGATCATGTTGTTTCTACTAGCTGCTGTTCAGGTCATTCAAGATTCATATTTATTCATATTCCTCTTTATTGAAAGGTGAAGAACCACCATCTTCCTTGTCAAACTCGAATGACCGTTAAACGTATATATTACTGCACTTCATTGTTTTCAAAAGTAAATCGATATACTTGAGATGTTCAAGATCAAAAGTATCTCCTGAATGTATTTTAGTTAGTCAATTTACAATTTTTGTTACTTGTATGACTTTTTTTTTTTTGTTCGTTAAAGATATCCTTACTGATGACATGGCATAAAAAATATAGTTGGTTCATTATGTTGCAGGCATCGACAAACTAACAGAAGCGTCGCAGGTTTCTGAGGACGGATCTACGCTGTTAATGCAGAACAGTGACTCGCCTCTCAGCCAATCAGAGCGCAGCTCTGAGACACGAGTCCCAGACGCTGAAGCGACTTCAGGTGAAGATGACAAGGTACAGCATCACTTGATGACCTCTGGCATTTATGTTTGTTTGTTCTGTTTATATCAATAAAATATGTTCTTTTTTTAATCATTTAGAATTCGTTAAGTGAGGATGGTGATCTGAAGAGTCAGAAAAGCGTGTCGTCGTCATCAGACTGGACTCCTGCTCCGGACTGGGTGAGTCATGAAGCCTCAGCTATAGACCAATGCTTGTGAGGACCTCCTGTACACTACAGTATTTGTGAACATTTTTAGAAAGGATAGCTATGCATATTCCTCTCCAAAACACTCACTCACATCCAATGCAGCAGCCATATCACCCTGTAGCCCAAGACTGGTTGCCCACTGAAGCTAAGCAGGGCTGAGCCTGGTTAGTACCTGGATGGGAGACCTCCTGAGAAAACCAGGTTGCTGCTGGAAGAGGTGTTAGTGAGGCCAGCAGGGGGCGCTCACCCTGTGGTCTGTATGGGTCCTAACGCCCCAGTATAGTGACGGGGACACTATACTGTCAAAGAGCACCGTCCTTCGGATGAGACGTTAAACCGAGGTCCTGACTCTCTGTGTTCATTAAAAATCCCATGGCACTTCTCGTAAAGAGTAGGGCTGTAACCCCGGTGTCCTGGCCACATTCCACCCATTGGCCCCTGCCAATCATGGCCTCCTAATAATCCCCATCCACTGAATTGGCTCTATCACTCTCTCTCCTCTCCAACTATAGCTGGTGTGTGGTGAGCGCACTGGTGCCGTTGTACTGTGGCTGCCGTCGCATCATCCAAGTGGATGCTCACACTGGTGCTGGTTGAGGAGAGAACCCCTGATATGGTTGTAAAGCGCTTTGGGTGTACAGTAGTACATATGAAAGCGCTATATAAATGCCTCATTCATTCAATGCGTTTATCAATCTGTTCATGCTCTCTGTCAGGTCCTCTCCTGGAAGAGTAAACTTCCTCTGCAGACTATAATGAGACTCCTGCAGGTGCTGGTGCCTCAGGTGGAGAAAATCTGCATAGACAGGTGAGACACACACACACACACACACTCTCTCTCTCTCTCTCTCTCACTCACTCACTCACTCACTCACTCACTCACTCACTCACTCACTCACTCACTCACTCACTCACTCACTCACTCACTCACTCACACACTCTCACTCACACTCACACTCTCACTCTCACTCACACATACACACACATACTCACACACATACACACACATACACTCTGACTCGCACACATACACACACACTCTCACACTCTCTCACACACACTCACACACACACACACACACCCACACACACCCACACTCTCACTCACACATACACACTCACTCAGACTCACACACATGCACACATACTCACACACATATGCACACACATACACTCAGACTCGCACACATATACACTCTCTCACACACACACTCTCACACACACACACACACCCACACTCTCACTCACACATACACGCACTCACTCTCACTCACACACACACACACACACAAACTCGCACACATACACACACACATACACTCAGACTCACACACACACATACACTCACTCACTCACACACACTCAGGCAACACACACACATACACACACACACACACATCATGATCTCCAGCATGATGTTTCCAAAAATCATCATACATTTAATACATTTTATAGAAATAGTGCAGAATCTGATATATTGCTTCAATTTACATCGTCTTTTATGTTTCATAGTCCTATAGCCAGGTTTAAAGAACAGATTTTCTCAGATGTGATCTCATAGTTTATAGTGGCATTTAACCAAAAACCCATTGATTCGGGACGATGGAAACAAAAGTGCTAACTTGTCTCTGGGTTTTGGCCTTCAACGATACGTGATCCCGCAGCACTGTCTTGACTGAGAGACTCTTGTTGTTCTCGCAGAGGTTTGACGGATGAGTCTGAGATCCTGCAGTTCCTTCAGCACGGCACTCTGGTGGGTTTGCTGCCGGTTCCTCATCCCATCCTCATCCGCAAGTACCAGGCCAACGAGGGCACGGCTCTGTGGTTCCGCACCTACATGTGGGGCATCATCTACTTACGGTGAGCTCTGCTCTCCGTCTCCCTCTACAGGACACACACGGAATCAATAAGCATGAATACAAAGTCAATTTCATTTAAAGGTTGGGTAGGTCGTTTTTGGTCTAAAAAACTTTTTCCCAAATTTGTTTAAACTTTCTATATATATCAATGCATAATTAAAATGTAAGTACTCTGATAAAAAGAGTATAAAAATCGAGTGACTCTAGACCGTTTAATCTGCACTAAACACAGCTCATTATTTCCTTCCGGGACGAAACAAAGGATTGGCTTAGGCGACTGTCACTCTCTCGCAACCATGGCAACACCCCCGCTGCTACATGCGCTGCCCACATGCGCGCACTCGTTTGACTCGAGGAGGGTAAGAGACTAGTAAGAGACACAATTACATGCAAAACACGGCGTATATGTTATGAATCTTACACAAAATTCACCTTCATCACAGTGTAACTGATTGTAATGGGAAAACGTGTATCAATGCAACCTGTTTTTAGCTTTGCTTTATGTTACTAGCTCGTTAACGAATCAAACTCAATATATTTTAAACTTTAACAGTATCGATATGCTAGCTTGATAGTGAGTATTAACAGCCATGTTAGTTGTTTATATTCATAATGATAAAGTTAGGTATTTTATTACATGTGAGTCTGACATGATGTCACTACATGCACTGCTCCTCTCCGCTCGGCGCTAGTAAGCGCGTCCTCCAGCTGTGAGCTGTCGGCATCGCGCGTTCATGTGTTTTGGGGGCGTGGTTTTGGAAGGAGCCCAGAATGGAGGGGGTGGAAGTGAATGGAGATAAGTAGCTGTGTTTATTACAGCCCTGAGAGGACTACAGACACTCGATTTTTATACTCTCTGTTCCAGAGTACTTACATTTTAATTATGCATTGATATATATAGAAAGTTTAAACAAATTTGGCAAAAAGTTTTTTAAAAAAATTCTACCTACAATACCTTTAATATAATCTAGTATTATATATTTTTTAGTGCTGTGCAACGATTAATCACATCCAAAATAAAAAATGTTGTTTACATAATATGTGTGTGTACTGTGTATAATTATTTTGTATATATAAATACACACATATGCATGTATATATGTAAGAATTATATTTCTATATACATGCAAATATTTCTTAAATATATACATGCATGTGTGTATTTATATATGCAAAATAATTATACAGTACACACACATATATTATGTAAACACAAACTTTTATTTTGGATGTGATTAATCGTTGCCCAGCACTAATTTTTGTGATGTTTTGAATGTATTCACATGTGGCTAACATCTCATAAAACATAATAAAAGTTTCTTTTTTTCTTGTTTTAGTAACGTGGATCCTCCTGTTTGGTACGACACTGATGTCAAGCTGTTTGAGATCCAGAGAATTTAACGACATCAAGAGAATCGACTCAACTGAACTGATTCGGTTCCTCCAAACTAAACACTCAGAAGCAAGAATTTAACTTCACATTATCTCTCCAGAATTGAATTCAACGCAGTCTAAGATTTCGTTTTCCTTGCCTTGTTTTTGTGTTGTACAGTATATAGGAATGAATGAACTGATGCTGCTCAGTCCAACTGTTCTGTTGTTTTTGACACCGTTTCATTTTCCGCTGTGAGTCGATCCATGAGAGCGGACACACACAACCCTCAGGTCTCTGACCTCGTGAACAGCGAGAGGAGTGTGTGTTTATATTGGGTTTTTTTTTTATGTTATTTTTACTGTAATAGTGTTCTGTGTGTAAATGAACTCTGTATATAAACTGAAGCAAAAACTTAATGTTGGGAAACCTGAATGCTGCATATATAGAAATACTATAAAAACTTTCTTTAATGCCGTTTGGTCCAGTTTATTGTTTGCAAATCGAATATATGTCAGAAACCTGTTCAAATTAGTATGGAACAGAATATTATATAATATGCAATTTTATATCTCTCTGAATGATACAGGATATTTAATGGGGAAAAAAGGTGAATGAGACTTTTAGTAGGGAGGTTAAGTGACTTTTGACTTCAAGTCATGATGCAAAGGTCCCCTTTGGTATGGAAGTACCTTAGGGCCATAGAAATAAATTTATCCTAAGACACAAGTGAGATCACATTTTGTATCTTATATACACACATTTTTTAAAAATGGCCGCCGACCATACTTGAGAGGCCCATATCTTTGCTTCTGTCATAGCTATAATGACAAATTTGGTATCAACGGGTACATTTTTGTGGTCAAGGAGTCCAATAAAATAGGTTCCAAGACTAAAAAACAATAATGTTGTCCTTAACATGACAATTGGAGGTGAAGTATGCAATTTTTTATTAAAAAACGCATGCCAAACACACAGTCCATTCACAACTTAATAATTTCTTCGTTTAGGTCTGCTTCGCATGCGCCCTTTACAGCACTGGCTGAAGACGTGGGTCCTGCGTCGAGCATGGGCATCCGGTCGTTTACGTCTCAAGGTAACTCAGAACTGTGTCACAGCTCTGGAGCCCTGGAAGGCGGTCGACTGGTATCAGACAGGTGTAAACCTGGGAGTAATCTCTAAACTGATAGTGGTTTCGACAGACGCCTCCAATTCGGGCTGGGGCGCCCTCTATGAGGGCAGACCGACTTTTGGCCTGTGGTCAAGCCAAGAAAAGAGCTTGCACATAAACTGTCTAGAGATGAAGGCGGTCGAGAACGCCTTGCGGTTCTTCCTTCCCCTTCTAAAGGGCCACCATGTCCTTGTCCGCACGGACAACATGTCGGTGGTTTCCTACATAAATCGCCAGGGCAGTCTGAGATCACGGAACCTTCATGCACTGGCAGAACGCATCCTTGTATGGGTTCAGCACCCATCACTGGCCCAGCCCATCACTGGCCCAGCCCATCACTGGCGGCTGGGCTGCCCATCACTGGCCCAGCCGCCCTCTCTATGCTTTCCCTCTGATCATGCTGTTACCACAGGTAATCAAGCCTATAAGGGAGAACGGTTCCTGTGTACTTCTAGTAGCTCCGTTCTGGCCGAACCAAGTTTGGTTTCTGGAGCTGATGCAGCTTCAGAGCTTGCCTCCGTGGCCTGTCCCATTGAGGAGAGATCTCCTCTCACAGGCCGGGGGTACGATTTGGCACCCACGACCCGAGCTTTGGGCTCTGCATGTGTGGGCCATCAACGGGTACCCATCAGTCTCCCCGACGGAGTGTTAAACACGATTACGCAAGCTAGAGCGCCCTCTACTAGATGGCTTTATGGTTCCAAGTGGTCAGTGTTCTCAGGTTGGTGCTCAGCTCGCAACCTGGATCCACAAGATTGTGGGGTGTCGGAGGTTCTCTCCTTCCTACAGGAGCTCTTGGATAAGGGTAGATCCCCATCCATGCTCAAGGTATATGTGGCGGCTATTGCTGCGTTTGTCAAACATTCGCATGGCCAGTCACTGGGTAGGAACGACCTTGTAGTCCGCTTCCTCAGGGGAGCTAGAAGGATGAACCCTCCTCGCCCCCCCTCGGACCTTTCCTTGGTCCTGGAGGCCATGAAGGGTGCCCCTTTCGAACCTCTACAGTCTGTGGACCTTAAGTATCTCTCATTGAAAACCGCCTTTCTGGTGGCTATCGCCTCAGTCAAGCTGGTGGGTGACTTACACGCACTTTCTGTTAGTGCGTCGTGCCTTGAGTTTGGGCCTAATGACTCCAAGGTCATCCTCAAACCAAGACATGATTATGTCCCCAAAGTACTTGCCACTCCTTTCAGAGCACAAGTCTCTGTGGATCTGACAGCGAGTCTGACATTCTCTCGTCACAGGCGATTTTTGAGATTCACCTTCGAGGGCCAGGCATATCAATACACAGTCCTACCGTTCGGCCTGTCCCTGGCATCCTGTATATTATGATGTACATGGACGCGGCTCTCGCGCCCCTGAAACTTCAGGGAATGCCAGCTTTGAACTATTTGGACGATTGGCTGATTCTAGCTCGATCTCATTCAGAGCTCATAGAACACAGGACCATATTACTCGAACACCTCGAGAATCTTGGTCTCACAGTCAATTGGGCGAAGAGCCAGGAAATATCCTTTCTGGGCACAGAGCTGAACTCGCTGTCAATGACAGCGCGACTATCGCCAGAGCGCATACTGAACATTGCGGCACTATAGTCCCGCTCAAGAGATTTCAGAAGATGCTGGGCCTCATGGCCTCATCATCATCAGTACTCCAGCTGGGTCTGCTTCGCATGCGCCCACTGCAGTGGTGGCTGAAAGCACGAGTGCCGTCTCAAGCTTGGGCCTCCGATCTGTTTCGCCTCAGGGTCAATCAGAAATGCGTCGCAGCTCTGAAACCTTGGAAGGCGACCGACTGGTACTGGTACCACCGCCTCTTCAATCTGACATTCTCTCTTCGGATCTGACAGCGAGTCTGACGTGAATCTCCTTTGCCTGGTTAGGGCCCTTGGAACGTTCGGCTGCTTTCAGACGGTCAGGACAGCTATTTGTTTCGTTTGGTGGCCGATCTAAAGGTCTAGCTGCCTCGAAACATAGCCTTTCCAGGTGGAAAGTGGACGCTATCTCACTGGCTTATACATCTAAGAGCCTTCGTTGCCCTCTGGGCGTCAGAGCTCATTCCACTAGAGGCATGCCTCTTCATGGGCCTGGTCCAGTGGGATTTCCCTTCACGATATCTGTATGGCGGCAGGCTGGGCCTCTCTGTCTACATTTATAGGGTTCTATAACCTGGAAGTTCCCGCGCTCCAAGCTAGACTGTTGTCAGTTTAGTTTATCCGCTCAGTTCTGCCGGACTCGGTTCCGCGGACTGCAAAGTTTTCAGTTCAGGCAGGCTATTGCCTCCCCTGACTGTTATACCGTGTTAAGCACCCTCTATGCATTTAAGGTAACCACGTTTACCTTATATCATTCTTATTAAGCCCATTCCCAATGTCGGCTTTTCATATCCCCATATCATATGAACTCAGGGCGCTCGCCCTTGGGTCAGTGTTGTGGTAGATTTAGCACGCACGGCGTTTTAAATTGGATTCCCGTAGCGTAAGCTAGCTTACGCAACACGAGAGTACTCTCGTAAGAGAACGTCACGGTTACTAACGTAACCTCGGTTCTCTCTAGAAGAGGGAATGAGTGTTGCGTAACCCTGCCGTGCTTGTGCTACCATCTGGTTTCGCTTCAGTCGATGAAAACCAAGGAGCATCTTATCGAGCTCTGGCTTATATAGGCATAAGCCACGCCCATTCGCCCACTCATTGGTGCTTACGTCACGAGCAGTGCCTCGATAGGTTGCAGCAGTTGCCGCATAGCATCCAATAGGCGCGCGAGCTGCCTCGCCTAGGTCTGCTAGCTGCAGCAAGTGTGTTTTAAATTAATACAAATTATAAGGATAATTTTTGGCTTCAGTATTCTCGAGAAAAGAGGTTTTCCCTCTAAGGTTTTTTTTTCCATAGTCAACTAGCTAGCTATTTATTAGTTATCTAACATTAAAAAAAAAAAATTTATTTAATGAGAAAGTCATACGAACCTCAAAGTGTTAACCTGTCACCTCTGACCTTCAACAGCTGTCACAGCTCCTGGTGCAGATGGGATGTGTTGTTGCAGGAACTGATATGCTATAGGCTACTCCTGACTGGTCGAAATCTCATGCTACTTAGGACAAATGTAATGTACAGAAGTAGCTGCACTGCTTAAATACAAAATTAAAGTTTTTGAACGAAAAGATAAGTAAAGTCACTCTGATGACAATTTTTATGTGAAATGTGCATATTTACCCCCAATTGTCATGGTATGGGGAAAATTATTATTTTTTTAAACTTGAAACCAATTTTATTGGATTCCTTGACCCCAAGAATGTACACTTTGACACCAAATTTGTCATTATAGCGATAACAGAAGCAAAGATATGGGCTCTAGAGTATTTTCGGCGCATTGGCGGCCATTTTTGAAAAAACATGTTTATTTCTGATACAAAGTGTGATCTCACTTGTGTCTTAGGATAAATTTATTTGTATGACCCTAAGGTACTTCCATACCAAAGGAGACCTTTGCATCATGACTTGAAGTCAAAGGCCTATTTTTTGGGCTTAACCTCCCTACTATTCAATTAATCCATCAGAAATTGATTGGACTTTAAAAAGTGTCTCTATCTGACAAGTTCTTAGATCATTTCAGAGGCAGAGCAAGTTATGAAGGCAAACTTGTGGCTAAAATCCAGGTGAAAAGATTTGATAAAATGTCATATTTATATAAATAATATAAAATTGACAGAAAGTAGCTATTTCCAACATTGCAAAGTGTCCTTTTGCACTGGGTGTGCAGGTTATTTACTCATGTTTGATTTAATCTAAATATAATTGGCATTCGTGCCAAATCGTGCATCAATATTGATTATTCTCCTAATGTGGATCTAACAGAGTGTGATCTTCATGAATGTGTCACCGCAGGTGTGACTTCTCATCTCTCAGGTGTGCGCTTAGAGGAAGTGGGCGTGGCCTTTCCGGAGGTCTCCCATAGCAACCGCTCGAGCGTAAAATGCAGTTGCTCGATTGGAGACGCCTGAAGCGCACGTGAAATCTCGCCAACACACACACACACACACAGACGACAGATGACCGTCCGTGAGCCGGGGTAGAGGTTCATTCGCCGCCATGAACGATAAATACCACCGGGCGGCTCGAGACGGGCACCTGCACCTGCTGAGAGACGCGACGCGCAAAGACCTGAACGCGCCGGATGAGGATGGGATGACGCCGACGCTCTGGGCCGCGCACCACGGCAACCTGGACGCGCTCAGACTGCTGGTGGCACGAGGGTCAGTGATGCGTCAATTATTTATGGAGAATGTATATAACTATTCATGCATTAATTTTTTTTTAAACATGATTTTCTATTTAAAGTTTTAATTTCGAGACACCGAATGACGTATGTGTGAAAATAATAATAATAGAGTTTTTTTTATTTTTTTATTCGCTGATTGTCAAATTTCATCAGGCTGTTGTTATTGAGACTGTAAGCATTTCTTTTCAGAACTGGACTGTTATCTAGTAGTAACAGTTTGACTCTCCAGCAATAAAAAAATGCATTGTGCAAAAATACAATATAACAAGATTCATGTAGCAGTCTGAAAATCTTAGCATGATGTGAATATTTATTTCCTTTACTCACTTTAATGCCTGGGGTCGCTGAGACCCTCGTTAATGCAATATTTTTCAGAGAAGATGTGTTATGTAATCTGTTATGGACTGCTGATCAGTTTTGTTTTTTAGCATTTATTAAACAGAAGGTTTTGAAAGAGATAAAAAATTCAGTAACGCTTTATGTTAGGGTGACATAGTTGCACGTTATACATGTACTTCTAGTAAATGAGTCCGAAACAGTAAATGATGCATAATTACAAGTAACTAACCCTAAACCAAACCCACAACCTTAACTCTATAGTAAGAACATGTAGTTAATTCATTTTACTCAGTACTTATTTGAGTCACTTTAAAATAAAGTGTAACCAAAAATTCTTTGTGGAACTTTAAATGATTATAGCATCAGTCTGTAAAGCCCTTTATATCTTTGATTCTACTTGAAGAAGGTAGTTTATACATTTTTAAAATAATTAATATGATATACAGCCCTCTCAGGTCTAGTTATGTTTTGGCTCATACGGTCTCATTAACAGGATGGCTGTTCTGTGTTCTCCTGTATCGGATCACATCTGCACTGAGATCATCTAGTCCTAAACCCAGACGCTCTCACTGATGGATATCTGGATTGTTTTATTTGCATATTTACTGCTCTGGGCTAATTAAAATAAAGGTCACCAGGAGAATAATGCATCTCTCTTGAATTATGCTTTTCCGTTGTCTTGTCTTACTGTTTAAAAGCAGGCCTATATTATATAATAAATGATGAACTCTGCATGCAGAGGAGTTGCGGATAAAGGCTTACTGTAATTTGTCATGGACATCTGCAGCGTTCAGCAGTCTTACTGATATTTTTAAAGGAATAGTTCACAAAATAATGCTGTTAATCTGATTTTTACATGTGGAGCAGGCTGCACCAACACATCATGAGGGAAAGTGAATAATAACATTATTTAAAATTTTTTGTGAACTGTTCTTTGGGAGGAACTTGCTTTAGGAGAAAGCTGTAGCATTGCATTGTTTCTCAAGTCATTAGGTAATTAGATCTAAATAACCTGGCTCTTATCTCAAGACAAGGTTAATAATGGAAGCTAAATGTTCTGCTCTGTGAACACCCTCACTGTTCTCTAATTAGTGTTCTCCGTCAGATCTGTTACTGAAACACATTCACGTTTGAGTCATAGCTCAGCATTTAGAGTTCATGATTCCCAAAGTGGAGAGAGAATCACTTTGTAGTGTAAGCTTTTATTTGGATGTGATGAGTATGCATTTTCTGTACTGATTTTGAGGTAATATTAATGGAATACTGTGGAATGGGTTATACTTAAGTAATGTTTACGTCAATGTGAAATGCTGTTTGCAACCCATTTCTGAATAAAACAGGATATTTAACTAAAAAATGAAGGCGAGCCCTAGATTTTATCCATCAGGAGTGGACTGGATTATTAAAAGAAAAGTCTGCATTAGATTATTAAACAGAGTCAGGTTGTTGGAGATGAGATATCATCCAAAAAGGAAAGTCATTCATAGCAAGTTTTAACATTTTAAAAAAAGATTTCAAAAATAATATTTGAAATTAGATGCACATTATGCTGAATAAGGCCAAAATGTGTACTACTGAATTTTAATTTTGAACAGAGCTTTTCTTGATAGCTGAAAAAAGGCTTTTACTTGAAAGAAGTACGAGAGTATTAATAAAAACAGACTGCATCGACCAACTGAGCATCAGGGCTCCAGCGTGTCTGTGCTACATCTCTAACGTGCAGGACGTTTTAATGCTTGAGATTTTAAGAGGAGTTCATGGCCTCGTGCACATTTACAGGGAGGACTTTTACACATGGCCAGACAGAGAGAAAGATGTTAATGTTCACAGTTAAAGGTCAACATAATGAATTAGGGCTATTCCTCTGCCACCTTCCTGTTTCTCTGGCTGTTGGCAGTTCTTTGACTTGAATGTCAGGACCATTATGCACCTCAGTCTTTCACGTTTTTTGCTTTCTGCATTTCAATTCTGTGACCCCACATGGTCCCATAAAACCTTGCATAGTTTGTGCTGGTCTCTGCTAATGAGTGGAGCATTTGTCCTCTTGCAGGCATGAGAATTTGAGACTAAAAGAGAAAACACTGAGCGGTTATATGGACCTTAGTGAGGGCAGACAGCATTGAATCTGTATTGACTAAGGTATGTTGGACTTCAGTTGGTTTAAGGGAAAACATAGACCTACATAATTTTGACACTCAGATTATTGGTTAATGTTACACTGACTTACAATAAACTGGGTTTTGCACTTGTGCTAAATTGTCACACGCATGAAACAAGCAAAAAAAGAAAGTCTGTAAAAGTATGGTTGGTAATGAATACTGCAGATCTCTTTCTGTGTAGATAATGAATGCATTACATGGTGCACAGTTTTTAATGACTTCGAGAGGTGAGTCACAAAGGCAGTTTGCATAATGTGTGTAGGCGTGTGTACATGTGTGTTACAGGGGGTAAGTGGAGCTCCAAAGCATCATGTTACTTATTTAGATTAACACCTTGCCACATAACAGAACATGAATGCATGCACTCATGCACATGTGCACACACACATGTATTCATTCACACACTCTATATTTACACTAGTAATTGGCCAATTAATCAACCAAAATGTGATCATTTTGAGATTATCATTATCACCATTGGCCAGGAACCATTTTGGCCAGAAAACTTTAATAAATTGTTTTATTACGCGCCACGGCTCTGTGGAATACTTGATTCTGATTGGTCAATCGTGCCATCCAGCAGAATGTAACAACCGGTAAAAACTGATAACATAAACTCATCCGGGTAACTGAAGTCGGCACTTTATGCTTGCTAGGAACGTTTTTTACCCGTGGAAGTTTTGCGTTTGGTGAGCAAATAAAATATTAAAACTCAAATCAATATTTTGTGTACAGTTATATAATTGTCATCTGGTATCGCGGACTCTATCTCTTGTTTCATACAAACTCAGCTGTTGACATTTTGCGATGATTGTCTTGTACACTGTAATGGATGATAAAGGCCCTTGCACACTGAGTCCGAAATTTTCGTATGCGTTTTTTCGTATTCGTGATTTGGTGGCTCTGAATTGTCAAACACCATTCAAACTCCATGCTACGGATGCGAAAAACGCAGAAAATCAAACCAAATTAAAAAAAATTTTAAGACGAAAGTTTCGGAGGCAGTGTGCAAGCGTGATTGACATGACGTTTTTAACGTGTGAAAATTTCGGACTCGAATTTCGGACTCGGTGTGCAAGGGCCTTAAGACAGGTACGATTTTAAAACATATCAATATTTCTGATCCCCATAATTATTTATGTGGTGAAATACCATGTAATAAGTGGTATGACTGTATTCCGTAATCTCTTAAATGTCCTTCTAGTTTGAACTTGCCACTTGCTAGCAACTGCTCTCTCCACGGAAGCTTTGCTTTTAAAGAGCTAATGACATATTTTCGGATGTGACTCAGATCAATATTTAATTTAAATATTTTAATAAGTGGGATAATGTACATCCAGCTGGTTGTTATCACACTTGATATCATCTTGCATCAACCTGTCGGGTTTATTCTACGATAACAACTGGCTGGATTTGCATTATCCCTTACTTACATATTGGCCATCAGCCGCCCTGCCCTTTAGACATCGGTATCAGTCACTGACAAAACCATATCCATCGACCACTCATTTTGGCCATGTAAACTATGTTAGAAACAGCAGAATAGAATTAAACATAACCAATCCACTATTGCTTTTGTTATTTGGTCCACAGTGGAGATCCAGACAAATGTGATATTTGGGGAAACACTCCCCTTCACCTGGCGGCAGCTAACGGCCATCTGAACTGTCTGTCCTTTCTGGTGTCATTTGGCACCAACGTGTGGTGTTTGGACAATGACTACCACACGCCACTGGACATGGCAGCTTCTAGGGGTCACATGGACTGTGTTCGATATCTGGACTCTATCGCCGCCAAACAGATCGCCATCAACCCCAAGCTGGTGAGCAAATTGAAGGACCGTGGCTTCCGTAATGCAGAGAAACGCATAATGAACTGTGAAAAGCTTCAGCGCAAACATCACGAACGCATGGAGAAGCATTTCTTGAGAGAGAGCGCTGCGATGGACATGTCGGATACGATGAGTTACAGCAGTTTCAGCAGCACCTTAAGCCGAAGGATCCCTCAGTTCAACACCCTCGACTCCAACATGACGTACTCACAGGTACTGTGTCTGAACACAAGGGTATAAGGGGCATCGAACCAGTAACACAAACATAAATCATTCCCTTAATGGAGTCAACCATTAGGTCAGTATGGAGAAGCAAGTTATAAATTATGTTCCAAAACCTATTGAGCTGGCATTTTAAATGGCGCTTTTCCACTGCATGGTACGGTATGGTACGGCTCGCTTCGGCTCGCTTTAAATGGTACCACCTCTGTCGAGGTTCCAAGCGGTCCGTACCGATACTAAAATGTGACGTGAACACACTGCAGATCACTGATTGGTCAGACAGAATCGTCACTACCAACGTCATTGTATTTGCGAGACCTCAAACCCGCTAGATTTAAATAGCCAGTAACAGCCACCGCTGTAGCACCTGTTTTAAAACTACTTGCTTGACTTGCTTGAAGAAAAAAGAAAGAAAGAAAACTTCCAAAAAAGAAATGGCTGAATCATGGTCAGTGGACGAAGTGCAGACGTTCTTCTCGTTGGTTGCCGAGGAGCGGATAAACTATAACGGTCAGACTATAATCCCACCCACTTTGAAGCGGTACTAACTGCAGTGGAAAAGCGAACCGAGCTAAAGCGAACCGAGCCGTGCCATGCTGAGCCGAGTCGTATCACGCAGTGGAAAAGCGAAGCAAGCCGAACCTTGCCGAGCCGAGCCGTACTAGGAGTGGAAAAGCGCCAAAAGTGTCATAAGCACACTCCCATTGCAAAACCTGTTCCGAAGGGTTGGCACCATAAAGAATATCCTAAAGAGTATCCTATGTGGTTCATACCCCACACCTTACATTTTCATTTATCTAATATTCTTGGTGGTTTCAGCCAGCAATAATAGCAGGAGTGTCCAATCTTTCATTGTAGCCTGACACATGTTTGTCTGCATTTTTAAATTATCCCAAAGGTGTTCAATGGGGTTCCGGGTAGGTGGTTTTCTTTATTGGCCTTTGTGCAAATGTCCCCGATATAAAACTACTGTACATTTCTTTGGATAAATCATCTGAAAAAATGAAGACTTTCTTCTTTGTCAGAGTTGCATAATGCCTTTCAGACGTCAGCGCATGCTAGTTCACTAACAATACACTGATTTTACGCAGCCGCCATTTTGAAATCGAAAGCGAGGCTCCGGTGGGAAGAACCCCGGAAGTACAGATAAACAACAATGCCTTGGACTACCAACCTGAAGCTGCTGCCGCGATTCACACTATTGGATGTTAATATCCAATATAGGATATTTATATAGTTCGTTCCTGCTTCTTTTTTTACGTTCTGAGTTATAAATAACAAATTAATTTTATTTATAAATAAATTTCACTGTATATAGTCTAAAGAATAACTAATTTTTACATTAAACACAACAATACGCCACCGCATTCACGACTCTCCTATGATTCAAGGCGCCACTTCCGGTTTTCTTCCCACCGGAGCCATTTCAAAATGGCGGCTGCGTGAAATCAGCGTATAGTCTTTCAATGAAGTACTAGAGACTTAGTGACGTATGTGAGGGCATGCGGTTACACTATTTTAAGGTGTCATTGTTACAGTGTAATTATATATTTAAGTACTGAGTAATATTAAGCAACTACATGTACTCACTATAGGGATAGGGTAGGATTTGGTTGAGGGTTAGTTGCATGATATTATGCATACTTTACTATTATTACTATGGCAAAGTACATGCAAAGACACTGTAAAATAAAGTGTTACCGGCAATGCTAACAAGTTTGTATACAGGGTGAAGTATAACAGAGAAAAATGACCATGAGAAACTTCTCTTTACAGGCAACGCTTCAGTCCACAACTAGAGGCCGGACCAAGATTCTGCGGCGTCTTGAGAAGAAGAAGCAAGGTGATGGGACGTTCAAGATTTCCGAAGACGGTCGAAGGAGTGTTCGCTCGATCTCTGGTCTTCAGCTGGGTAATGACGTCATGTTCATGAAGCAGGGTACATACGTCAGCCCACGCCAGCAGTCCAATCCTCGACTCAACATCCGTAACATGTTTTCTGGTGAACAGGACATAAGGGAAGATGAAGATGATGATGAGGTAGACACTGTTTCCCACGCACTCAGTGATCCGGGTCTATTTGATGCTGCATACTCCGAAATAAGTACGGATTCCGGTCGGGATTCTTTGTTCAACCGCCCAGGACTCGGTACCATGGTATTCCGTCGCAATTACGTGTCTGATGGGCTGTTTCGAATGGGACGGAATGAGGGTAGCGTGGTGGGGAGTGAACCAGTGGGACGAGTCCCGAACGTCCGCTTACGAGGGAGATTGCCCCTACGGTCACCCAGTCTTGATGACGTCAGCATAGGCAGCTCATTGAGCCTCCAAGAGAGGAATTTACAGGTACAAACAAAAATCAGCAGATAATACCACTTGTTCTACCACCTGAGCTAGACTTTTACTATTGACTGTCTTGTACTTGCACTACATCAGGGATGGGCAGCTCTGGTCTTGGAGGTCCACTATCCTGCAGTTTTTAGCTTTTTTTAGGATTTAGGGTATTTAGGATATAGCTAAACTCTGCAGGACAGTGGCTCTCCAGAACCAGATCTCCAAAAACCATGCTCATATGTGCTTGCTGAACATTTTATTTCAGTGCCAAGGGCATTAATAGGGAGTTGGTTACAGCTTCCACTCTTATAGGAAGCTTTTACGTTAAATTGTAGAACATGACTGCAGGGATTTACTCCCGATCAGACGCAGTCCGGCACTGGATGTTTTGCAACATAACTCAGTCTGCATTTCCTACTCATCCCAAATGTGTTCAAAAGGGGTTCTGGGCAGGGGATATGTGAAGGCCATTCAAATTCTTCCATACTATAAAATAATTTCTTTATTGACCTTTATGCATCATGCTGGAACAGAAAAGGGCCCTATTTTAGTATAGTTGCCGATGGAGATTACATGCCTGCATGCTTGACTTTATGCTTTTCTTAGTAAGCTAAAACATGCAAACCTGTTAAGTAAAAGTGGATGTCCAGAGACTTTGATAGTTCTAATGTTGGCGGTGTCCTGTAGGATTTGCCATGGGAGGAAGGAGACCTCGGTTTGGAGGAGGAGGATGACGAGCTACAGCCATCATCGGCTCCTTTGGAAGTGTTCCTGGCATCTCAGGGACTGAGTGACTTCTTGTCCATCTTCAATCGAGAGCAGTTGGACCTGGAGGCGCTGCTGTTGTGCTCTGAGCAGGACCTCATTAGCATTCACATCCCACTCGGACCCCGCAAAAAACTATTGGATGCGTGCAAGAGACGCAACAATGTTATCAACAGAGCTGACGGCATGCAAGACACTATGCTGTAAAAGAGTGTGTGTATGTCTGTTATTGACTCTGTTCCAAAACCTAGTGTACTCCCTTGCTCACTGCATAGGCGGCTGCTTTTTAAGGCAGCATCTCAGCTAAACTGTATCCTAACAGGCTGCAACTTAACACGGTACACAAATAGTGCTTCTCACGCAAAGTGCATGGGAGACTTGACTCCCAGCTGATACATGATACCCAAAGGAAAGGTAAATCAATTTTAATTAGAGTATTTTTATCAGTACTACTTTATAACCAGCATTTCTCTCAACTTGTCCACCATTTTGGATGTATTATTTCTCTGAGCTCGTTGCATTCTAGGATTTCTTTCTCTGCAAATTATACACGTGATGCTGTCTGAGAATCTGGCCAAAGCAATGTATTTCAGGAGGCGGTATAATAATGCTAAGATAATTACACTGCCTACTTTTTTGAACCACTTCTCGGCAGGAGATAGTATGAGGTCTCAATTGACCCTGTTCATGAAATGTGCATCCCCAGTCTTAAGGTGCATTTACATCATTTCACAGGCATCTTATGGTCATATTATTCCAAATAAAAAATGTGTTTGGCTTAGTATTTCTAAGCAAAATACATTAACTTGCTCTTCCTCTCAAATTACTTTGTTTTCCTGCTAGCATCTGCTATTGAATAATATTAATATAGCCAAATCCTACTTATGCACTGTTTTAGTAAACTTGTTCTGATTACATTCTGTTATTCAATGCTCTGTCTAAAACCTGTTCAGTCAATACCAGACTGATAAAATCAAGTTCCATCCTTCTCTTCTAATTACAAATCCTGTTTCATTTTGAAATGTGTGACATTGCGGAAGTATCATGGGCTGCACAATGCAATTCACATATTTAAAATGCTTCTTATACCTGCATTTGGAACTGAGCCATTGTGCGTGTGTGCGTGCGTGTGTGTGTGTGTGTGTGTGTGTGTGTGTGTGTGTGTGTGTGCATGAGTGAGTGAAACAACTGCCTCCCTGTGGCTGGGAGAAAAACTACAGGTCTTCAATACGGTCTCACGTCACTTCTATCCAGCTATTCCTGCTCACAAAGAGGTTATATTTGGAGAATGAAGTCGTCATGCGATTATGAATACCCTTTTAGTTTTGTGGTATAATTTGCATAAACTCTTACCAGCTTGAGGTTTATCAAAGACACTGTGGTTCCTGATTCACTCTGTGAATTGTCATGCATATGGATACTGTATTTTAAGACTAATGTAAATTAGAGTAATATGCAGTAATAATTAGCATTTTCAACTCAATTCATGACAACCCAGCCTAAATATGACAGTTAACACAGATATGCTAGTGATGGAGCAAACAAATCTATATATCAGGTCTTTAGTTTCCCACATTTTCCCAGATTATGTTAAATAGTTTTTTATTAATTTAATGTACCTCAGTGGAAAACTAATAAACTTTTCGATCAAAAAGTCTTTAAGATCATACATCCAGGTCAGATGTGTCCAAACTTGACTTGTATATGCAAACATTATATCATTTTTGCACTTTGGAACTGAATTCATATGCATTCAATGTTTTTTTTTTTATATTTGGGATTATGTTTAGTTGTGCATACATACTGTACATGGAGCTTTGGACAGCATCGATGTCCAGCCAAAACACATTGCAGTTTGACTCATGGGAAATTTACAGCATTCTGAGGATGATAATGATTGCATACTATACTGACTCCATCTGAGAGATGTGTGTGTGTGTGTGTGTGTGTGTGTGTGTGTGTGTGTGTGTGTGTGTGTGTGTGTGTGTGTGTGTGTGTGTGTGTGTGTGTGTGTGTGTGTGTGTGTGTGTGTGTGTGTGTGTGTGTGTGTGTGTGTGTGTGTGTGTGTGTGTGTGTGTGTGTGTGTGTGTGTGTGTGTGTGTGTGTGTGTGTGTGTGTGTGTGTGTGTGTGTGTGTGTGTGTGTGTGTGAGAAATCTCTTCCTTGGCCATGTGATGTTTGTACAGTTTCATAGATGTACTGTTTCGGTTCTGTGTTTGCCATTGATCGAGCGCAGTCAAAGCTTCTGGCTCAGTGGGTGACATGTTTGTTCTGGATACTGTGTTCCTCTGCTATCTGCTCATTTATGGGTGTGTGTGTGTGTGCAGCAGGTTTGAGACTGACATGCTGAAAGCTGATATAACTCTTGTTACTTTATCTGTCTATACAAACACACTCCATCTCCATCTGTACATGCACACCTATAGCTACACACTGCTGTCCCGACTCACATTTATGGTAGTATGTTCGATGCAAATGTAATGCTTTATTTGTTCCTGTGTGTTTTTCTCGCTTTTACATGGTAACTCATTCACAAAACACGAGCAGAACAAATTTCTGTGTTAATGTTTTCTAAACCCATTCTTGTGTAAGTATTCACATTATTTTGGGTTGTAAATTGTAAATGTAAAATGTTTAATACAAAAATGTCTGTGCAAGTAATTCATAAAACATAAAAAAAGCAACTTCTATCTTTGCAAAATAAGAGGATGAGGGATTTAAAGCAAGACATTCATTTGTTTTGCATTATGTTTCATGATTGTTTTGTTTTTGCTTGTACTCTTTCCTCCCATCTTTTGAAGTCTTGCATTTTTTATGATACTCGAAATATAATTATTTCATGATTGTCTCTGACTATTCCAGGTCATATTTCAGCCTATAAAATCAAAAGAAATATGAACCAGACTAATTTTCAGGGAAGCCAAATGCCAATATGTTCAGTGACAAATTGTGGATAGTTGTGTTACAATGTTAATTAAATAAACTTGTCATTATTACCATTGTGAACTGACCTGTGTTTGAGTTATTGATGTTTGTTTGTATTTTAACATTGTTTGTGTTCAGTGTACTGTATAGAATCGCTCACATCCTTCCTGCTTTTCTTTTTCTTTCTTTCTTTTCGCTCTGACCCTCTATTCTTTTGCTTCAACCTTTCTTTTGTCTTCTGCCAAGTAAAGTAAAAGAGAGAGAGGAGGGAGAACAGGGTTTGTAAATACATGAGCGAGTCCACAGATAAGAGAGAGTTTATTCTATAGCTGTATGAGGAGTGTTATCTGTGTGTTCAGGACACAACGTCCCCTCATGGATAATACCAGAAATCTGTCCTTGTGGGAACATTTTAGTCCATAAGAGGAAAACAGCTTATAAATCAAACTAAATTATGTTTTTTGAAAATTTAAAAATGCATAGGAATCTGTGAAAGGTAGTTTTAGGGGAAATAATATATACAGTTTGTACAGTATAAAAATTATTATGTCCTATAAAACTTACGTGTGTGTATACAGTACCTGATATTCCCTACTTTACATCCCCACAAGGAAAGTAATAGGCCTACCAGTAAATTTAGACTTTATATGTCCTTTTTTGTAATCCCCATGAGGGAAATAGAGTATAAATCATACATAATTAAAATGTAAAAATGCAGAAAGTGTTCTGTGATGGGTAGGGTAAGTGTAAGGGAGAGAATATACAGTTTAGTATAAAAAACAATTAGGCTATGTCAAAGGAGAGTTCCCGTTAAACATTGTGTGTGTGTGTGTGTGTGTGTGTGTGTGTGTGTGTGTGTGTGTGTGTGTGTGTGTGTGTGTGTGTGTGTGTGTGTGTGTGTGTGTGTGTGTGTGTGTGTGTGTGTGTGTGTGTGTGTGTGTGCGCGTGCGTGCGCGCGCCAGTGCTTTAGTGTGTGTGTGTGTGTGTGTGTGTGTGTGTGTTGTTCTTGTGTGTTCTTGTTTTCTTGCAGCCCTGAGGACACTCCTGCCAAAGGCATCACCGTGGGAACGAGAGAGAGAGGAAGAGAGAGAGAGAGAGAGAGAGGAAAGGAGGGGGGGGGTCTTTTCTAGCGCAGTCAGCAGTAAAGTCCCTCACTACCTTGTTTCGCGGACGGGACGGGACGGGACGGTAAGCGGGTACGCGAGCCATGCGTCTCTGAGTCCGAGCACTAGCGCGATCATGAAGAACATCCCCGAGAAGAGGAGCGAGAGCGGCGGCCTGCGCGGCCCCGCGGCCCGGGATGATGATGAGTGCGCGGACGCGGAGCGCGAGACGCTGATGATGGAGCTGGCGCGGCTCGTGCAGGAGAGTGTGCGCGCGAGCAGCTGGTGGGAGAGGAGGGGGGTCGACTGCACCATCCTGACCGCAGCCTTCATCAGTTTACCTGCAGGTAAAGAGAAACACAAGACACTCCTGGCGAATCTCGTACTCAAACATACTCAAACTAGCGTTATTTTGAAGTGCATTGTGTCATTCAATAACAATTAACCGCATTTCCCATTTAAATGCTCATTGCTGTGAGTGATGCTACAAAATCTAATGACTGTGATATTGTTTAAATAGTAAAGTAGTAACCTATTTGTATTGTTTGTTTGGTGATTTTAATTTATAATTATTTAGTGAGAAATAAGATTTAAGTGGATAAAAATGTCACAATGCAATTATTATTTTTTTAAGTACAATCAGCTTGGATGTTTAAGTCATTTCAACTTAAATTTAAAAAAGAGTTGAATCTTGCATAACTTAAAAAAATTAGAAGATTGCTTAGCTTATTTTGATGAGTTAAAGCCATGTGGAAACACATGTTGTCATAACTTATTGTTATAACTTATATTTATTTGTTTATGTATTACAAATATAATTTTTGAAATAAGTATTTTAAAATATTTTTGTTTTGTTTTGGAAATGTTTTTTGACATTCACACATTAAAGTGTGTGTTTTATATTATGGGTGTATCATAACACGTAACTTTGTGTATAAAAAGCCTGTTTGAGAGTATGAAGGTGTGTAATGTTATAACAGGGAGTGTTTTGAATAATGTGCAATTCAAATTAATTGTTTAGTGTGCAGTCCCAGGGTGTGACAGTGTGTCAGATGGTTATTGGGTTAACTTCGGCTTAAAAATGACACAGAAACTCAGCAGAAGTCTATAATGCTTCAGTTTTGTGCCAAAGGTGCGTTCACTTTGGATCCATAAAGCTTTAAACCTTTCAGACATTGGCTACGGTTTACGGCTCCTGTGGGGTCGTCGTCATGGCGACCGGTTGGGTTTGAGTCCTCTCTCCCATAGGGAAGATCCAGTTTCCTTCACAGTGACTCGTCTTTCAGGGAGAAACCGATGGCACGACTCCGGCTCCTGCGGTTAAACTGCTTCATTACGAGATTAAAAGATCAAACTGAATCATTTCGGCATCCTTTGAGATTCAGCAGCGTTTCTTCCTCCAGGGTGGCAGTGCGTCTCGACAAAATGATCTGGATGGAGAAAATTATTTACAGAACAAACAAAGCAAAGCAAAAATGAAATATGACACAAACAATATTTTAAAACGGCCTAAACTACGCACACTTTACGAAGAAATGTGGTATCCCTTTAAGGTCTCATTTATTAATGCATTAGCTAAGATCAATATATTTCTTACAGCATTTGTTAATCTTTGATAGTGTTAGTTAATAAAATCTGTTGGTTTATTCGTGTTAGTTCAAAGTGCATTAACTATTGTAAACAGAAACTTGGAACAAACTAAAAATGGATTAGTGAATGTTGAAATTACCTTAAAATATAGCATTTAGTAATCATGTTAATATTAACTAATATTAGTAAATGATTAATATCCAAATACACAAAAAAAAATTAGAGTGTAAATGGATCGCTATTGTAAAGTGTTGCCAAAAATGTGTTAATATCAATATATGTTTATTATACATAATAGTTGCTTGTTGATAGATGAATAGCATTGATATGCATTTAACCTAACATCAAATGGCACATGATTTATGTGTCATATCTTCATAACCGCATGCAGGTGTCGATGCTCATATCTTTGGCATGAGTCGAACGCTGCTGATACTGTTCTTGTGTTTGCAGGGTTCGTGTTGTTGGGTTCGTCTCAGATGATGTGTTTCCTGTTGGGTTTGCTGATGATGGCTGTTGCTCACGCTGTCATCACTGTTAAAGGGACACATCTGGCCAGTCACGGGGCGCTCAGCGAGTCTCCGGCCTGGGCGCACTTCTGGGCCGTCTTCTTCATCGAAGTGAGATCCAATATATATTCAATTCACATTTATTTGTATAGCGCTTTTCACAACACACATCGTTTCAAAGCAGCTTTACAGAAAATGCTAGCCTGCATGGTTAAAACCAGACTATTCTCAGTTGTAAGTGAGTTATGGTCTGGCAAAGCGTCATAGACAAATCATTTCCAGAGGGGCGTCACCAACGGACGTCGCGGATAGACCTAAACCCAATCAGAGCGATGAAGGAGATGACGCATGCAGAGCGGCGGAGACACATCTCCGAGTGTTGTTCTTTGCTCGGTTTTTAACAAAAAGGAAACGTTCAAATGGCTTAAAACAGACGCGATAGCTGATTGGAACGAGTGATGTTCGACGGCGGCATCCATCTTTGTAATGTAGGCTACAAAATCTGCTTCAAAACCCCAGCGCTGTCGTCATCGTGTAAAGCCCACCCCAACGCTTCTGATTGGTGCCATGATTTCGACGGATTGGAAATGAGCTTGAATGAGCTCTTTGCCAGACTAACTTTCAGAGCAAATCTAAATTTGCCGGAAGTTGTCTGGGTTTTCCCAGGCTAAGAAAATGCATGAGTCCACATTACAATTTACAGTGATCTGTTATCAGAGGAAACTGTCTAAGTTATGTATTTCAGAAATGTACATATATAGCTAAAAATATATTAATTTAAACAATGTAATAATTTAAGGCAGAAACAATGAGCTCATTGAAGTAATGAATACATGTTTGTAAACAAATGATTATGACATTTTTACAATGAGTTTGCTGGAGAAATTAAATCAATCAACATAGTGAATATAGGGAAATATATCCTTGCAAAGCACCATGATACGGTATTATCTGAAAAATACAGTTTAATATTATCACTGAATCATGATACTCCCACAGTGCTTTTTCATTTCCATTTTTCAAAATGTAGTGCAGCTCATTCTCTGCAACATGAAAACTGCATAAGAGTGGAAAGAATTTCACTGATTAATTCTTCATGAATTAACTTTGAGATTAACAGGATTTAGATTCGTCTCAAGAATGTAAAAGAGTCATAATGCTGATCATGGTAACAGACTGTACACACACATGATGTGGGACAAAATTCAACTGGTGAAAATAATACATTTTATATTTTGTTCTGCAAATGATCATTGCAGATTATGTTAGCACAACAGTTTGAGTGAAATTAACATTTAATATAAATTAAATATTTGCATTATTATATTATTATTTAATGTAAAATTTTAATTCAATATAAATATTAAATGATATTAACTTAATGTTAAATTAAAGATATTTAATTAGCTTATTTGTTATTAAAAATATATAATATAACAATGAAATGAAATGTTCCCTCAGGTGTGCGGCTCGTTCTCGGCGCGGGCGGGTGTTCAGGCTCATGTGAAGATGCATCACGCTCACACTAACGTGATCGGCCTGGGAGACTCCAGCACGTGGAAAATGCCTTTCCTTCCTCGATCCGTGTACCTGTTCATCGCTCCGCTGGCCATCCCCATCATCACACCTGTCGTCGCCGTCGGTGAGTACAGTCCATCAGTTATGATGAGGAGAGATCAATCTTATGTGCTCCTAAATTATGTCTGACTTGACATTTTGTGGAGAACTCCTCCTTTAAACATCAGAAACGTTCTGACGAGCAGTGATTTTGCTGTATTTTATGGAAGCTTGTTTGCGCCACAGAATGAAAAATAAAAAAGGTAATTGCGACTTTTTATCTCACAATTCTAACTTTATATCACGCAATTCTGAGAAATAAAGTCAGAATTGCGTGATATAAAGTCGCAATTGCAAGTTATAAAGTCAGAATTGCATGATATAAAGTCAGAATTGCGAGATATAAAGTCAGAATTGCGTGATATAAAGTCGCAATTGCATGTTATAAAGTCAGAATTGCGAGATGTAAAGTCAGAATTGATTGATGTAAAGTCGCAATTGCGTGTTATAAAGTCAGAATTGCGTGATATAATGTCAGAATTGCGTGATATAAAGTCAGAATTGCGTGATATAAAGTCAGAATTGCGAGATATAAAGTCAGAATTGCGTGATATAAAGTCAGAATTGCGTGATATAAAGTCGCAATTGCGTGATATAAAGTCAGAATTGATTGATATAAAGTCAGAATTGATTGATATAAAGTCAGAATTGCGAGATATAAAGTCAGAATTGCGTGATATAAAGTATCAATTGCGTGTTATAAAGTCAGAATTGCGTGATATAAAGTCAGAATTGCGAGATATAAAGTCAGAATTGCGAGATATAAAGTCAGAATTGCGAGATATAAAGTCAGAATTGCGTGATATAAAGTCAGAATTGCGTGATATAAAGTCGCAATTGTGAGATATAAAGTCAGAATTGATTGATATAAAGTCAGAATTGCGTGATATAAAGTCAGAATTGCGAGATATAAAGTCAGAATTGCGTGATATAAAGTATCAATTGCGTGTTATAAAGTCAGAATTGCGTGATATAAAGTCAGAATTGCGAGATATAAAGTCAGAATTGCGTGATATAAAGTCAGAATTGCGTGATATAAAGTCAGAATTGATTGATATAAAGTCGCAATTGCGTGTTATAAAGTCAGAATTGCGTGATATAAAGTCAGAATTGCGTGTTATAAAGTCAGAATTGCGTGAAATAAAGTCAGAATTGCATGTTATAAAGTCAGAATTGCGTGTTATAAAGTCAGAATTGCGTGATATAAAGTCGCAATTGCAAGATATAAAGTCAGAATTACGAGATATAAAGTCAGAATTGATTGATATAAAGTCGCAATTGCGAGATATAAAGTCAGAATTGCGAGATATAAAGTCAGAATTGCGTGATATAAAGTCGCAATTGCGAGATATAAAGTCAGAATTGCGAGATATAAAGTCAGAATTGCGTGATATAAAGTCAGAATTGCGTGTTATAAAGTCAGAATTGCGTGTTATAAAGTCAGAATTGCGTGTTATAAAGTCAGAATTGCGTGAAATAAAGTCAGAATTGCGTGTTATAAAGTCAGAATTGCGTGTTATAAAGTCAGAATTGCGAGATATAAAGTCAGAATTGCGTGTTATAAAGTCAGAATTGCGAGATATAAAGTCAGAATTGCGTGTTATAAAGTCAGAATTGCGAGATATAAAGTCAGAATTGCGTGATATAAAGTCAGAATTGCGTGTTATAAAGTCAGAATTGCGTGTTATAAAGTCAGAATTGCGAGATATAAAGTCAGAATTGCGAGATATAAAGTCAGAATTGCGTGATATAAAGTCAGAATTGCGTGTTATAAAGTCAGAATTGCGTGTTATAAAGTCAGAATTGCGAGATATAAAGTCAGAATTGCGAGATATAAAGTCAGAATTGCGTGTTATAAAGTCAGAATTGCGAGATATAAAGTCAGAATTGCGTGATATAAAGTCGCAATTGCGAGATATAAAGTCAGAATTGCGAGATATAAAGTCAGAATTGCGTGATATAAAGTCAGAATTGCGTGTTATAAAGTCAGAATTGCGTGTTATAAAGTCAGAATTGCGTGTTATAAAGTCAGAATTGCGTGAAATAAAGTCAGAATTGCGTGTTATAAAGTCAGAATTGCGTGTTATAAAGTCAGAATTGCGAGATATAAAGTCAGAATTGCGTGTTATAAACTCAGAATTGCGTGATATAAAGTCAGAATTGCGTGTTATAAAGTCAGAATTGCGTGTTATAAAGTCAGAATTCATTGCGTGTTATAAAGTCAGAATTGCGAGATATAAAGTCAGAATTGCGTGTTATAAAGTCAGAATTCATTGCGTGTTATAAAGTCAGAATTGCGAGATATAAAGTCAGAATTGCGAGATATAAAGTCAGAATTGCGTGTTATAAAGTCAGAATTGCGAGATATAAAGTCAGAATTGCGTGATATAAAGTCGCAATTGCGAGATATAAAGTCAGAATTGCGAGATATAAAGTCAGAATTGCGTGATATAAAGTCAGAATTGCGTGATATAAAGTCGCAATTGCGTGTTATAAAGTCAGAATTGCGTGTTATAAAGTCAGAATTGCGTGTTATAAAGTCAGAATTGCGAGATATAAAGTCAGAATTGCGAGATATAAAGTCAGAATTGCGTGATATAAAGTCAGAATTGCGTGTTATAAAGTCAGAATTGCGTGTTATAAAGTCAGAATTGCGAGATATAAAGTCAGAATTGCGAGATATAAAGTCAGAATTGCGTGTTATAAAGTCAGAATTGCGAGATATAAAGTCAGAATTGCGTGATATAAAGTCGCAATTGCGTGTTATAAAGTCAGAATTGCGTGTTATAAAGTCAGAATTGCGTGTTATAAAGTCAGAATTGCTTGAAATAAAGTCAGAATTGCGTGTTATAAAGTCAGAATTGCGTGTTATAAAGTCAGAATTGCGTGTTATAAAGTCAGAATTGCGTGATATAAAGTCGCAATTGCAAGATATAAAGTCAGAATTGCGAGATATAAAGTCAGAATTGATTGATATAAAGTCGCAATTGCGAGATATAAAGTCAGAATTGCGAGATATAAAGTCAGAATTCATTGATATAAAGTCGCATTTGCAGGTTATAAAGTCAGAATTGCGTGTTATAAAGTCAGAAATGCGTGATATAAAGTCAGAATTGTGAGATATAAACTATTCTGAGGGGAAAAAAGTTAGTCTTTGTAATAACTCGCAATTGCTCACAATTCTGAGAAAAGATGTCAGAATTTCGAGATATAAACTCGCAATTGTGAGATAAAAAGTCTGTTGCGGCAATTGCGACTATTTCTCAGAATTGCGACTTTATATCTCGCAATTGCGAGTTTATATCTCACAATTCTGCCTTCATATCTCGCAATTGTGAGATAAAAAGTCGCAATTATTTTTTTATTTTTTTTATTCAGTGGCGGAAACAAGCTTCCATAGTATTTTTACTCTCAGTGAGGACAGAAAATTACTTTTTTGCTATTCAGTCTCAGAATAAAGGTACAAAAGCTGTCACTGGGGCGGTACCCTTTCAAAAGGTACACCTTTGTACCTAAAGAGTGCATATTAATAACCCAAAGGTACCTATTGGTTAGCCTGGATGCCAGTCAAACTTAGCCCCGCCCACAACATTTGAGGATGGGAAGTTCGGTCTGGACTTGATCTGTTGTGAAGCAAGTATGGCCGAACCAAAGCTATTCGGACCAATCAGATTGTCAGGGCGGGCTTTATACGATGATGGACAGATGATCAACAGTAACGTAATCATCACGTCACCAAAGAGCGCTTGGGTTGAGTTCGTTTACAACAAAGATGGCCGCCGCTGGAGAACTGAGATGTGTAGATTCAGCCAATCGCGTCTGTTATAGAAGATGTAGACAGCGCATTCATTTTAAAAGAGGAACAGAGAACCGCGATCAAGGCATTTGTCGATCCAATCGAGTGCACATATTAGTACCTAAATGATACATACTGGAACCTTTTGAAAGGGTCCCACCCCAGTGACAGCTTTTGTACCTTTATTATGAGAGTGATGGACAACTCTGAGCTGCGTTACATTTACATATGTTTCCATTTGAGCTCTTCTGTGCTTGTGTGAGTGAGTGCATGTGTTTGTGTTTCAGGTCAGCTGAAGGGTCAGTCTCCGCTCCAGATCATGCGCACCGTGGTGTGTGTGTGTGTGGGGTTTTTCTCCCAGTATTACCTGCTCAGGTGTGTGTCAGGGCTGTCGTGCAGCTCTGCTCTGCTGGTCATGCTTCTGTGTAGAGCCATGTTCTCCCTGCCGTACATACACGTCAACATATTTCAGGTGAGATATACGTGCAAAAAACTCATTCGTCAACAAACCCGCTAACGTAAAGCACTGAAACTCGACCTGCACGATTGCTCAAATGCAGGAGTTCAATGATCTGACTTACAGTTTTATCTGACTGACAATAAAACAGCCCTATAGCAACACCCTAACAACCACCCACAGCATCCCAGCATCATGACTCCAAACAGATAAGCACCGCTAATCTTCAATATTTTAATTAAATTATTTCCCCCCGCTTATCTTCAGAAAAGCTGTTTTTGCATGCTATAGTTGTTTTTGCATGCTCAGAAAATATCAATTAAATTATTCATTACTTATCTTCAGAAAATATAAAAATATAATTGTTTTTCATGTTTAGAAAATATAAATTAAATTATACCACTTATTAATTTTCACAAAAATATAAAAATATAGTAGGTTTTGCATGCTACAGTTGTTTATGCATGCTCAGAAAGAATAAATTACATTATTTACGCTACTTATCTTCAGAAAAATATAAAATATATAGTTGTTTTTGCATGCTCAGAAAATATAAATTACATTTATTCCACTTATCTTCAGAAATATATATGTTGCATAAATTATATATTTGCATGCTATAGTTGTTTATGCATGCTCAGAAAATATAAATTAAAATATTTACACTACTTACCTTCACAAAATATAAAAATAGTTGTTTTTGCATGTTTAGAAAATATAAATTATATTATATTTTTTTACACTGTCTTCAGAAAATATAAAAAATATAGTTGTTTTTGCATGCTATTGTCTGTGCTTGCTCAGTGTAGTACATTTATACTACTTATCTTCAGAAAATATATTGTTACCACTCATTTTTAGAAAATATATATTGTTTATGCATACTAGTGATACAAAAATGACAGCAATTCTAGTATGGTTGTGGTCAGCATCACATGAGCCACTAGCAGCAGAAAGTCTCTCTCAGTACAGTAACACTCCAGCACTACATTACTCTCTCTCTCTCTCTCTCTCTCTCTCTCTCTCTCTCTCTCTCTCTCTCTCTCTCTCTCTCTCATAACAGTAATCTGAGTATTCAGCTAAAGTCTGCATCCATCCCTCTCTTTGTGTGTCTCTCCATCCTTTCCCCCGAGACCCGCTCAATGCAGCTTTGTTCCCCTCTCCTGCATGCTTGCGGAGGCTCACAGGGTTCATTTGTAAATTCACGCATGATTTTCCCAGGCAGAGCAAAGGCATAATGTACTTCTGTGTTACGCTGATCCTCTGAGGTATTTTTTAAAGAGCTGCCGTCAGATCTGAGACCTCGATGTGTGTGAGATGGTTGTTGCTGGTTCGTAGTGGTGCAGCATGCTGTGTGTTACAGTGTGTGTGTGTGATAAATGCCTTCATGTGCTATTGTCTTGTGTTCTGGTGTCTGTTTTGTCTAGTTTGGGCCCCTGTGGCGTCAGTGGCGCCCGTAGCCCCTTCAAACATCACACACACACTAAAGCTAAACACTGAATCGCTAAAAGGGTCGTGCTATTGTTATAATGTTGTAGTTGCAGTTTTGACCTCATTAAGTTGCTCTCCGTGTCTCTACTTTCGCAGCACATCGGACTGTCAATGTTTTCTGCCACTAGCCGTCCCAAGCGGATCTACCAGATGACCCACGGGGTCCTGAACCTTCCCCGAAACCCAGTGCTGGACTGGACCTTCGGCCATTCCCTCATCAGCTGCCACGTCGAGCATCACCTCTTCCCATTCCTGTCCGACAACATGTGCCTGAAGGTGTGCGTTCACACACACACAAACACACACATGCATGCCTCAACTTATATACTGACGTGGAGCCCAGTGTTTATAAAAATTGTCATTTAAAATAATACTAAAATTATTTTAATTATTGCTTATATTATTGAATTATTTCAGTATTGTTTACTGTTTTTATTTTATGCTGCATTTTAATAAAATAAAATAATTGAATTAATAATTAAATAAGATGTAATTATTAATCTATTAATATAATTGAAATTATTTAATTAATGTAAAGTTTAATATTTTTACTGTAATATTTTTTGTATGGAATATTTTAATTAGATTAAATGATTAAGTTAAATTAAGATGCAGCATAAACAAATACAGTAATAATACAATTCACAAAAAGGAAAAAATTAATGAAGTAACAGTAATCAAACAAGATTAATTAAAAGGGAAAAACTATTAGATTAGGATAATATGGCAAATAAATGTAAACGATTTAATGTAAGGATAAATTTATTTAACAATTTAATTTAATATTTACATTAAATTAAAATGCAGCACAAACAAAGTCACAATACAATTCACAAAAAGGAATAATTTAATTAACTGTGACGAATCAGACATGTGAGGCAGATCCATTTGCAACAATTTAATAAGCAGTCTCAAGCGAACATAAAGCGTTTCAGAAGAACGATAACTCAGGGCAGATATGCTTGTAAGGCATACCTGTCAACACTTCCGTTTTTCCGGGGTTTCTCCCGTTTTTAGCCCTATCTCCCAGTCCCGGACCCCTCCCGGTTTGTTATTTCTCCCGGGAAACTCCCATAATTTGCATGGCCCAAACTCCTTTATGAATAATCGGACCAATGTGTTTGTCTTATGTTGACCAGTTGCCAGATCTTGTATTAAATGCATTATATTCACACAATTAGGGGTGTAACGGAACATGTAATCATATTGAACCGTTTCGGTACGAGGCTTCCGGTTCGGTACGCATACAAACCGAACGATTCCTTGGACCATTTTTCCTGCCGACAAAATCCGCGCTGGCGCGATCACCACAACGTTGCACAACATCAAATGGCAAACGTATTGAAAGAGGAACGAAACTGCGCTACTCATTATATTGTGCTTCACGGACCGTTTATCATTTCGGACCAGCAACATCTGTGCAGCGCGAGCCGATCTTGATCAAGCGACACTGTTATGGTGCGTTCACGTGCTATGGTAATTATGGTAAATACCTAAAGCCGACATGGAAAATGCACATGAACACCCCCACACGTGGTATTTTCCACTGGGCTGCTCGTAGAATATTTTGATGCACGAGTTGCCGAGATGAGATTACCTTTGACCTTTTCAAAATGGCGGAGAGCAACGCAAGAGTTGTGAATGGTAAAAATATGTACTATTCATGATCTAGAAAATATACAGCATATTATTTACCGTTTGAGTTTTGATAAATCATTTTCTTGCTGTAGCAGATGACTTAAGCAATCTAAAATAGTTTTAGCTAAATAACAGGTCTGGATCTCCATCTTTTTACCACATTACGACAACAAAAGCACTTGAATGCAACACACTGGTAAATACCAGTTCACAAGTGGAAAATATCATATTTTCCATAGCACGTGAACGCACCATTACTACACAGCGCCAAGAGATCCAGTGAAGAAAACATTTGAATTAAAATTTCTCTGGCATTTCTTTATTTTTGCTGTATCGAGAATGTACTGAACCGTTACACCCCTACACACAATCCACACATCATATACAATTTCAACATTTGTCATCTCAACCTGGCAACCTATACCCCAGTTGCGCAGTCGCAATAGGCTAGGTTCAGAACACAGACAATCAGGAAAACTAGAGAGCGCTCGGACATGAAACACGGGGTGAGACAATACTTCGCACAGGGTGCCGAGTGCTTAGGGACCAGAGCTCATACAGAACAGGTGTAATGCAATCAGAGCGTAACAATCCCTACTAAGCAGGAGTATGAGACACTTAGTATTCAGGAGAGAGAGCACAGGACTGAGAGTGCAGGGAATCAGCGCCGTAACAATAACAAAATATATTACATTAACATGTTAATAACACATACTTTATATATATATATTTATATATAGTTAACTATTTACATTCAAGTTTAGCATAAAATTAGCATAAACAAATAAAGAAAACCTTTCACAAAAAGGATTAAATTTAATAAGTAAATGTAATGTGTGTGTGTGTGTGTGTGTGTGTGTGTGTGTGTGTGTGTGTTCTGGCTCAGGTGAAGCCCATCGTGTCTCAGTTTCTGAAGGAGAAGAAGCTGCCGTATCAGGAGGACGGGTACGTGTCCCGTCTGCGTCTCTTCTTCCACAAGTATCAGGAGCTGATGGTGTTCGCTCCACCCATCACTGACCTCGTGGGAGTGCAGTGACCGAGGGAGACGAGGGAGAGGATGAAGAGGAGGAGAGAACAGAACATGGACACTGACATGATGGACAAGCGTCATGCGTTTCCAAATGCTTCCAAATCATATACACATTTAACTGGTGCATTAGAACTGAAGTCAACGTCTCGCAACCCATTTTACTTCCATAATGTGGCATATTTATGAGTTAAACAGGGTATTCAAGAAGAAAAGAACATGTAGGTTGAGACTTGAATGCAGAAATGGAAAGTAATTTTAGATGTGCATCAAACTTTGGTGAAGAATTATGAAGACAAACATGTGTGGGTTTAGAATAATGTGCACTGATGAATCATGAAAAGATCAGGAATGAGCAATAAGGAAGAAAAATGGGATCAGTTTTGATTCCATGTTGATGTCACTCGCAGCATCGTTTAAAAAAGATGCTTTCGTATAAACATATTAAGACAGCAGGATTTCCTTAAGACAACGCTTAGCTTAATGACATTACTGAATGTAAAGATCATTGCCTTATGCGATGACATCAGATCGGTGATAATACTGCACTGCTGCTCTCAGCACACACGACCTTTGACCCCAACAGCTCTCAGCACACACGACCTTTGACCCCAACAGCTCTCAGCACACACGACCTTTGACCCCAACAGCTCTCAGCACACACGACCTTTGACCCCAACAGCTCTCAGCACACACGACCTCTGACCCCAACAGTCCTCAGCACACACGACCTTTGACCCCAACAGTCCTCAGCACACACAACCTTTGACCCCAACAGCTCTCAGCACACATGACCTGACCCCAACAGCTCTCAGCACACACGACCTTTGACCCCAACAGTCCTCAGCACACACGACCTTTGACCCCAACAGCTCTCAGCACACATGACCTGACCCCAACAGCTCTCAGCACACACGACCTTTGACCCCAACAGTCCTCAGCACACACGACCTTTGACCCCAACAGCTCTCAGCACACACGACCTTTGACCCCAACAGCTCTCAGCACACACGACCTTTGACCCCAACAGCTCTCAGCACACACGACCTTTGACCCCAACAGCTCTCAGCACACAACGACCTCTGACCCCAACAGCTCTCAGCACACAACGACCTCTGACCCCAACAGTCCTCAGCACACACGACCTTTGACCCCAACAGCTCTCAGCACACACAACCTTTGACCCCAACAGCTCTCAGCACACACGACCTTTGACCCCAACAGCTCTCAGCACACACGACCTTTGACCCCAACAGCTCTCAGCACACACGACCTCTGACCCCAACAGCTCTCAGCACACAACGACCTTTGACCCCAACAGTCCTCAGCACACACGACCTTTGACCCCAACAGCTCTCAGCACACACGACCTTTGACCCCAACAGCTCTCAGCACACACGACCTTTGACCCCAACAGCTCTCAGCACACACGACCTTTGACCCCAACAGCTCTCAGCACACACGACCTTTGACCCCAACAGCTCTCAGCACACACGACCTGACCCCAACAGCTCTCAGCACACACGACCTTTGACCCCAACAGCTCTCCGCACACACGACCTTTGGCCCCAACAGCTCTCAGCACACACGACCTTTGACCCCAACAGCTCTCAGCACACACGACCTTTGACCCCAACAGCACACACGGCCTTTGACCCCAACAGCTCTCAGCACACACGACCTTTGACCCAAACAGCTCTCAGCACACAACGACCTTTGACCCCAACAGTCCTCAGCACACACGACCTTTGACCCCAACAGCTCTCAGCACACACGACCTTTGACCCCAACAGCTCTCAGCACACACGACCTTTGACCCCAACAGCTCTCAGCACACACGACCTGACCCCAACAGCTCTCAGCACACACGACCTTTGACCCCAACAGCTCTCCGCACACACGACCTTTGGCCCCAACAGCTCTCAGCACACACGACCTTTGACCCCAACAGCTCTCAGCACACACAACCTTTGACCCCAACAGCACACACGGCCTTTGACCCCAACAGCTCTCAGCACACATGACCTCTGACCCCAACAGCTATCAGCACACACGACCTTTGACCCCAACAGCTCTCAGCGCACACGACCTTTGACCCCCAACAGCTCTCAGCACACACGACCTCTGACCCCCAACAGCTCTCAGCACACACGACCTCTGACCCCCAACAGCTCTCAGCACACACGACCTCTGACCCCAACAGCTCTCAGCACACACGACCTCTGACCCCAACAGCTCTCACCACACACGACCTTTGACCCCCAACAGCTCTCAGCACACACGACCTGACCCCAACAGCTCTCAGCACACACGACCTTTGACCCCCAAAAGCTCTCAGCACCACACGACCTCTGACCCCCAACAGCTCTCAGCACACTTTACCTTTGACCCCAACAGCTCTCAGCACACACGACCTCTGACCCCAACAGCTCTCAGCACACACGACCTCTGACCCCAACAGCTCTCAGCACACACGACCTCTGACCCCAACAGCTCTCAGCACACACGACCTCTGACCCCAACAGTCCTCAGCACACACGGCCTTTGACCCCAACGACCTTTGACCCCAACAGCTCTCAGCACACACGACCTCTAACCCCAACAGCTCTCAGCACACACGACCTTTGACCCCAACAGCTCTCAGCACACATGACCTCTGACCCCAACAACTCTCAGCTTCAACATACAGCTCCATTAACACTTAAATGATGGATAAAACTTTACCTAATCTATACAGGACACAAAAATAAGCAGAAACTGTCATGCACAGAGGAAACAACTGATTCTAACAAGAGTTTGCAATGCATTATGCATTATATATTAAATGTGATGATGCTTTTAAAATTTTGGGCAAATGAAGGTATATTTTGCTCATTTGCTAACAACAATCCTATAATCCGAGTACAATACTAACAAAGCCCACAGTATCGTTGAGTACATGTAGCTGTATTGAATATGTGACATTAATATGATCTAAACACATAATCATATTCACAGTATTACAGTAGTAATTATGCACTGATTTATTTTATTTTGGGGGGGGGGGGGGGGTTGTGATTGAGTAATTTTAACCAAAATCATTCACTTTCGACGTGCTTTCAGTGAATGGACATGAATGTAAGTGTGTATGCTGATACTGAGATGTGTGTGAGAGAGAATGTTAAAATGAACATTTAAGATATGCAGCATTGATTTTACTGACCAAATAAATTGAAGTAAACATTCGACTGTTTTCGTGTGTGACTTCAAAACACGTGGAATGAAGCACACAACTCATACTGATGACTTTCATGTTGCTTTTATGGTGTTTCATTGTCTGTCCCCTTTTAACATCCATTGTATACAAATAGAACAAAGGTTTCCTGATATAGAAAGTCAGATGGGATTGGAAGACCATCAGGGGGAGTACAAAATAATAAATAAATAAATATGGTAGATTTGTATTTCTAAATATTGTGTGTATATATATACAATTTAAAAATACAAATGAAACTATTATTTATTTTAATTACATTCGAAATTTTTATTAGATATATTATAATAATTTAAACTATAAAATAGATATTATAAAATCTTATAAAAAAATATGTACTTTTTATTTATTTATTGGAGCTTGGATCTTACATCACTATATAAACTGCTACATTTAAATGTCTTTTTTTTCACAGAAGAAAGATATCCAGGTTCGGATCATGTTCCCTTTGTCCAGCAGGAGGCAGCACTGACCTTTATCTCAAATGAGTCAATGTTTCTAAATCTGAAAAGATTCTCCTGTTAAGACAACAACATTACACATCTGTAAGACATTATTTTACAGTTTCATTGTTAATAATAATAATAATAATAATATCAATTTTACAATCAAACCCTAATCCAAACCCATGTAAGTTTACATGTAATATTACTCAGTACTTAAATTACAGTGTAACAAAGTGTAACCCACTATTTTACAGTCCTGTTCCCCATGTTACTTATTACAATTATAATAAATAGGTCCTAACCCAGAACCTACACCTAAACCTAACCTTAACCCCTGTAGTTATATTACCCAGTATTTTAGTACATGTAAATACACATATTGTAAAATAAAGTGCAACCAATTGATTGTATTTGTTAACAACATGAACGGCCTGGAATGCATCCTGTGTGAGTGATGTTATTGTTACATTTTCACAACCGTTTTATCATTCACTTTCAATGTATGGAATAAAAAGAGCCTTCTGAACATTCTGCCTAACATCTCCTTTTGTGTTCCACAGAAGGGTGTGTGGGTGAATAATTGAACTGTTACTTGAGAAACCATATTAAGGTATCAAAACACCACCATAACAGCAACCACATGCCCTCATGATCTGCATACTGACTCCGCCCACATCACAGTGTAACCACGCCCACATCCGTGTAACCACGCCCACCGCCTCTGGCTGGGAGGAGAATAAGAGGAACTGGTTGAGTTTCAGGGGAGTGGCTTGGATCAACTCACCTGTCATAAGTTTGGGCTTGGCTGCAACAAACTGAAGTCTAAGCTCATGACACTTGAAGACAGACGGACAGACAGAAAGAAAGCAGTCATGGGCGACGTGGTGCTCACAGCAGATCTGCCAACAAGCAGCATAAGTTTAGATAAACTCAAGCAGAAGGAGGACAATCTGAAGTCTACAGAAGAGGAGAAGACGATCCAGGTGAATGGATCTCAAGAGACAGAAGGAGAAAAGGACAGCAAGATCACCGAGGAAAGCAAGATTCAAGAAGACCTCCAGGAATCGGAGGACCCCCAGAAGCCCCAGGACGAAGAGCCCGCGCTGGGGCCAGATGACGTCACGTGTGACTCCTGCATCGACCGACCGTGCCGGGCCAAAAAGTCGTGCTTGACCTGCCTGGTGTCATACTGTGAAGATCACCTGAGACCACACCTGGAGAACGTGAAGTTTCAGAGCCACAAGCTGGTGGAGCCGCTGCGGGACATCGAGAGACGCACGTGTGAGACGCACCGCGCGCCGCTCGAGCTCTACTGCCTGGCCGACGCGCGCTGCGTGTGCCCGGAGTGCGTGCGCGAGGAACACCGCGGGCACAACGCCGTGCCCATCACGGAGGCGCGCAGGAACATAGAGGTATTGCTGAAGGGCACTTTCATCTTTTTATTAATAATGTTTAAATCAAAATAATGTATAATTACAGCCTAATAATGTTCAAATTTAGCTGTGTTGAGAATTTGAGAAAAGTTTGGGGTTGCTTAGAGTATCTTCTGCTCACCAAGCTGCATTTATTTTATAAAAAATACAGTAACATTGTGAAATATTTTTACAATTCAAAACAGCTGTTTTCTATGTGAATATATAGTAAAGTGTAATTTATTCCTGTGATCAAAGCTGAATGTTCAGCATCGTTACTCCAGTCTTCAGTGTCACATGATCCTTCAGAAATCATTTTTCACTGTAAAAAAAAACAACAAAAAATTGTTGGTTTAACTTAAAAAAGTAAGTTACCTGGTCACGTTTTTTTTAAATAGTATTAACATAAGAACAAATATGCTGATTTGCTGCTCAAGAAACATTTCTGATTATTATTAATGTTCAAAACAGTTGTGCTGCTTCATATTTTTGTGGAAACCATGATAAAAACTATTTCAGGATGATAAAAAATGGATTGTTCAATTGAAAATAGAAAACATTTGAAACATTATAAATGTCTCTAGTGACCCTTTTAATTTGTTTCAATATAATGCATTGTATGCATTGACTTTTTTTTAGCAACTAGAACCACAAAAAAATATTCCCAAACACTCATTGGTCAGTCAAAGAAATGCTGTTGTTGTGTCTGGATTTGCTCAAACTAAATGAGCAACGTTTTGATAGCATTTTACATTTATTCATTTAGCTGACGCTTTTATACAAAGCGACTTACAATTCCTATATATGTCAGAGGTCACACGCCTCTGGAGCAACTAGGGGTTAAGTGTCTTGCTCAGGGACACATTGGTGTCTCACAGTGGATTTGAACCCGGGTCTCTCACACCAAAGGCATGTGTCCTATCCACTGCGCCATCACCACCCACATTTTGATCTTGACAGGCTGAATTCAGAATTGCACACTTTCATATATCAGAAGATATATATATCATAGTCAGAGTGTGTTCTTCCGAATTCAGCCAAAGGGTTTACACTCATCTTACTTGTTTTTGCTTTTTAAGCTAAAATGGGAGAAAGTATCTAAAAATAAAAAACAAACCCTTTAGGAGACCCCATTGCCTATATAATAAAACACAAACTGTTCCTCATAGCCAATGAATCGTGTCAGTGAGGTAAGGAACAGATTACTTTATCTTTCCTCTCTCTCACTGATTGAATCAGATCATATTGGATTGTAAGATCAGATCAGACTGCATCTCTCAGTGCAGATCATGCGAAACAGGCGTCAGTCATCATGCTGTCTGTCTCTCTGATTTCAGGTCACATGTGCTTATACCGTTTCAAAGGCCTGACAATGGGACTGTGTGCTCATGAGAGACCTGATAAAGAACCATTAGTGTTTGCTATAAGATTGTTACTGATGCTCATACTGAAGGTTAGTGATGTGATCAAGCTCACACAATAAAGTTTAATACGTAGTGCTTTAGGTGTGGATGATTCCTCAACTCATGTTGTGCTGTTACTAACCATTCAAACAGCATGGTGGGGAATTTTTCACCAATGCTAAAATGTAACAAGAAAGTAGAACATTTCCACCACTTCTACTTAAAAACTTAAGTTCAGTTGCTGCCTTTTTAAGTGTAATCAAATTGGCTGTGCCAGTCATTTCAACTTAAATTATATTAAACTGACTTAAATTTAGTTGAATCCTGTAACTTAAAAAATGAAGTTGGAATCCTGTAACTTAAAAAAAATGAAGTTGGAATCCTGTAACTTAAAAAAATGAAGTTGGAATCCTGTAATTTAAAAAAATGAAGTTGGAATCCTGTAACTTAAAAAAAATGAAGTTGGAATCCTGTAACTTAAAAAAATGAAGTTGGAATCCTGTAACTTAAAAAAATGAAGTTGGAATCCTGTAACTTAAAAAAATGAAGTTGGAATCCTGTAACTTAAAAAAATGAAGTTGAAATCCTGTAACTTAAAAAAATGAAGTTGGAATCCTGTAATTTAAAAAAAATGAAGTTGGAATCCTGTAACTTAAAAAAATGAAGTTGGAATCCTGTAATTTAAAAAAAAATGAAGTTGGAATCATGTAACTTAAAAAAATGAAGTTGGAATCCTGTAACTTAAAAAAAATGAAGTTGGAATCCTGTAACTTAAAAAAAATGAAGTTGGAATCCTGTAACTTAAAAAAATGATGTTGGAATCCTGTAACTTAAAAAAATGAAGTTGGAATCCTGTAACTTAAAAAAAATGAAGTTGGAATCCTGTAATTAAAAAAAAAATGAAGTTGGAATCCTGTAACTTAAAAAAAATGAAGTTGGAATCCTGTAACTTAAAAAAATGAAGTTGGAATCCTGTAACTTAAAAAAATGAAGTTGGAATCCTGTAACTTAAAAAAATGAAGTTGGAATCCTGTAATTTAAAAAAAATGAAGTTGGAATCCTGTAATTTAAAAAAAATGAAGTTGGAATCCTGTAACTTAAAAAAATGAAGTTGGAATCCTGTAACTTAAAAAAAATAAAGTTGGAATGCTGTAACTTAAAAAAAATGAAGTTGGAATCCTGTAACTTAAAAAAATGAAGTTGGAATCCTGTAACTTAAAAAAAATGAAGTTGGAATCCTGTAATTAAAAAAAATGAAGTTGGAATCCTGTAACTTAAAAAAATGAAGTTGGAATCCTGTAACTTAAAAAAATGAAGTTGGAATCCTGTAACTTAAAAAAATGAAGTTGGAATCCTGTAATTTAAAAAAAAATGAAGTTGGAATCCTGTAACTTAAAAAAAATGAAGTTGGAATCCTGTAACTTAAAAAAAATGAAGTTGGAATCCTGTAACTTAAAAAAATGAAGTTGGAATCCTGTAACTTAAAAAAAATGAAGTTGGAATCCTGTAACTTAAAAAAAATGAAGTTGGAATCCTGTAATTAAAAAAAAATGAAGTTGGAATCCTGTAACTTAAAAAAAATGAAGTTGGAATCCTGTAACTTAAAAAAAATGAAGTTGGAATCCTGTAACTTAAAAAAAATGAAGTTGGAATCCTGTAACTTAAAAAGACTGGACTTGGACTTGGACTTGAGAGAATACAGCACAGGACTGCAAACACAGGGAGACTAAGGCCTTGTCCACACGGACACGGTATTTTTATAACCGGACTTTTTCCTACAGCGTTTTAAAAAAAAATCCTGTCACACATGCTCGGTCTCCGTCTACATGAAAACGCAAAAACACGCTATCAAGCGCGGTCAAGAGCATGCCACGCCAGCAGGCGGCGATATAAACCTTAACCCTAAAGCCACGTTGGCCAATCAGAAGCGCAAATCTGACATCAAACACAGCGGATACCGGCGCACACTCTGACGTCGCAAGGCAAAAACCCCGGTTTCACTGTCTACACGACAACACTGTAACCGGCGTTTCTGAAAATCCTCACTCTGGCAGGGGTTTTCAAAAATGTTCGGTTTCAGTGCGTTTTCGTGTGGACGAACGGCGTAAAAAAAAAAATCACGGTTATAAAAATACCCATGTCTGTGTGGACAGGGCCTAAATATGGAGAGCAAACAAAGCAGATCAGAGGGAGGACAGGTGGGGCAAATTAATCAATAATCAGTTAACAAGATAGACGGGGCTAGACAATCGACAGGAGAGCACATGGCCAGTAAAACAAATCTCCAGCCATGTGCTCTCAAAAAACGAGACCAGTGTTGCCAACTTAGCGCCTTTGTCGCTATTTTTAGCGACTTTTCAGACCCCTTTAGCGACATTTTTTCAAAAAAGCGACTAGCGACAATTTTAGCGACTTTTTGGACAAACCTCAGTAACCTCCAAATGTTGCCAGTACTGTCCTGCGAGCGCGAGGTCTTGCTTTCTCCCTGTCGTCACTCTCTCTAGCTGCGTCTCCCCTGTTCAGTGAATGGCTGAGAGGAGCGCACGGCCGCTGACAGACACGAATGAGCAGTGTTTTTCCATGGACTTATCACTTATCTGCTTTTGTTTTGTTTTATATTTAAAGAATTTAGTTTGACCATTTTAATTTTATTTATTTTCTTGTGCTTATTACTTGTAACACTATCACAGTTCATCCGGTTCCCTAACTCTCTCAATTCAGATAATGTTCCACATAGGCCTATAAAAAATGTAATCATTCACTATATTATAGCTACTCGTTCTATTGTCTGACATTAAAAAAATAGGAAATGAGAACAGCTTTATTTGACATTAGGCTATATTATATTGAATAGAGCATTAATTTAGAGAGAAACGCACTAGGCTGACAGAACGCAAGTACGACGCGATGACGTCATTAATATGCTAATTGACGTATGACGTCATCTAGCGACATTTAGCGACTTTTAGGGAAGGCCTTAGCTACTTTCCTTTGAAAATAGTTGGCAACACTGAACGAGACATGAACACGCAGACAATAAGAAGAACACTCATAAGCCACGTGTTCAGACAAAACAGGACAGCATGAAATCACACAGCTAGTGTAATACAAAAACTGCGTGCTACACAGCACAAGACAAAACACAACATGAAAGCACACGGCCGATGTAAACACGAAGCTTGTGCTACACAAAACACAACAACACGAGCGCAAGCGAACTCGAAACCGCACGACAAGACAGAGCGCACGAGAACGAGCGACAGCTCAGACAGAACACACACATACGCGGAGCAGGGATGTCCGAATCCCGACAAACTAGACCGACGTGCCGGGATCCAAACCCCACGACCCGCACATGAAGACACACACACGAGAGAGCGCACGAGAACGCTCGAAGACGCGCACACACACGAAGACTGACGAAACAGGAGAGCCAGAGCTCTGCCACAGAACCAAGAAATACATGTCAATAGAAATAGAATACAAGAAATAGAATGTCGCCAAATTTTATAATTTTTATATATATATTGTTGGTTTAACTTAAAAAACAAAGTAATCTTGTTGCATTAAAATCGAGTTCATTGAAACTACACATTTTAGTCAATACAAATATGTAGATTTAATAAATAGAAATCTGAATTAGTGAACTAAGTTGTGATATCAAATCTTTAAAACACTGCTGATTCGTCATTATTAGGATAGTATGGTTGTGCTGGACTAGTTATGTGTGTGTCTGTAGTTTAGGCTCATGTGTGAGTTTGACCCGTTTGCTCTCCATTCAGTGTCATTGCTGTAACAACTGAAAGATCTCTGGGGTTAATCTCTTTTGACGCCTCATTGACGCACTGTGTGTGTCGTCATTTAATGTGTTTCTGAAGCTGATCTAAAACTGGTTTCGTTATTCTGCGTCGAGTTGCGCTTCAGTGCATGACGTCTGTGTGAAATCATCTCCTCAAGAATGCAAAACATCTCAGATGCTTCTGTGATAATAAAGACACACACATGAATACCAATGCAACTAACAAACACAAACACAGAAAGCTGCAAATCCTTATGGATTTTTTTTTAAAGACTGGATAATGTATCAGAATGTAAACACTCCCTCGTAACATGTGACATGTTTTCATCATAATGCAACACCTTTAACATGCTTTTTGCTGTGGCCGGATATGAACGCTTTTGGTTATTTACAGTCAAATTATCTGGCATATTTGCATAGTAAACAAACGAAGAAGCTTTTATCCGGTTGAGTTTGAAAGCAGCTTTGTGGAAACCATGAAACTTTTTTTCAGGATTTTTTGAGAAATGGAAAGTTCAAAAGAACAGCATTTATTTGAAATGGAAATCTTTTGTGACATTATAAACTCTATTAAACTCCGCTAAATATGAGAAAAAAGCACCATACACCTATCACAACCTGTCTTCTGAAGCCGTGCGATTCATTATGTGACTGATATTATTTTGTTATTCACTGAAGTAGCTGCCGTTGACAGCCGGAAGCCCTGCCATATTAGGATGGACCTGCCATTTCGTGGCAGCCAATCAGTATCGTCCAAAGTAGTAGCAACCAATCAGATGTAACTGGAAGTCAAGCGACAGCGGCCAATGGTGGCGCCGGCCATAGACATGGCGCCGGCGATAAGAACATTTTACAACTTTTTAAAACTTTCTAGCTAGGCTTTTACAAGCCAACTTAAAGTTTGTCTACGAACTTTACCATCTAGTTCAGGATTGTGGCCTATCATTCTGATTTCAGAACAACATATACAAAGCATGTTTCAACAGTTACAGCTGCTTCATTAAACAAAGACAGAATGTATTAAAGTAGTACTGCAACTTAAATGATAGCAAAATATGATTTTAAATAAAGGTAATCGATGGGACAAAGTTATTTTTTTCTTCTTCTTTTAGACAGGACTTTCATTATTTAAGTTTAAATGTTGTATATTTAATTCGTATTAAGAATATATATAAAAAATCCAATATGATTACATAGGCATTTCTTTCTGTATGTATATATTTAATCATTTAACAAACATGTACACTCATTCATAAATTATATTTATACACGTAAAAAGTCATAATGTATATATTATATTTAATTTTAATAGGCTTTATATTATATTTCGCTGCGTGTCATCCGCACCAATAACAAAAAAACTTTTGGAATTCACCTTATAAGACTGCAATAAAACGAGGTTGATCGCGAATTAACGCGCTCTCTATCTGCTGCTCACTCGCATTCGTTTCTAGCTGGTATAAACGCGTTTCGTCAACAGTTCAGGTTTGTTGGCCAGATTGTTGACAATCATAGGCTACACTGCTCAAACATTTTAAACCTGGATTGAACACTCCAATTGATTTTATGAAAAACCTTTAAATACATTAGCTATTTATAATTTAATTAAGATAGGGCCTATTTGGACAGAGATTTATCCTGAAAGGAATTTAGCCTTTCCCTGTTCTCATTATTTAAGTTTAATAAATGGGTATATTTAATAATTATACAATATGATTGGCATTTCTTTCTGAATAGATTTCATTATTTAACAAACATGTACACTCATTCATAAATTATATTTATACACATACAAATTCATAATTTCAAGTGTAGCTGTTTGTTTTTTTGGCTATGTCTATGATCTTCGTTACTTGATTAATATTTAATAAACCTTTTTTAATCAAATAATATAAAATACATACAAATAGAAGTATTTTATTTAAATAAGTACAAACAATTTATATTGATATAATAACTTATTTGCCTGGCTAAAAGTGGCATCCACCTCCGACTTCCGTTTATAATAGAGGCAGCTGACGTCAGCTGCCAGTGGCAGCTACTTCCTGCTGCCAGCTGCCGATTTTTCGCTGAACCCTCTCTCGAGACGAGCGCTTCTGCCTCGATGCCATGTTTGCTGCGTTCTGAACCAAAATAACGCAGCGCGTGTGTGACGTCATGACACATTTGCAACGAGCGGAACCGATAAGCGGAATCGTTAAGCAGGCATACTAACGGTTCCAGGGAATTGGTTCACTGGGAACCGGTTCTGAAGAAGAACCGGTTCTCGATTCCCATCCCTAATCAGGACCCACTAATATTCCCCCATTGCATTATTATTCATTATATTCAACATTATATCCAGCAGTTTAATGTACTGACACTAAAACTCTGTAAACTTTAATTTTTTTCTCACACAGTGATTTTTATTTTGGGTGAACTATACACAATACATATTGTTGCATTTTTGTATTGCGATATATTGTGAGACGATATATTGTTACACCCCTAGTAAATAATGACATAATTTCTATTATTGATTGAACTATCGGTTGTCCTTGACATTAGTCATCTCTTTGGAAATATTTTACTGTAAACGCAGTAGAGCAAAATAACCCACCCTGCATGTGTGTGTGTGTGTGTGTGTGTGTGTTAGGGAGTTCCCGGTCAAGCTCACACAAGCGCAGGGTGAATGTGTTTGATGTATTGTTCTCTCATGCAGAGCAGGGTGTGTGTGGGTGTGTGTGTGTGTGTGTGTGTGTGTGTGTGTGTGTGTGTCCTGGACTCTTCATGGATCTGAGTCGAGGCATTCTTAGGGATGTTTGACTTTATCATTAGGTTACAGCGTTGCGCAACAGAAATAACATGTTCAGCAATCCTGCCTGACAGGATCACAGAGCTAACATGCACAGTAAGTCCTGTTACCTTTCGAGAAACTTCCTCTCAGCCGATGAATAGAGAAACTATGACACACTGTTACACTGTTAACCACAGCAGTGAGGTCATGACACCACTGACTGCTTTGCATACATTACTAACCAGTCATTTAATTCTCAGTGATGATAATCGCCAAACACGTTACAGCGTCCATGTTTGATACATCTCGTAAAATGTAACTATAATACATTACTAGCAATCTGAAGATGAAGAATATGCGATTACCTGTGCAAAACAATGATAGACTGTTGTGTGTTGTTGATAAAAGCGTTTTTAGATGGTGGATTTTAGTGAGTGTCTATATAGGTGGTTCCTTATTATTACTAAAATATTAAACTTTGCCACATCATTCGTCCCACAAAACACCTCTCAAAGTGTCCTTGTTCAGTTTTCAATTGGATTTTGCACCCATTGCATTCATAGTAACCTAACCTCAGGACATGTTTATGAGAAGAATACAGCCTTTTATGTGAAATGTGGGTCTTGTTACCTGCAGGACAGGACACAGTGTGTGTGTGTGTGTGTGTGTGTGTGAGCGTATCGAAGCATGTTTTACCTAAAGAGAGAGTGCAGTGAGGGGTTCATCAACACTAGTTTGGGGAAAGCTAGCATTAAAAGTAATGCATTATAATATTGCTTTACTCCCTAAAAAGTACCTAATTGCAGTTTTAATGGAAAGTAATGTTTCGTTACTTTTGCGTAACTTTTTGTTTTAGCCTGTGCTGGGCTTGCTTGTTCGTTTTTTTAATAACTTTGGCAAATGTAAAGGCCCTTCTTTCACACCAAAAGTGAAACGAATAAGCCTCAGGCTAAAGGAAATGCTAATTCACACCTTGCTTATTTGTATGGTTGAAATGGATCATCTGAGATTAAATGCATAAAGTGTGTTTGTGTTATTTAACATATTTAATTATTGCAGGTTTGCGTAATATTCAGAGTTGCATTTCACTGTTTTTGTGCAAGTGAGATGAGTAAATGCTCACATTTAGTCTAGAATAAGCATCATGTTCACACAAAAAGCCTCTATTACTCCTGATTCCTCTCAACACGAGGACAGAAGAGCCGCCAGTCAATAAATTGTCAGACAAAAAAAAGAGTATATTTGAAAAAGTAGCTCAAATATTGTGTTGTACATTTAAAAGTGATGCGTTACTTTATTGAAAAATGAGTCTCTTTGTTACTTGTAATGCGTAACGCCCTATACTGGTCCGAAATAGCGGGTCTATTCTGTGATTTTGGATGGTCAGGGTGGAGGGAAACTCTATTGTTTGAGATGTTCCCTTTAGCAAACCTCCACACAGAACAAGAGTAACAGTAGAGGAAGGTTTTGTCTGAACCTGCCTGAGGAATGCAAAGCAAAAGCTGAATAAAGATGACGACGCTGCCTATCTGGCTACTCCTATTACTCTCTCATTCAAAGGGATGCTCACTTTGCTCAAATTATTTTCCTCACAAGTGTGAGTTTACATCTCACAGTTCAGACTTTTTCCTCACAAGTGTGAGTTTATATCTCACAGTTCAGCCTTTTTCCTCACAAGTGTGAGTTTATATCTCACAGTTCAGCCTTTTTCCTCACAAGTGTGAGTTTATATCTCACAGTTCAGCCTTTTTCCCTCAGAATTTGGAGTTTACATCTCACTAATTTTTTGGGCCACGGAATAACAAATAAAAAAGGTTATTGCGACTTTATCCCACAATACAGATTTTTTTTCCTCAGAATTGCTATATAAACTCAAAATTGTGAAAAAGTCACAATTACCTTTTTTTTTTTACTAAATATCATGCATTTGCACACACATACAGTATATATATATTGTTTGCTTGAAAAATCTCTCACTATATATTTTTTTTTCAGGAAACATACAGTATAAATTGTCAATATTTCATTACATTAAGGAATATTTTCCCAGTGGCTGATTTATTAAAAAAATAGTTTGTAATTAGTTAGTAATTAATTATTAGTGTAAGAATTAATATGATTAATGCTATTTTAAAATGACAAGGAACTGGATTTTTATGTGTCAACACAATATTGTGTGTGTGTGTGTGTGTGTTTCCAGAAAGAGCTTCATGACAAACAGACAGACATGATGAAGACGGTCACAGCAGCGGAAAACGCCATTAACAAGTTACAGGTCAACACGGTGTCTATAGAGGTAAAATACCAATAAAACATACCAGTACATGTATAGTCAGTCATTTTGGATTTACTGTACAAGACCGCAATGCTAAACTAGTGTCAATAGATAACATATTAACATATACTATTAAGTAAACTGGGTTCATTCGTTCTCTGGATTCAGATTCAGTGGGATCTGATCAACCTTACTAAGTTTATTTTGACATTTATCCGTGTTTTAGTTTAGTTAGTTTCCTCATATGTTAATGAGTCCCACACCCCTGTTCTGTTTCATCCTGATTATGTTTCCTCATGTTTATAAGCCCTGTGTTTCCGCAGTTCTTTGTCCGAATTTGTTAATGTTAAGTGTAGTTGCTATTCTGACTTCTCTGTTCACATTGGTTATTAAAAGTCTCTTTAATTAACTTGGATTTCGGGTGTGTTAGTCTACACAGTGGTTTATTAATGCCAGTTTCCATTATGCTTTATATAAGATGACATTTGACATCCTTATGTTCAGAAAGTGTCTAAATGTCTGGAGCTTCAAATACGTCTCGTTCAAAAGATGATGAATGTTTTGCAAAGGCATTTCCCTCCGGCTTTAGAAAGAACAGCTCTTTTTCTCTGGATCTGCTCAATGACTGTGTGTGCCCGCAGGCGTCTGTGAAGGACGTGCGAGGAGTGATCGAGGAGCAGTTCGACACACTGATGCTGGCCGTCGAGCAGGTGAAGAAGGAGGTGAACGAGATTCTGGAGGCCGAGGAACGACAGGCGCTGAGGCAGGCCGAGGGAATACGAGTCCATCTCGAGCAGCGCTGCACTGAACTGAAGAAGACTCAGGGTCGGGTCGACAAAATCACCAAAAACAAAAATGACATCGACTTCCTGCAGGTATGGAGTTATTCATGACCGTAAAGTATTTTAAGCATGTGTTGTGTGTTAAAGGTGATGTGTGAATGAGGCAAGGGTGAAGGGAGCTGTTTTAAGGCATGATTTTTACAGGAAAAAAACACTGAAATATATCAAAGATGAGTTTTAAGGGATCAAATTAGTGACTGGATGTAGAGATTTTCCATTTGTCGATTTGCCACATTTTGTTACGTTTCAAGTGTGGTTTCAGGCTTTCAAGCCTTTGGCAAAAACAAAATAATAATAATAAAGTTAAATGCTTTATTGTGTGTGATTTGCATGTTTAATTTATTTCAAGACATTGAATGTACTGGAGCAGTGCAGTAAGCAGACCAATAGCTGAAGATCTAAAAATAAGTTAAAATGGTTGGTTTAACTCATTTAATTGTCTTATTTTTATATATAAATGAGCGTAAATGTTAAGTTAACAGAACTAAGATTTGTTTTGATCTCACATGGCCTGCACTGTGTTGGATTTACTTAAAATATATATGCACCATTTTTGCATCATACTTATTAAGTAATCCCAACTTGGAATAATTTTACTTAAAATTAACAAGAAAAAAACCTTTGTTATATGTACTTAAATATTTGAGTTCACGCAACATTCTTTACTTAAAAATATATGCATCACATTACATTTATTTTTAAGTAAAGAATGTTGCGTGAACTCGAATATTTAAGTACATATAACAAAGGTTTTCTTGTTAATTTTAAGTAAAGCATCAATTCAAAAAAGTTGCACATAGGTCCATAGAGGACAGAAATGTCAAAAAAGTTTTTAAAAAACGTTCATAAAAATGTGAGGCTTGACAGACTTTGGTTTGGTTTCATTTTAAAGAAGACCCTTTGGCAGATTATTCTTGAAGTAAAAGTTTAAAAGTGAAACCAAAAAAAACGTTATAGAGTTTATGAAAATGATTTATGACCAATATTTTATATAAAATGTATATTTTATGAAACATGTTGACCTCTAAAACTGTTAGAAAATCCAACTTTGAGGTTGATATCTCAAAACATGAGCTTTCAGTGAGTTTGTTTGGGTGCAGTACCAGTTTCCCCATTAGATGCCATGTGTTGTGGTTAAAGTGATGTGTAAATGAGGGTGAAGAGGTACATTCAAGCTGTTTTAAGGCATGATTATTTTTACAGGGAAAAAACACTGAAATGTGTTGTTTTGTTGATCTAATATGAGTTTTAAGGGATCAAATTAGTGACTGCAGGGAGACTTTAATACCAATATATCAATATTGTGATTTTTTTTCCAGGAGTATTCCGAGTGGAAAAAGGAAGCGGTTGATGTGTCTTTACCTGGAGTTTATATCGGCCTCATGGATCAACTGCAGTTCTTCAGTCGTGTTATCACACAGTCCACCAAAGAGATGTGCGCCAACCTGATTACCTCTTACACCAACAAACTCAAAGAGACCTGCAAAAAAGGTCAGTGTGAAAAACGAAATATCTCCATGAGTTTGAGCATTTCAGGAACATCATTCGTGTTTCATAAAGCACCTTAAATGTTGCTAATTTACCCAAATATCTTGTGTCAAATCACAGATAAAATGGGCATAAAGACGACGGTTTATGCCATGATCGCTGCGAAACAGAACCTGTCAATTCCCAACCCGAAGACCAGAGACGACTTCCTCCGATGTGAGTGTTCAGCGGGGTTATCAGCCCTAACTCACTCCAAGTCAAATAAACCTTCACTACAAAAGAACTTTTGGTGACACTTTAGTTTAGGGTCCAATTCTCACTATAAACTAGTTGCTTATTATCATGCATATTACTAGGATATTGGCTGTTTATTAGTACATATTAATGCCTTATTCTGCATGACCATGTTCTACATCCTTTAGTCATCACCAATACCTAAACTTAACAACTATCTTTACTAACTATTAATTAGGAGTTTATTGAGGCAAAAGTCAAACTTAATAGTTAGTTAATAGTGATAATTGAACTAAAGTATGGACAAACTTTCTATTTCAAGTACTTACCAATGCAACATATCTCATTTTCGTTTAGTTTAATTTAAATTACTATAATAACTAAAACTGAAATAAAATAAAATACAATTATAGAGACACATATTTATAAAATAATAATAAAAATGACTAAAACATGCCACATGGTTTACTAATTGATATCATAATTTTTTCTTTTTTAATTTTTCCTCAGTTATTGAGAATTGCTAAAAAATGGTATTACAAGTTTTCTCAAATGTAGTGTTTTAATATGCAAACAAGGCATTGTTTCATTAAACATAATTTTTTGCATACATTTCCACAGAACACAAATTGGACATCTATTTTTATAAATCTCCATAAACATACTTTAAACATCCCAAAAAATCCCCATGTTTTTAAGAATGTTATATAAATCAGGCAAATGATATATGAACAAACCGATCTGTAAAACCCTTCAGAATATATAGGAATAAAACGGGAAGGTTTTTGTAAGTGCTGCTGAAGTGGAGAGGAAAAAATAGGAGAAAACAGCCTTTAAAGATTTACATTTTATTTGGAATTTACATATGCAAATAGCCTAGATAGAAGTGCCGTAAAATAAACACTTATATGTGTATTTTGAACACATCATGGAAGCCAAATAGCTCAAGATCTCAAAATTGACCAGTGCATGAAAAAACTATGGTTTTGCCTGTAGTGCCTTACATAAAACAAAAAATATAAAAAATATGGGTAACACTTTACAATAAGGTTCATTAGTTACTACATTAGTTAGCATGAACTGCACTTATAGCATTTATTAATCTTAGTTAATATTAATTTCTACATTTACTAATACTTTATTAAAATCTTGTTAACATTAGTTTTGCATTAGTAATTACCAATGAACTGCTTTATTTAACAAAGATTAACAAGTTCAGTAATAAATGTATTGCTCATGGTTAGTTCATGTTAGTTAAATACATCAACTAATGTTAACTAATGAACTATGCAGCTTGTTTCCGCCACTGAATGAAAAATAGAAAAGGTAATTGCGACTTTTTATCTCACAATTTATATCTCACAATTCTGACTTTATTTCTCAGAATTGCGAGATATAAAGTCGAAATTGCATGTTGTAAAGTCAGAATTGTGAGATATAAACTATTCTGAGGGGAAAAAGTTAGTCTTTTTTCCCCCTTAGAATTGCCCTGATAACTCGCAATTTTGAGTTTATATCTCAATTGTGAGAAAAGATGTCAGAATTTCGAGATATAAACTCGCAATTATGTGTTATAAAGTCAGAATTGCGAGATGTAAAGTCAGAATTGCGAGATGTAAAGTCAGAATTGCGAGATGTAAACTCGCAATTGTGAGAAAAAAAGTCAGAATTGTGAGATAAAAAGTCGCAATTCTGTCTTTTTTTCTCGCAATTGCGACTTTATTTTATTTATATCGCAATTGTGAGATAAAAAGTCGCAATTATTATATATTTTTTTTTATTCAGTGGCGGAAACAAGCTTCCATATGAACCTTATTGTAAAGTGTTACCAAAATATGAATAAAAGTATTTTTATTATTTTTAAGCAACTTACCAAATCCTCTCCGCAATAAATGCAGTTCTCCCCGCTGGATTTGCTTCACATTAATGGAGTGACTGGTTTTCCTCCACAGACGCCACTCCTCTGAACCTCGATGAGGACTCGGCTCATCAGTTCCTGCGTCTGACAGAAGAGCGTAAGAAGGTCACGAACACGACCCCGTGGCAGCACAGCTATCCCGAGCTTCCCGAGCGCTTCGAGCACTTCAAGCAGGTGCTGACGGTCGAGAGCTTCTACATGGGACGCCACTATTTCGAGGTGGACATGAGAGGAGAGGGAACTCACATCGGGCTGACGTACACGAGCATCGACCGCAAGGGATCCGAGAGCAACAGCTGCATCACGGGGAACAGCTTCTCCTGGTGTCTGACGTGGAACGGCCGAGGGTTCTCCGCGTGGAACAGCGATGTGGAGACGCCGCTCAGTAACCCCAAAGCCTCTCGCATCGGCGTGTACGTGGACTACTCGGCCGGCGAGCTTGCTTTCTACGACGTGGAGAACGGCATGACGCTCATACACAAGTACCAGGCTCAGTTCCTGGAGCCGCTTTACCCTGCGTTCTGGCTCCCCAAGAAGGAGAACGTGGTTCTGCTGGAGCCTGCAGGAGCGCCGTCGTCTCTCACGGGCCCGTCTCCGGTTCCCTCTCCGCAATAAACTCCTCGGATCCCATGCATTTCATTATTATAATGTGCCGTTTGCACCTCGCGTTAACATTCATCTCAGGGGATCTGGATAACCTGAGACAGATGTTACCTGTGTAAACTGAGAGACCTACTGACTGATATTAACGTTTTATAACTGCTACAGTATAAAAATACCTATAAATGCCTATTAAAATACCTATTAATATGTTTTGTTTATATATATATAGTGTACAGTATGTACATATATACTGTATATATATATATATAATCCACGAGTCTTACGCTCATCAAACCTCCATTTATTTGATCAAAAATACAGAAACAGTACAATTTAAAATAATGGTTTTCTATTTTAATATACTTTTTTATTATTATTATTTTTTATTATATTATGACAACAAAAAACATAAAGGTCTCATACATAGACATTAACATGTAAACATGAAAATAACATACATAAACGTGTGTGTGTGTGTGTGTGTGTGTGTGTGTGTGCATGTATTACTGGGTGTGTAAGTGGAAATAACTTAACAGAAGAAAATCTTACAGATACAACAGACATGATAAAAATTAACTAAATAGTAATAATATATATATTTTTTTTTATAAAATAAAATAAATAAATAATCCCAAAAATAAAAGAAAATAAATTTTAATATACTTTTCACATTTCTGTAAGTCACACACACGCACAATACACTGCATTTATCCTTATGCTTTATTCATAAGATGTACATACACTAGAGATCAAGAGTTTAGAATAGTTTTGTATTATTTTAAATAAAAGCCTCTTCTGCTCACCAAGGCTGCATTTACTTGAGTAAAAAAAACAGTAATATTGTGAAACATTTTTATAATTTAAAATAGCTGTTTTCTATGTGAATAGTAAAGTGTCATTTATTCCTGTGATCAAAGCTGAATTTTCAGCATCATTACTCCAGTCTTCAGTGTCACATGATCCTTCAGAAATCACTCTAATAATATGCATAATAATATACCATTATTTCAAATTGTAATAATATTTCATAGTATTACATATATTTCTGTATTCTGGATCAAATAAATGCAGGCTTGATGAGCATTTTCATAAATAAATAAAAACATTTTAAATAGTAATGTGTCCAAACTTTTGACAGGTACGTACAGTAGCCTATATATACGCATGTATGTATTGTTGTATTGTTATATATTGTTATATGTGTTATATATCAGTGCATCCATGCTGAAATATGTAAGACAAAAGTTTCTCGTTTACAGTAATGTTACACACGTGACCAAACCCATTTGTCGTAGTTGAATATTGCGGCACATTTCAGTAGGGTCGGTCACGGTGAGGTTGTGCTGGTGAACAGGACAGATCTACGACTCTATCACTGTCTCTGCGCTGCTGTTTCCCTCAGATGTTGTGTTGTGCTCCTCTATGAGCTCTGACAGTTACAGTACCAAACAATCAGCATCATCTGTCTCTGCTAATAAAAAATGACTTCAGTGAAATGCTGGTGTTTATCCAGGTGTTTTGTTGCCATAACCGGTTCCACTAGTGTCCACAGAACGTTACAACGCCTACTAATGCTTCAGTGCGTTATGGTGTGTATTTATTATTTCTAAATTATAAAGATATTTTTATTATATAATTCACACATCAGAGTGTTACTTTAAACAATAAATCACACTGAACCAATGCATAAAAATCAGAATTTGATTTATTGGCAAGTATGTTTACACACACACAAGGAATTTGCCTAAGAGAAGATGCAGAGAAACAAGATATAGATAATAAAAATATATGAAAATTATTCATTATTAAAATTATATTAATTATTAATCATTTATTTTATTTTATAATTTCATATATATATATATATATATACACACACACACACATAAAATGTAATATATAGAGAAATATGCAGTATGCAAAGCAATAGGATATGAGGAGGCAGCGTAGCCTAATGTTAAAGTATACTATAAAATTGTAGATTCGAAAATTAAAAGAAAAAGAATAATATATATTCAACATTTAAATTGTGAGAAGTAAGAAGTAGTGTATTGTGAATTGGGTATTACACCACGTGATAAAAACAATATATATTTTTGACTAAATAATTACAAAATCATATTGTGTATATTGTTTCTGTTTTTTTGTTACTGCTGTAAAACAAGCACACAAAAATAAATGTTTTCTGTTCAGGCGCGATGTAGTCAGTCCTTACAGATCCGGAAGTGACGTGTCGTGTAACATCAGCAGCAACATTCCAAGACAGTCACAATAATGAGGCTGGTGAGTGGGAAAATGTCTTTTTTTTGGTATTATAAATACTTTTGAAACATTGTAAACATCGTTTATGTATACAACATGCTTGCGTTCCTCCGATATGAGTTTTCAGATAAGAAAGGTTTCTCTAAACTACGAATATATCGGGTTTAGCTTAGCCAATCCTCCTCTGACTGTACACAACTCAACGTTGAGTTTCATCGGTGTTTAATTATTCTTCATAAGTCTTGTTTATGAAACTGACAGCTGTCATCTCCTCGTGTCGTTTCCAGGACCCGAATGAGGATGACGATGTGTCTTTATTTGATGCTGAGGAAGATTCAGCCACAAGAAAGAACAAAATCAAGTGTGTCATCATAAATAATCATCATTAATTCATCTGTTAAATCGTACATAACGTTTTTTTTCATGTATTTGATGACTCAGGTTGCTATTATAGCATTTAATACTGTACGTACAATTGTTCATTTTGTGGACATTCAGAGACAGGATGTCCTCATTAAAAAAAAAAAAAAAAAAAAGCTAAAGTTTTTTATTGTTTATACAATATTTTAGTACCTTATTAATAAATTAGTATTCATTATTAAGTGTATTATTAATACAATGCTTTAATTCATTATTATCATTAATTAAATGTATTCCTAATACAGTATTTTTCATTCTGAAAATGCTAAATGTTTTCTTTTATGTTTAGTTTATAGTCATTATTACAGTAGAGGCTAATGGTATGTCCTCATTTAGATAGACAGATAAATGTTAGTGTTTTTCCAGGCATCCGCTGGCCTCCTTCTTCCACCTGTTCTTCCGGGTCAGTGCGATTCTGGTCTACCTGTTGTGCGGTTTAATTGGCGGAAGCTTCATCGCCTGTATGGTCACCATCATCCTCCTCCTGTCATGTGACTTCTGGACTGTGAAGGTCTGTGTTTCTGAATATCTGATCAGGTGTCATCACAGTTACTGTAGTTAGTGGTGTTTAAGTCAAGCATCACCATCAAACCTCTAACCCTACATATTAATCCTCAGTATGAAACCTGCATATGTGTTTGTCTTACTCTAGAATATCACAGGGCGTCTGATGGTGGGTCTGCGCTGGTGGAATCAAGTGGATGACGATGGAAAAAGCCATTGGGTGTTTGAGTCCAGAAAGGTACGATTGCACACACAGTCCTGAGTAGGGTTGGGTGGCTTTGTTTTGGTAACACTTTACAATAAGGTTAACATTAGTTTACTACATTAGTTAGCATGGACTAATTCTGAACTGCACTTCTACAGCATTTATTAATCTTTGTTAATGTTACTTTTCAACATTTAAAATCGTGTTAACATTAGTTAATGCACTGTGAACTAACATGAACAAACATTGAATGACTATATTTTTATTAACTAACATTAACAAAGATTATAAAATACAGTAACAAATGTTTTGCTCATGGTTAGTTCATGTTTGTTAATACATTAACCTTATTGTAAAGTGTTACCCTTTTTTATTGCTATACCATTTATACTGCAGTAGATATATTTGCATGGACATGAACTGCTTTGTTAGTTATAGAAAAACATAATTGATTAACAACACTACTGTTCAAAAGTTGGTAAGATCGTTTCGTCTGCTCACCAACGCTGCATTAATTTGATCAAAAATACAGTAAAAACTAAGATATTCTTACAATTCAAAATAGCTGTGAATATACACTCACCTAAAGGATTATTAGGAACACCATACTAATACTGTGTTTGACCCCCTTTCGCCTTCAGAACTGCCTTAATTCTACGTGGCATTGATTCAACAAGGTGCTGAAAGCATTCTTTAGAAATGTTGGCCCATATTGATAGGATAGCATCTTGCAGTTGATGGAGATTTGTGGGATGCACATCCAGGGCACGAAGCTCCCGTTCCACCACATCCCAAAGATGCTCTATTGGGTTGAGATCTGGTGACTGTGGGGGCCATTTTGGTACAGTGAACTCATTGTCATGTTCAAGAAACCAATTTGAAATTATTCGAGCTTTGTGACATGGTGCATTATCCTGCTGGAAGTAGCCATCAGAGGATGGGTACATGGTGGCCATAAAGGGATGGACATGGTCAGAAACAATGCTCAGGTAGGCCGTGGCATTTAAACGATGCCCAACTGGCACTAAGGGGCCTAAAGTGTGCCAAGAAAACATCCCAAACACCATTACACCACCACCACCACCCTGCACAGTGGTAACAAGGCATGATGGATCCATGTTCTCATTCTGTTTACGCCAAATTCTGACTCTACCATCTGAATGTCTCAACAGAAATCGAGACTCATCAGACCAGGCAACATTTTTTCAGTCTTCAACTGTCCAATTTTGGTGAGCTCTTGCAAATTGTAGCCTCTTTTTCCTATTTGTAGTGGAGATGAGTGGTACCCGGTGGGGTCTTCTGCTGTTGTAGCCCATCCGCCTCAAGGTTGTGCGTGTTGTGGCTTCACAAATGCTTTGCTGCATACCTCGGTTGTAACGAGTGGTTATTTCAGTCAAAGTTGCTCTTCTATCAGCTTGAATCAGTCGGCCCATTCTCCTCTGACCTCTAGCATCTACAAGGCATTTTCGCCCACAGGACTGCCGCATACTGGATGTTTTTCCCTTTTCACATCATTCTTTGTAAACCCTAGAAATGGTTGTGCGTGAAAATCCCAGTAACTGAGCAGATTGTGAAATACTCAGACCGGCCCGTCTGGCACCAACAACCATGCCACGCTCAAAATTGCTTAAATCACCTTTCTTTCCCATTCTGACATTCAGTTTGGAGTTCAGGAGATTGTCTTGACCAGGACCACACCCCTGAATGCATTGAAGCAACTGCCATGTGATTGGTTGATTAGATAATTGCATTAATGAGAAATTCAACAGGTGTTCCTAATAATCCTTTAGGTGAGTGTATAGTAAAGTGTCAGCATCATTACCCCAGTCTTCAGTGTCACATGATCCTTCAGAAATCATTCTAATATGAGGATTTGCTGCTTAAGAAGCATTTTAATCTTTTGTAACAGTATAAATGTCACTTTTGATGAATTGAACGGTGAATAAAGCTATTAATTTCTTTTGAAAACCAACAAACTTTTGAACATGTATATGGCTGGAGTAAATCATCCGTGTGTGTGTGTGTGTGTCTGTGTCCAGGCCAGTGGGACTCAGTCCTCCGCATCACGAACCTCAAACGCAGAGTCTCGTATCTTCTGGCTGGGTCTGATCATCTGCCCCGTCATCTGGGTCATTTTTGCGTTCTCTACACTCATCTCCTTCAAGATAAAATGGCTGGTGAGTCGTCAGCTTCAGCTGTCTGTCTGTTTTCATGAGGTGGACGCTGAGACATGTCTGAAGTTCCTCTGTGAGTAATGCTGTCTCCTCGGGCAGGCGGTGGTGATTATGGGGGTGGTGTTACAGGGAGCGAACCTCTACGGATATGTGCGCTGTAAAGTAGGAGCCAGAACAAACCTGAAGAGCCTGGCAACAAATTACTTTGGACGGCAGTTTCTAAAGCAGGTGTGTTAATTTATCTAGCCATTATCATTTATTTATAACTGTCATATTAAAGGGTTAGTTCATCCAATCATCAATTACTCACTTTCATGTCATTCCAAAACCTGTAAGACTTTCATTCATCTTCAACACAAATGAAATTTTGTAATTAAATATGAGAGATTTCTGTCCCTCCTTTGCATGTCTATTCACCCAACACATGTTCGTGCCGTGTGACACGCGAGAATCAACCTCATTGGTTCATTAAAAATGTCTTTAATTGTGGTTTAAAGATGAGCGGAAGTCACGAGGGTTAGTAAATGAAGACAGAGCTTCGATTTTTGGGTGATCTGTCAATTTAATAGTATCCGAATTTCATTTTACACTTTCTGATGATATAGTATGTGACTGCATTGTGCTGTCTTTTTTTTTTTTTTTTTCAGGCTTTCACAAAACAGGAGGAATCTTAGGAAGGAACAACTGACCTTCAGAATTCACACGCCGATGAACTTTTAACATGTTCATTTTTAAAACTGATTCAAATGAAGTTGAGGGAAATGGTTACTTGGTTAGCGTATCTGTGTTATTAGTTTTCTACAATTTGTCAACCACAACCTGTTAAATAATGTGTTTGACATTTAAAAATGCATTTAACTTGATAGTTTTTTCTTTTAAATAACTAACTAACTTAAAGAATACAGAGTTTGTGTTTTGTTTTTAAATATTGCATGACATCATCATGCATTATCCTTCTGTTTTGCTGACAGCCACAAAAAAAAACAGATGTACATATTTATATACTGCTGTAAATTATTATTTTTTGGGGGGGATTGTATACTTTCTCTAGGTGATGATTGAGTGATTGTATCTCGTGTTCAGTAAATTCAAGAAATAAATACGTTTTGGTTAAAACTGGAGCCACCCTGAATCTCTGGCTTGGTGAAGTCATCCATAATCACCACATCATCAAAAAAAGCCGAAATCAAAGTCCCATTTACGCTTCTCTGAAGCTGTTTTAAATTAAATAAAGCATTTATTTTGATCTGAAGGAGCACTACAGTTAAGGTATGTATTTTTATCAGTTCATGCGTTTTCTTGGAATGATATTCATGACTTGTGTATAAATTATTAACATCCGCAATTTTAAAGGCATAGACAGACCTTTTAATGCTTTTTTTCTTTCTAATTTTTAGTTAAAATATTGTGGTTTTGGACAATATTTTATACCTAAATGTAGATTTTATTTATATCTCATTTCCACAAGGAATCTTCCAAAGTTTTATACAACTTAAAGGCTTTTTTGAAAATCACCAGTTCTTCACAACTCTTTTGGAGGTGTATTTTGATGATTAACCCTTCTGTTGTCTGATTTTTATTCATTTCATTATCTTTATTCATTCGTTAATCATTATTCATATTGCTGCTAACGTTACGAGACGTTCTGCTGCGGCTGGGTGCACAATTTGGTCATCTTTAACTACAAGCCCCCAAACTGTGAAAAAAAAACGTTGTACTGGCAAAGGTAAGTTGCTTAACCTTTTGTCAAGTCACCTTTATTTATATAGCGCTTTTTACTATACAGATCGTTTCAAAGCAGCTTTACAGTGATAACAGGGAAATAACAAAGTTTGTTTCTGCTGTACAGCAGCTCTAGATCAAACAGATGTAATCGTCCAGTTCAGTTCAAATAAAATATTGTCAATGTAGGCAGATCAAAAAATATTGAATATTATTTTGTATGTTAATGAGTTTTAATGTAGGGGGTGTAATCTTGTAGGTTTGGCTGCAGACAAAATGGAAATTTGAAGTGTATAACTTGGAAAAAAAGTGACCGTTGTCATATACAACCTCTTGTATTTAACAGGTCATGCATTCACAGCGGCTCAGCGAGCCTCCTCTCACACCAAGGGTCATCCTTACACCATCGGGACAAGTGTGTTCAGCCCACTGCACATGCATGGCTGGTGTAGTTGAGTCATGCACCCATGTTGGAGCCCTGCTTTGGTTGATTCCTGTGTCCGGTTGAAGAAAAAGGCCAGTCACTGATGAACCGACCTACTGGATGCATCGACAAAGTCCATCCAGAGGTTGGCCACAGCATCGACTTCACATCTGCTGCTGCCACACGCAGGTCTCTAAACAGACGCATTGATGGTGAGACCCACATCAGTCCCCCGTTGAGAACACGTGCGGCCAAAACAACACCGGAAGAGCTGGAAACATTCTACAGGGATCTCCATTACACAGGTAGAAGATCAGCCATTTTGAGTGTGCTACCAGACTACTGTGAGGAATTTTGAGACCCTATTCTGCCCATCAGAAGCTTACAGTCTCTGGCAAATGTTCGTGGCACTAACCTTGATAGGAGTGCGCTGCTGAAGCACTGCCAGGCCTTAAGAATCACCGCTGATGTGTCAGAGGAACAGGCAGTGCAGATTGAGAGAAGGACAGCACACCTCGGCAGAATCACGGCCTCCTCAAGGCAACAGACATCAGCTAACCAGCTCTCTCCACCATAAAGAGGGTTTGTTACCCTACGCACAGCAACCACCATTTGGGGTATCAAACAGGAGGAGACAGCGAGGCAGGCATACACCACCCAAACAAAAGAACAGCACAGAAATCAACAAGTGGAAACTTGCGGGTTTTTTGTCAACCCAGCCTTCCCACAAGTAGGAGCTTCACCAGATGCCATTGTGAGTTGCACCTGTTGTGGGAAAGGCTGCATTGAAGTTAAATGCCCTGCAAAGTACAAGGACTGCACAGATGTTCATCAGATGACCGCAACTTCTGCCTGCATGTGGTTGATGTTCAGGTGCACCTCAAGAAGAACCACCAGTAACAGACAAACTGTACTGTGACTTGGTAGTGTGGACACTGTGGACTCAGTGTCTCTTTTTCTCACAGGAGTTCTTCCTGAAGATGGCTCTCGCTGACCTTGTGATGCAGTGTTTCACAGTACCACACCTACCTCCCAAGCATCGTTTGCCCCCTACGGCAACAACAGCCACTGGAAGTGCGTGTAAAGAGGCCAAGAATGCAGCCTGCCAAAAAAGACAAAGCAGCCAAGAGAAATAAATCAGTGTCGTGTCTCTGTGCTGGACCAGAGAATGGTCAAATGGTCGCACGTGACAACGAGAACTGTACAGTACAGTGGCATCACCTCCAATGTGTGGGGCTTGTGGACAGCCCTTCTGCTGACACTCCTCAAGCCCCGTTCACACTACAAGCGACTTTGTCGCTGCATGTCGCCAGTGGCTGGCGATGAGGTCGCTAGTGGGAGTTCCCACTACTGGTTGCCTTTATGAATGACATCCAATGATGTGGAGAAGGATCATACGCGCTCCGCTCCTATTGGTTGTCGCTCCCGAAAGTCGCTCCTCATTTGCATAAAGTTAAACAGATCTCAACTTTGTCGCGTCGCCAGACACGCCCATCCGGTCGCCAACGGTCGCTGTCGCCGGAAATCGCCAGCTCCCCATTGAAATGAATGGTATCGCATCGCTTGGTCACGTGTAGTGTGAACGGGGCTTCACACAGCCAGCGACACGCAGCGACAAAGCAACACGATCCCATTCATTTCAATGGAGCGCTGGCGACATCCGGCGACGCGAGCGACAGCGACCGTTGGCGACAGAATGTGGGCGTGTCAAGCGACAAGAGACAAAAGTTGAGAAATGTCAACTTTATGCAAATGAGAAGCTATTTTCGCGAGCGACAACCAATAGGAAAGAAGACATTCAGTGGAGCTCACGTCACCGTCTCGAGTGCAGGCAAGACAGAAGAGTTCGAGGGAGATTTCACTGTTTTATATGATTTGACTGTAACCACATACATGGATATAATAAAATGACGAATGGAAAAGAAACTGTCGACAGTCTCAGTGAGTTTAATTCATATACATTTATAGTTCGAGTGTTGTAATTTTATGATGCAAGTTTAGCACTGCTGCTGCAGATCATTTTACAGTTTCCCCTGCATTATGTTGACTATTAATATTAGGAACAAGAAAATTGATTATTTGTCATATTCGAATGACGTTTTAGAAATTTATGACAGAATGAGTGAGTTTAATTTGTCGATTGATCGATCGTTAATCTAGTAAATGATTTAATCCACTGAACACTGCTGTTGTAATATAAAAACACTCTCCCAACAGCATACTGTTTCTTTTGAGCCTAATTCCTAGTCAAATTAAAATGATATAGTTGTATATGTCACTTCTGATGGTAATTTTGTATAGATATATGACCAGACGTGCAGTCTACCAATAGCATTAGAGCGACAGCACTACGAACGCCCACAAGCGACTTCAAGGTACAGAGACTAGCGACATGTAGCGACAAAATCACTGGCGGTGTGAACGGGGCTTTAGTTTTGCCCTTCTTGTGCTGATTACTGTTTGACGATTGTACATCCATGCACATTATATTAATGCACTTTTCATTGTGATTTCTTTCTTTTCATGGTGAAAACATATTAATACACTGTTCATTGTGAGTTCTCGATAAATACTGTTAAGTCATATAAAGGCGTTTCAAGAATTTATTTCAGATTACACTTTAGTTTAAGCAAAAAGTCTGCACTCAGACAACACTTTTGCACATATTTGTCAAGGCACAGCAAACAGTGACAATCTTGTCCAACGCCATTATGTTTTCACCTTCACATTTGAGGAGCATGTTCACAGGTACAGTTGAATGTAAGAATTTAAATTTGTTCGGCACAACACCAATCACCCTCCCCGCATGAATCCTGAGATCTACGGCCCTAGTCTAGAGGTCTTCTCGGGTCCTAAAAACTGTACCCGACCCGAATCACTACTTACCCGAACCCGACGTGCATAAAGAATTTTTTTTAAAGAAAAACCCGACCCGACGCCATTTCCTTTAGAACCCGACTGGACCCGATTCCCGAACGTAAACGGCATTTACATTGTTTCTCAAAAATGCACTTAACATAGACGCGCGAGTGTAAGCGCGCTGAAGTGCTAAAATGTCAATCACACATCATAACCCATTACGTCCTATAACATTTGGCATAATGTTATTTACCGGACCATACGATGATTAGAACCACCATTCGTTTTCCCTCACCTTTATCGCAATGTTTGTTATCGCCTCCATGCTTTTCTGACAGTGTCGCGTATTTTTAAAATAGATTGACAGGCCTGGCTTAACGACAATTCAAATACTTGCATTTAGTCAAACATCCATCCACATGATGGCGCACTAGTTCTTCTTGGCAAAGGGAGGTTGGTTTATGTGGAGCGAGCAACTGAGTAAATAAATGCGGAGGCAACCGTGCTTATGCTTATAGCCCATTTGCACGTAGAAGCGCGGATTCGCTCTCTCACGTAGAAAAAGTGAGAGAACGGTATCATAGAGTTGTTTTAAATACTGCAATTTTGTTAAATGCCCAACATAGTATAAAATAATTTGGGTCTTCTCGGGTCCATTTGGAAAAGGCATATTTATTTTAAATTATCAGAGACCCGAGGCCACTAATACCGAACCTGACCCGTGTCCGAGACACTCGTCGGAGTTTTGGACCCGAACCCGCTCGGGTCTCGGGTCAGACCTCGGGTTTTCGGATCCAAGTGGACCCGTGAAGACCTCTACCCTAGTCTCCTCCACATCTTTCACCTTCAGCTGTGCACGACCCCTTGTGAAAGCAAGAACCTTAACCTCAGCACACATCATACCCACACTTCCCTGACATTAAATCCCCTATCTGCCAGCACAATGTGACCTGGCAACAGTTTGTTGAGGAAACCACTGTAGTCAGTTATATGTTTGTCACTAGCCCACCACAACCTTCGGATATGAAAGAAATTACACCCTGGGGTGTAATCACAATTAGGTATTTCATAGTGTATGCATGTTTATACTGAGAAAAGGTCTGTGCTCTTGCAAGTGCATTTGAGGGTTTTTCGATAAAAACCTCAAAACGGTCCACAATGGCGGGCACATTTTTGCCAAACGATTCCACAAACTGGTGTGGCATACTGGCCAATAAACTTTCTCTGCTTGGCCAGTACGCCAATGCAGACAGCCGTGAGCACATCACACAGAGTCACAAGTTCCCATTCATCCGGTACTCTTTAAGCTCTTCCTTAAGCTTTCTGTTTTCCTCCAAAAGACAGTTGATAACATCTTGTCTATATGTGCAGAGTGTACATTCCTGTTCTGGGGATAGCGGCTCCTGGTACTGTTCTGGGGACAGCGGCTCCTGGTACTGTTCTGGGGACAGCGGCTCCTGGTACTGTTCTGGGGACAGCGGCTCCTGGTACTGTTCTGGGGACAGCGGCTCCTGGTACTGTTCTGGGGACAGCGGCTCCTGGTACTGTTCTGGGGACAGCGGCTCCTGGTACTGTTCTGGGGACGGCGGCTCCTGATGCTGTGCCCGCGGCGGGTCTTGCTCCTGGTGCTGCGTCGGGGATGGCAGCTTCTGGTGCTGGGTCCTGCGCTTTACTAGTCGCTGAAATCTCGCTTCATCTGTTTGCTTAACTTCACTGTGGCCTAACCGCAAAGATGGTTTCCAGTCAGGGTGGTTCTCCAACATCTCATATGATGGTTTACCTAAAACAGAACAATTTGATTAGGAAAACCCATCAATTTAACACATTTTACAAACAAGCTAGCATAATGTCATTAACAGAATCTCAACTAGTTTTGATAAAAACAACAACATTAATGGTTTGCATCAAGTATTTTCGAAGAAGCAAAATTTTGATAGATACAGTGCTAAACAAAAGTGATCTTAATGCCTTAATTTAAAAAAAAAAAAAAAAAAAAAAGGAGAGGAAAAATCCAAACTTTAAGGACACCAATTTTCTTTGTGAATGAATAATGTATTGTAAATAAATAAATGTTCTTCCTTAAAATACAGGGTGCATAAGTCAGGACACCCCTGTGTTAAAGTCCCATAGAGGCAGGCAAGGCTTGGGTGCCGCGTTGCATTCTGGGACGTGGCGGTCATGTTGATGGCCTCGCGAATGTAAACATACAGCAAGTCGAACGAGGAGAAGAAGCAGAGTTGGGAGAAAGAAAAAAGATGTTAAAATCCCTAAAAGGATGTGGAATTTACCGGGATACGTTAAATAGGGAAGCCAGGGACCGGTATGTGGACAAAATCGGCACTATTAACGGTTTGGATCCATATGAATCCGGATGCGAGTAGTAACGTTACATTTCATTTGCTGGTTTTCCTGGTAACACAATCAAAATTATCATCCCATAGCAGAAGTGTTGAAAACATATAGAGCCATTACGTTGTGTTATGTTTGAGTGTACGCGCATTCATGTGTATGTATGTGGTGTCGCGGTTGAAGGAACGAAACTATTTATAAAAAGAAAATCGTACACCATCTTTAACTTACCAGAATGAAAATGCAGGGAACACACTCTCATCGACATCGGGATACTGTGGAAGGTTAAGTTTGGTCGTCTTACAGCCGCGATCCAAGCGAGCCGACGACTCTTTGTTATCTCGGATATTTGGTCTCCGTGGCTGCGCCTCCAAGCAGGGAAGCGGTGGAAAGTTAATCCATTTTCGATCTTTTTCCCATTGCGATTATGTGTTGCGCTGTTACACCCCAAAATACAGCAACGGTTTACCATGGTTGAAATAGTAACGTCAAATTAAGACACAAGACTGAGGGGGAGTAGTGTGCGTGCAGTAGTCCGAGTAGCAGTAACGTTAAATGAGGCAATCAACATGGCGGCCACGCCACGTAATGACGTCACTGTAGTTAGCTAGCAGGCTAGGCAACAACGTCAGGTGCACTTGAGCCGACAACATAAACACATTTAAAGACATTTTTAGAGAACTTACCCGAATGAAAATGCAGAGAACATACTCTCATGGACTCGGAGATGCGGTCGAAAGTAATGTCCTTTCTTCTAATTGCAGCCACCCAAGAAATCCGACGTCTCCTTGTCACATCAGAGACATGCTCTCCTTCATGCTTTTTCCATGTAGGGATACGAAAAAACTGTAACACATGGCTCTTGCGGTTTCCACGACAATCGTGTGAGACACTGGAGCAGTTTTTTACACAGCAGTGTTTTCCAGGCATTCTAAAATAATGCGGAATTGCAACAGCCTCCTCTACTACCAACACAAACAATGAACGGTGGCGGGTGGGAGGATGACGTGAACTCTGAGGGCGGGGCGAAGACTTTTATTTTGTATATGTTGTGATTCACTTCCGGTTGTGTTTTGTTTCCGCTGTCTTCACGTTAATGTTACAATATTATTCTGCATTTTTTCTTGATCTTGACGGATTCAGCTGTAATTTTTTATCACATTTCTGACTGTCAGGATGATCCCGACCGAAGACGCGTCCGCTCGGAAGCGAGTGATCGAGGACAAACTCAAACAGGTCCGTAAAAACAAGAAGAATGAAGAATAACATGAGAATCCCGTGATCAGGGAGCGGATATTATAAATGTCATTTGCGGTCAACTAGAATGAAAATCTGCATGATTGTCATGAAAATAACGGCACAAAGCATTTTTAAAGCGTAATGGTAGAAGAAATGAGGATGTCATTTTGATGGGGTGTATTCACTTGAGAGTTCAGTATATTTTACAGTACAAATGCCTATAGCTTGACCTGTATGTTTTACTTATAATCTCAGGAGCAAGAAACTCTGTCTTTCATTCGTGAAAGCCTGGAGAAGAGTGATCAGCTCACTAAAGGAATGGTGAGAGATGATCAGTTCATTTATTGGTGAAAGTGTGTGTGTTTGTACATGTTTTTTTACATGATACTTCCTGTACACATTGTAGTCAATTTTAGGGGTCAGGTTAGTGTAAGGGAGAGAATATACAGTTTGTACAATTTAAACACCATTACGTCGAGAGAGAGAGAGAGAGAGAGAGAGAGAGAGAGAGAGAGAGAGAGAGAGAGAGAGAGAGAGAGAGAGAAGCCTTGATCCCATCATTCTATGAACTGAGCGACACTGTCAAAATGTCCTTCTTACTGGGAGAAGATGTTAATACAGCTGCACTAGCGGCTAAATATGTGCTAGCTATTCACAACGCCAGAGACAGCTAATTCTCTAGAGTGATCAAATGTATTTATTTATCTATTTATTAAGATAGATTGTGTTTATTTATCTATATATTTACAATGCTACATATGACATGATTTATACATATATGTTTACTGTTTGTTTTATTATTTATATATAATATCTTGATGCTTTGGCAACATTGTGTTACACAGTCATGCTAATAAAGCTAATTTGAATTGAATTCAGAGAGAGAGAGTGAGTGAGTGAGTGGGTGTGGGTGTGAGAGAGAGAGAGAGAGAGAGAGAGAGAGAGAGAGAGAGAGTGAGAGTGTGTGTGTGTGTGTGTGTGAGAGAGAGAGAGTGAGTGAGTGTGTGTGTGTGTGTGTGTGTCATGCCATCCTGTTTTTTAAGCTATAAGATGATCAAACTGGATTAAGGATACTTGCTGTACACATTGTAGTTAATTTTAATGACTGAAACCATGAATGTGTTTTGCTTGTTCGAGGTGTCCATCCTGTCGTCGTTCGAGAGCCGTCTGATGCAGCTGGAGAACTCCATAATCCCGGTCCACAAGCAGACGGAGAATCTGCAGCGACTGCAGGAGAACGTGGACAAAACTCTCTCCTGCATGGATCACGTCATCAGCTACTATCATGTGGCCAAAGACACCGACAAGATCATCCGGGAAGGGTGAGTGTGACTGAGACGCTTGCTCGGTGCTAGAAAATATATTGGTTCGACTTTTATATATTGATATATGGATATAGAATATATATACTGTATTACATAATACAATTTAATTTCACATACAGTAGTCAACTATGGAGGACCAGCTCTACCATATTTAAAAATTAATACAGAAATAAATAAATAAGCATACAATTTATTGGCCCAAAAAATACAATAAACAAATTAATGTAGGTAGAAATTAAATTATACAGTGAGACATAAATGTATATATCTCTTAATTAGCTTCTTTATTTATTCACCTTTGTAATAATTACCTTATTTATTTATGTGCATGTTATAATATTTTTGTCTGTTTTATTCTTCCTTTGTATTTTTTTACCCTATTTATTTCTTCAATGCTATTTATTTCTGCCTGTCGTTTTTACATTTCTGTATGCATTTCTGCCTCATTATGCAAATGAGGAGGGGCTGTGTCTTAAGGGGTCAACTTCTGCCCATTGGTTGGTTAGCATTTTACTGCATCGGTCGAATCTACATGCCACCGGCCACAGTCACAACAAAGATGGCTACCTACGATGAAGTTGTCAGTGAGCTGAGGCATTTAGCAACTGTTCAATGTTCAAAGGACCACAGAAAAACATTTCAGATCTCAAACTTACAGCATTTTAATTCTTCCAGTCTATTAGCAGCTTCCCTTCAGAGGTCGGACACTGAACGTCTCCCTGCTGAGTTTTACATTACTAAACAATGCTGCTTCTTCTTCTTTGGATTTTTACGGCAGCTGGCATCCAATGAGTTGCATTACTGCCACTAAACAATGCTTTATGGCGGGGAAAAGCCATGTAGATTCGACCGATGCAGTAAAATGCTAACCAACCAATGGGCAGAAGTTGACCCCTTAAGACACAGCCCCTCCTCATTTGCATAATGAGGCAGAAATGCATACAGAAATGTAAAAACGACAGGCAGAAATAAATAGCATTGAAGAAATAAATAGGGTAAAAAAATACAAAGGAAGAATAAAACAGACAAAAATATTATAACATGCACATAAATAAATACTTTAAAAAAAAGTTATTAATAAATAAAGTTGAAGATTATAACGGACAATAAATAAATTAGGTAATTATTACAAAGATGAATAAATAAAGAAGCTAATTAAAAGAGATATATACATTTATGTCTCACTGTATAATTTAATTTATACCTACATTTCTTTGTTTATTGTATTTTTTGGGGCAATTAATTGTATGCTTATTTATTTATTGAGCATTTATTTATTTATTTCTGTATTTATTTTTAAATATGGTAGAGCTGGTCCTCCATAGGGTCAACATTTGAAGTGGATCAAAATCTTTTATCAAAGTTATACATGAATTTTGAACAATACCCGTTCTTGTCTTAGGACAGCTTTGATGCACTTTTTTGATCCACTTCAAATGTTGACTACTGTATACATATATTAGTGCTGGGTAACGATTAATTACATCCAAAATAAAAGTTTGTGTTACATAATATATGTGTGTACTGTGTATAATTATTTTGTATATATAAATACACACATTTGCATGTATATACTGTATATATATATTTATTCATAATTATATATAAATTATAATATATTATATAAATAACACATTTTTCTTAAATATATACATGCATATGTGTGTATTTATATATACAAAATAATATAATATAATAATATACACAGTACACACACATATATTATGTAAACACAAACTTTTATTTTGGATGTGATTAATCGTTGCCCAGCACTAATATATATATATATATATATATGTCATAGCTTGTTCATATATATATATATATATATATATGAGGACTGTATATATATATATATATATATATATATATATATATATAAAATATGTACCCATTTCGGTCAATCACCACTCTTGCAGCCCAGCTGGTCGCCTGGACGAGTATCTGGCCTGCATTGCAAAGATCCAGAAAGCCGTGGAGTATTTCCAGGACAACAATCCCGACAGTCCTGAGCTCAACACAGTGGTACGTCCCTCATCCTCACAAACCTCTCACTCTCCTTCAGTTTGAATAAAGCGTCACAGAGGCTGTGTGTTGTTGCAGAAAGCTCGTTTCGAGAAGGGAAAGGAGCTTCTGGAGGCGGAGTTTCGCAGCCTGTTGACGCGCTACAGTAAACCAGTGCCGCCCGTCCTCATCCTGGACGCCATCGGAGGAGACGAGGACATGGAGGTGCAGGAGGACGTGACGCTGGAGCATCTTCCCGAAGCCGTTCTGCAGGACATCATCTGCATCTCTGCCTGGCTGGTGGAGTACGGCCGCAACCAAGGTGAACACACACACACGCAAACGCTTTCATCTTAGGCCCGGGACACACCAAACCAGAGCTTTCCCTATCCCTATCGTTTTTTTCTGCTCGTTCTAAAAAACAAAATCTGTAAACACGCCGTCGTCTCAAGCAGTGGCGTAACTTTGTTTTAAAAAGTGTGTGTGTGTTGGAGGAGGTGTGGGGGTATGGAAGCAAATAAGAGACATAACTAATTGAAATTTAAATGAAAAACATTTATCTAAATTTATTTGCTCTGAATTCACCTCTGGCATTTAAATAGGCCTATGAAACTTCTTGATTTCCATTTTAAAAACCTGAATTTCGATGAATATTTTTCAATGCTCACAAATTCAGATACAAAAAAAAAATCAACTTACAGAATTTCAGATAGAAATCGATTCAGGTTGATCAAATTCGACTGCTCAAATTCAGATCGAAAGATTCACATGGTAACATCCGGGCTACCCAGGATAGGAAAAACAGCTGAGCCTGTGTAGAGACAGAGCGTGTTTAGGCCACGCCCACACCGGGGGGAAAACACTCCAACCGTCTTCATTGACTTTGCATTGCGAGAGGCTGTCTCCTTATAACATATAACAAAAGACAGAAAAATGCCTAAAAGCTAGCCTGGGAAAACCCAGACAACTTCCGGCAAATTTAGATTTGCTCTGAAAGTTAGTCTGGCAAAGAGCTCATTCAAGCCCATTTCCAGTCCGCAGAAATCACGGCACCAATCAGAAATGTTGGGGCGGGCTTTACACGATGACGACAGCACAGCGACGGTGAAGCAGATTTTGTACATTTACAAAGATGGATGCCGCCGTGGAACTATGTGTGACGGTTATAGTTGAACACCGTCATTAGAACTCTATAACCGCCAAAACCATGTTATTAAAATATATTTTTCACAAACATTTATCATAGAGAATGTTTAAATACTAATATCAGCTTACAAGGGAAACGGAGGCGGAGTTAGTGGTGCGATCGGAGGCTGCTACTGCTGGAGATGATTCGGGAGAGGTCTGTCCCCCTTTACCGGTCAGAGCGCGCGCTGACACGGAGTAAAGCCTTGTTTAACTCGACTCGTCCGCACGAGCGCAAAGGTGCGCGGGGCAAAAATGACGCGTTCGGTGCGCAAGACCGGCAAGACCCCATTTAGCTTGCCTGTGTGCACAGGTCTTTTGTAACAGCGCGCCGGCGCAGCATCCGAGGATGACCGACTTCAAGCCGAATCTGCCTGAGCCGTACGTCTCACAGCACCGGCACCCAGTTTGCGCGTCTAAATTGCAAAGTTTTTTTATTATTAAGGTTTTGTTTACGGTGTGTGATTTATTTAATGGAAAGCACATTCACTTCCAGTTGTCTTGCTGTTAATTTTAAATAAACGTAGAGCAAGTAGCTATAGTGTCAGCAAGTTGTTCTATAACAGACGAACCAACGTCGCTCTGCATACGTCATCTTCTTCATCGCTCTGATTGGTTTTAGGTCTATCCAATTGCGCCCAGATGCATTTGAGCTACGTCCCTTGGTGACGCCCCTTTGGAAATGATTTGTCTATGAAGCTTTGCCAGACCCTAACTCAGTTACAACTGAGAATGCTCTGGTTTTAACCAGGCTACCTAAAAGCTGCTGTGTGATAAGGTGTAGTCGAATTTGAGATCTGAATTTGAGCAGTCTGAAATTCTGTAAGTTGATTTTTTTTCTTTGCATCTGAATTTGTGAGCATTGAAAAATATTAATCGAAATTCAGGTTTTTAAAATGGAAATCAAGAATTTTCATAGGCCTATTTAAATTCGAAACAAATAAATTCAGATACATGGTTTCCAAAATAAAATAATTTCAATGGGGTGAATTCAGAGCAAATAAATTCAGATAAATGTTTTTCAAAATAAAATATTCAGTGGCTGTTAAATTTCAAATAGTTATGTCTCTTATTTGCTTCCATATGGGGGGTCTAATACAATGTACACTTTATGTGTACAATAACATTACGATGTCCAGAAATCAATTTCAATAGTACATTTAATATGTCGTTTAATGAGATCTACTAATAAATTGTTAGTGCCAAGAATTTTCACATGAATAAATGCATAGATCCGCTAATGTAGCTTGTGTACTTTCATGGTCTCGTGGCAGAACTTTTGCTAAGCGAATATGTTCATCAGTGGTTGTATGCTAAGCAGGGACAGGTTTGTGTGCATTTTGTTTAGTGATTTCACCAGAACGAATAGAGAGTCTCCGCAACGGCATAAGGCGATAGATTGAAGCGTGCGTCCGTGTGAAGAACACATTATACACACCACTGATCGCAGCGGCAACAAGCTCAGCAGCTTCATTAAAAAAAAAAACACATTTCAGCGCTAGATCGCCTCTTCTTTAACAAACGAACTAAATGCTCTGCTAGTTAACTGGAGATGTTTTATTTATTTGTATTAGTTACATCCGTGCCGCGAGATATTTCAAAAAGTGGTGGGGACATGTCCCACCCGCAAACTACGCCTATGGTCTCAAGAAATATCCGCGAACACACAAAACCACTGAAACCGATGTAGTACACGTGCCAGACCAGTATGTGGCGCTGTAATCAGTGTTGCCAAGTGTTATTATTAGCAACTTTGGGCTTGTTTTTCTGTAAAGTCGCTTACAAATATTGGTAGTCACGGGTCGCGTTTTCTTTTGGGCTTGTTTCTAAAGTGTAGTTGCTTATTTGGAGTCAGCTCGTTGTCAAGCAGATATTTTCTACAGTATATGTTATTTAAACGTAGGAGTTTGTCTTGCCTGTTCCCTCTGTCCCCCCCCTTTCCCCATACACACAGGAGACAGCAGAGTTTTTTCCCACCCACATCCTGCTTCTGATTGGCTCTGACCCAGATGGCAACGAGTACTAGCCAATCGTTTTTTTTTTCTAATTAGGAAAACGTCAGTGACAGTGAGTGACGTTTAAAGGGGTCATATAATGGTACATGCACTTTTTCAAGTTGATTGTACTGAAATGTGTGTTGGCAGTGTCTGTACACAACCATCATATAATGATAAAAATCCATCCAGTGGTTTTGTTTTAATCTCCTTATATGTTTTCCCCTGCCTCAAATCGAGCCGTTCGAGCCTGTGACGTCACTGGGTCGCACGCCCCTCCCGCGATTGTTGATTGACAGGAGCGTTTCAACACAGACCCGCCCTCGCTCGTGAGAGCTGTCAATCATAGTCTGCGCGGACCGGCGCGGTCATTGTTGATATGCTGGAGCACTGTCTATGAGCAGAATGGCGTCTAAGCGATTGTGGTGTTCTGTTCTTGGGTGTAATAACGAACACAGTCATTTTAATGTTCCTAAATCCGAACCGCTGAAGACGCAGTGGCTGAGTTTGTTTTCGAAGGGAATATTCCCCACGAGCAACGTCAATGCTCATGTTTGGCGAATCATTTCTCACCAGACTGCTTTATAAACGAGGGTCAGTATAAAGCTGGATTTGCTAAGCAGCTGCTCCTGAATAAAAAATCGGTACCAGATATTCGTGTTCCTGCTGAACCTCTAGAACAACTGAAGTGAGTGTAACGTTTTATTAAACTTTATATTAATATTTATATCTTTGCAAATCGCTTCACGATGAATGAGTCTAAGGTTTACACTCAGGGTACATTACGGCATGTTTTCTATGTACGACGTTCTCCATATAATTCATAATCCCACGTTTATAATGAACGACGCGTTATGGTATTGTGTTACAAGCGGTGTACGCACAGAACAGAGAGGCGGAGTCAGCAAAGCTCATGATCATTTAAAGTCATATACACTGAAACGGCGTGCTGAAAACAGAGCTGTTTTTGACCAGGTAAAATAAGTGTTTTCTTACAATACTAATGAGAATTTTTAATTAAAGTATATTACAAACTTTTAATTTAGACCCTAAAGAATCATATTAGCTTGTACAAAAATGGCATTATATGACCCCTTTACTGTAAATGAAAATACGTGCGAGTCGCAACTGATCGTGACTGGACTGTAGGAGAGTTTTTATATATTAATTATATTTTAGATATTATAGATATTATATATAATATCGTTTAACCCTTTAAAGCTCCTGTAGGTAACTTTTGAAAACATGTATTTGCTAAAACTGTCATTATGTCCTGACAGTAGAATATGAGACAGATAATCTGTGTAAAAATCAAGCTCCTCTGGCTCCTCCCAGTGGTCCTATTGCCATTTGCAAGAAATGCACGCTCCCTGTCAGAAACAACCAATCAGAGCCGAGAGGAGTGTCTTAGCAGTGTCAATCACGCTCGTGTACGCGCTGATCACACCCCTCTCTTGCACAGCGCGAGCCGTCGTTCAAACTCAAGATTGCCGGCGTGCTGCAGCTGTGCTTATGATGGAGAAACAACCTAAACTGCCAATTCTCGAGTGACACCTGCTCATAAAACAAAGAGGTAAAAGGAAAAAGACCGATGACGATAACCAAGCGAAAAAGAAAGAATTACACAGAGCCCATTGACTCGGTGTCAAAACTCTAGCCGCATAACATGTAGATAAAATCTCACGCACTCTGCAAGCAACAAATGAAACCTGCTAATTCACTGGCTTGTCATGTTGCTGAAATAATGTACTAGCACACCTTATCTAGCATTATATATCGCTAGAATAATTACTTACATACTGTAACGTTAGTTACCGTTATATTAACGTTATCTTACTAGCTATTTATTACTCATAGAAAGAGTGTAACGTTATAAAGTTACATGTAGGCTATTGGAAAATACATAATGATTTGAGGACCAAGTTTGTAGTCAAAGTATGGGCAGGCCATAGTCAATGTAAAGCATATTGTTGACGTTTAGTCCCTATTAGTGAATGTGCCATATAACTTTTTATCCGCTGTTATCGGTGGCCCTGTTTACTAGCCTGCGCGTTCACGACAGGTTCCGCTGTGGAGGACGAGCTGTGGACGGAGGGCTGTAGCGCAGCAGAGAGCAAGGGGGCGGGACCTGGAAGTTGTGCTTGTTCAAATTTTCAGGCTAACTCAACGTTTTCTCAAAACTCCCTACTGCAGCTTTAACTGTCACTCCCCCTTTTTTCGCATAGACTTACTCAAACTTAATGGTTGTAATTCAAGAATGCTTTGGAATAGACCTGGTTGGTCTTGTTTTAAAGAAGAGATTTGCCAGATTGTTGTTGAAGTGAAATGTTATGAAAGTGAAACAGAAAAAAGTTATAAAAGTTTGAGTTTATGAAATGAACAATGTAAAAATACAATTATTTACCAAGTTTACCAATCTGTCCACATGGATGTAATTTGACAATCTGTACCCACAGTTTAAAATCCGTCCCCACGGATTGTAAATCCGTGCACACAGTTTATTTATTTTTCTCTTCCCGGAACCAAGGGGGGCTCCGTAGAAAAAGTCACTTGTTTTGACGGGCCTGGTTGCTTATTTGTCTCGCAAGATCTGGCAACACTGGCTGTAATTCTGCCACAGAGATACACTAAAACCAGAGAAGAAGACTTGGAGAATGCGCATAAACCTTGTGCTGAATACAATAATAATAGGCTTTTTTTTACTTTATTGAACAATATAAACAAATATTGTAGTGGCCTGGTACAAAATATGAAATGTCTTAATCAGACAACAGACAAGCATCATAGCATAAGAAATAAAATATAAATAAACAAAGAGGTAAAATAAATAAATAATAAAAACACATTCAAGAAATAAAAGGGTGTCGTTTTCAGATTTATCCACTCATGGACCCGGTTTATAAAAATAACGGTTTCAGGCTCACCAAAACGCCGGATCCGTGTGGACGAAACGTCGATACGATACAAAATATTTACGTATACACTTAAACGCGTCTCCGTGCGGACAAAGCCTTAGACGTATGTCACGAGGATGTTTGAAATCTGATGTTGTGTGTGTTTGTTTATCCGCAGACTTCATGAACGTGTATTTCCAGGTCCGGTCCAGTCAGCTGGATCGGTCCATTAAGGGTTTGAAGGAGCATTTCCGTAAGAACAGCGCCAGCTCCGCCATCCACTCGCCCGCCGTACAGACCAAACGCAAGGAGACGCCCACCAAGAAGCCTCCGAAAAGACCAGGTCAGTGACCTTTAACCCTTGACTTCACCAGATCGGGTCTCTTTGGGTTCCTGGTGGATCACAATCAGGTGTATCTGTCTTCATGACATCACTTCCTGTCGAGAGTTCTCCTCTTTTCCTATTCCTAGTGTGTGTTCTTACTAACCGTCTCCTCTCCTCTGCTCATTTCTCACTCGTGTCTGATGGTGTCAGTCTACATCCCAGGTAAAGTTGCAGCTGTATTGTGTGACGTGTTCATCGCTTGCTTCTGTTTGCACAGCCAGAGCTTTACATTATATAAACACACACACACACACACACACACACACACACACACACACACACACACACACCCAACAGATCAGGATTCATTGTGTTTATGAAAAGGCCTGTTCACATGCGACGCAACCGTTTTTCCCAAGTAAAATTTGCTGGACAAAAACATCCAAAATTTTACACACAGAACGTGACACAAATGTTTAGTTTGATGAAAAAAAAGGGCAAACCAAAAAAATGTATACTACCTTTCACAAGTTTGGGCTCAGTAACATTTTTTATGTTTTGAAAATACTGTACATAATTGAATTTAATATTTTTAATTTAAATTATTAAATATAATTATGACAGAGTATTTTCTGCTCACCAGGGCTACATTTATTTGATCAAAAATGCACTCAAAATGTTATTTCAATTTAAAACAGCTGTTTTCTATGTGAATATATAGCAAAGTGTAATTTATTCCTGTGATCAAAGCTGAATTTTCAGCATCATTACTCCAGTCTTCAGTGTCATGATCCTTCAGAAATCACTCTAATATGATGATTTGATGCTCAATAAACATTTATGATTATTATCAATGTTGAAAACAGCTGTGCTGCTTCATATTTTTATGGAAACTTGTACATTTTTCAGGATTCTTAGAATAGAAAGTTCAAAATAATTTATCTGAAATAGAAATCTTTTGTTTTATTTTCAATTGTTGTTTTTTTATGGTTATTATTGATCCATTTAATGCATCCTTGTCAAATAAAAGTATTCATTTATTTAAAAATAATTCTTACTGACCCCAAACTCATGGACGGTGGTGTATGTAGGGTGCTTTTTTTGTTCTCTGGAGTCAAATGCGATGTAATAGCTTATGGCGAATATTTGCAGTGACTCAATGGACCTCATTCATTAAATACAAGCAGAATATCTTTCTAAAATATTTATCCAGCCATTTTTGTACAATTCTTGCATAAATTGTCATGCAAATCAAATGGAAATTTATTTAAGAAATCATTCTATTCATGTTTCTTAAAGGGGCAGTAAGCGATTTCTGAGAAACGCTGTAGTTATTTGAAAGCACCAAAACAAACACGCCTCTACACAAAAGGACACACCCCTCTCTCGATAGCCCCGCCCCCATGCAAAACAGGACCCTCCCCTAATAAGTGGACACGCCCCTTACTGCTGATTGGCTACAAATGTGTTTTGGTGCTCAGTCCGATCCACTTTCAACTGCGTTTCTCAGAAATCACTTACCGCACCTTTAAATGAGGCTCAATGTGAAAAGGTCTTTACACACACACACACACACACAGTAGCGATAGATTGATATATCACCAGGCTGATTAATTTTCATATTATTGTTATCAGTCAGGTTAACTAGTACATTGCGCTAGTGTTAGCTGTATAGCAGGCGTTTTCCGTCCTCTCTGTTGAAACTGTGTTGTTACTGTGTTGCTCAAAGTGGTGTTACTGTATTTCCTCTGTGTGGAGGGCACATTTTGTTGGCTAACAGCACTATATTGCATATGAAGTGTCTCAACTTCAGTGTTTTCTACTAACACTCCCTGCATGCGCACGTCTCCGCCACATGGTGGCGCTCACTAACAGAATACCAGTGTCTTTGTCATGCTTGACACTCAACACAAACATCTACTGCTCATTAACTGCTTATTAAAGGGGTTAATCACATTTTCTTTGTATTATTTGTATGATTTACATATTCTAACACAAAATAGTTGATGCAAACTAATCTGGAACAGCAGCTCTTTCAGAAATCTTCATGACTTCGACATCAGCCATGAGCTGAGCCTTCTTTCTTTACATATCAACACTCATATTTAGTGTTTAGCCAGTCATAATAGAGCTCATTTACATACACAAGTCTATAATAACAGCCTGTTTAATTCCAAAGGTTAGAGAGGAGTGGACAGGAAACTTTAACATCCGAAGGAAAACTAATATGATAAAAAATGATGATATGACCCCTTTAAGACACTGCCTTGTTTTAGCCACACTATGACTCTCATGTGTTTAACTTTGTGTTGTTCAGTATAAGTTTATGATGTTAATAGGTTTTGGATTGTTGTGATGTTTGGCTGATGCTTTTTTAGCAGCGCTAATATTAATAACTGTATTAACATCACTGTTCATGACACAATGCTGTAGTTTAATAGCTGTGATTGATTAACCGGTTGTATTTTCTCCTCAGTGTGTTTGACGTGTTCTTTCTGTTCAGATGTAGACATTGTGATAATATGTGATGTGATGTTTGTGTGCACTGCAAACGTACTGTAGCGCGTGTGTGTGTGTGTGTGTGTGTGTGTGTGTGTGTGTGTGTGCGTGCAAGGTCCAAAATTAACTTTTTGCCACTCGTGCCAATGACCAGTCAATTCAAAAAGTTTACCAGCTATAAATAAGTATTAAATATTTTAACACACCATTAAACTTTAAAAATCTTGCATTATTTTTATTAAAAATATTTATTTTTCAGTACGCTAATAGTCTTATTTTTTTGTTTTTGTGGCTTAATGTGAGGAGGACTATTTTGCTACATAATTATTTTCTTTTTTGTTACAATAAATGTTACAATATTACACTTCATCAAAATAATAACAGTCTTATAATATATTTTGTTTTGTTAATAGGTATATTTACCATACTGTATTTTTTCTTTAAGAAATAAGCAAATATACAATTACTAAATGAAAAGTAAATGAAGTCCCTTGCAAATAATAATGTTTCAGGTAAATTGTTTGTAATATGTTTCAAGTAAATTCAAATAATATGTTTTACTTTTTATGTCAACATTTTAGACTTCCAAAGTTTGATTCCAAAGTTGCAAGTCGCAACAAATGATATTTTTAGGTCAGATTATGCTAATGTGGTCAGAAAAATAAACCTAATTTAAAGGAAAACAAGTTTATTTTTCAGACCCGATTGGCGGATGTTATTTATTTCTTGTTTTAACCATGAACTTTTCCCATCAGTTTCTCAGACTTCTTATCTTATGTCATTTTGCATCTCAAGTAAATGTATCTTGATCTTCATCATTTACACAATGAATTTCTTTCTTCTGCTGAACACAAAAGAAGATATTTTAAAGAATGTGTTGATGGAGCAACCTGAATCTTAATTTTTGGAGATGAAGATTCTTTAAAAATTAATCTTTGTCCCTTAAAGGGGTCATCCGATGCAAAATTCACTTTTATATGGTGTTTGCATATAAATGTGTGTTTGCAGTGTGTGGACACAACCACCACCATACAATGAAAAATATCCATTCACTCTTTTTTTTTTTTTTTTTTTATCAAAAGCCTAAACTAAATCAGTTGCTTATTATCATTTAAAGAGACTTGCACTGAAACGGGTCGCTGTGAACAGAGATGTTTTCGAGGAGGTTAAAGGGTGTTGTTTTACACAACCATTGAGTATTTTATCCAAATTATGTTACAAACTTTACATATTTCAATATTTGTTCTTGAAACATGAAAATCCCTTCTAGCAGTTTGACGGTGTAATAATGTTGCAGATCAAACATGAACTGCTGTTTATTTATTTCTGCAACTCTCATTTGTCAGAGGTTAATGTTGGACCGTGTGTGTGTGTGTGTGTGTGTGTGTGTGTGTGTGTGTGTGTGTGTGTGTGTGATAGCTGTGGTGTGCTTCAGTCACGGAGGGATCTGGATTCCTCTCAGTTGTTCCTCTGGTGTCGGTGAACAGGGTTTCAGACGCCCTTCCTCTTCCTCTTCCTCACGGTGTCTTCCTCTGTTCTCCTCCTGAAACACTCTGCTACTATCCCCCCTTCTCTGTCTCTGTCTCTCTGTTTCGGTGTTGATGGGAGCAGGCACGATCCGTAAGGCTCAGAACCTGCTCAAACAGTACTCTCAGCATGGCCTGGATGGAAAAAAGGGTTCTAACCTCACTCCTCTGGAAGGTAAAGCACGCTGTCTTTCTGGTTTCCCTTCCCTCTCCGTGGTTTCTCTCACTTTTGCTGTGTTTTTGAACTGTTGTTCCTGCGTTTCGGAAAACAACAGTCGGAGAAAACAGAAACTTATGGGTCACAGCGGTCAATCGGCCTTAGGATAAAGAGAGAGAGAGACACACCTTCCTGTACGCCGCTCTTTGTCAGTATTCTTTTAATATTGCTATCAGATGTTGTATTTAAAATCAGAAAAATGTTTATGTGACACAAAAACAATGTGGATTTAAAATAAAGGTGTAATTGTTAAACTTAAAAACCTTCTAATTTACATAAACATAAAACATGGCAGCAGTTACTAAATATTTTGCCACATACATTACCACAAATTTTTTACAGAACATGTAAAATATGCTGCAAGAACTCTTGACTTATTGATGCATATTTTTTTCTTTAATAAAAGTTGATCATTAACTTGCGCAATGTCTGATATCATTAGTGTTGTTATTGTTAGTTAAAACTATTACAAATAGTTTTTATTAATTTAAATGAATCTCAAATAGAATAAAATATAAATATTAGACAAAATTGAAAAAAAAAAAAAAAAATTTAACAAATTAGAAATGTTGCCTCGGCAGCTAACTGAAAATAAAATAAGTTGAAGTTCTGAGATTACTAAAACTAAAACAGAAATGTATAAATTAAAGCTACATGGATATATTTATGTTTAATGTTTATATATTTATATGTTATATGTTTACATTTTTATTGGATTGAGTGTTTTATTGATGATTTTTAAGGTGACCTTGAGTGTTGAGAAAGGCGCCTATAAATAAAATGCATTATTATTATTATTTAACCCTCTGGGGTCCTTCATTTCAGAGTCACACTCAGGACCTTCGGGTCCAAATGAGCCGGAAGGGTGGGATTAATATTTATAAAAAAAAAAAAATCTTTTTTTTTTTTTACTTGTTTTTTATAATATTTTTTCTTTTCTTTTTTGGTGTTTTGAGATAATTTCAAAAATAAAAATGATTTATAATTAATATTAATGCAATAATTATGACCCATTTTTTCCCCATTGAATATAATAGAAATTTAAAAAAAATATTATTATTTTTTATTATTTTTTTTAAAGCTGTATTTCATTTTAGAGTCAAGCCTAGGCCTCATGAAAGCAATTTTTGAAATGAGATGGATGCCATCTGGTGGACAAACTGAGCATTTTAAAAATTCAAAACCCATATGTAATCTGAATTTATTAGTGTGTTTGTGTGTGTGTGTGTGGATGTGTCTCTTTTGCACTCTTGATGTTTTATAGATTCACCCCTTCACTGTTGTGTGCTTTTTTTCTGGATCGTGGCTGATTTGTAGTTTGTACGCACAAAATAACTCTGTATTTTCACATTTTTGCCAATTTCCCATTCATTTCCTATGCGGGTCCATTTGGACCCGAAGGTCCTGAGTGTGACTATTTTTTTTACAACCACTTAGACTATTCAAATCCTGTCCCCAATTTTTTGGGGTGTTCATATGCCAAGTACCAACAAAGTCACCAAATTTCGGACCATTCCGATAAAGCAATGATTTAAAAAATATATATATTTAAATGCTTCGGGTCCATTTGGGCCGAAGGACCCCAGAGGGTTAAAAAATGACAAAAGCACATAAAATGACTAAAGATTAAGCTCAAATTAAAATCTAGTTCAAAATAATAATGTTTAACTAAGCAAAATTCTAAAATTAAGTTTATGAATTATTTAAGTATTAATGTATTAGTTTATTGATTAATAAATGCTATAATAGTATATTAAAAATACAAAAAAAAACACTGCATCTCTTTGAAATCTGAATTTTCCAAAATACAAGTCCAGCTTAAAGTGTTCTTCTGCACTTTTCCAAGTAGGAAGTTGACTTTCTGAGTGACAGGAAGAGTGTGCTCAAGGTTTTCTCTCGAACTGTTTCCCATAAGTCTCTGTGCTTTGCTGGGTCCATCGGTGCACTTAGAAACCCCACTAACATCCTAAAACAAGTGGCCTTTGCTTTGTGGGCGGGTATAGCCTGTTCAACACTCCCTTCATGGCCTGGGGTGAGTGACCCCGTCATGTGACTATATCCTAACCAATCAGGTTTCGAACATGACCTGCGTGGGGTTAAGCTCCTGTCTGACGACAAGCATGGGGCGGCCACAGGTGAGTCTGACCTCAAAGATTCAATACCACTTACTCTGATTAAAAATAGTTTTGTGTTCAAAACAAGCAGCAGAAAAATGATGTGATTTTATTACAGTAGTCTCATGTGAATGCAAAATCTTGTGGCTTAATAATGTGCATTTTAATGTTTATCCAGGTGGGTTTTAGTGTTTCTGCAAACCGAGGGCCGAGTCTGTATTATTTTCGGTCATAATCATCAGTATATGTCAAAGAGCTTCGGTTTTAAAGCTCTGAACCTTTAAACGTTTGTTAAAGCAGAGCTGGAGGGTTTGAAGCTCAATCAAGTGACTTCAGTATCAGTCTTCAGTTCAGAGAGTCATTAACACTGATATCGGCCCTTAAAGGGATAGTTCACCCCAAAATGTAAACCCTGTCAGTAATGACTCTCCCTCATGTTGTTCAACCCCGTAAGACTTTCGTTCATCTTCAGAACACAAATTAAGATATTTGTGATTAAATCTGAGAGCTGGATCACTCCTCCATAGGCTTCTAAGGGATCGAAACTTGCCGGAAAAGTTATTAAAGACATCGTTAAAATAGTCCGAGTGACTACAGCGGCTCAACCTTAAGTTTATCAAGCGACGAGAATACTTTCTGTGCGCAAAAAACAAACAAAAATAACAACTTTATTCAACTCTTTATGTTCTTCTCTGTGGGCCTCGAGTGAGTTCTCGTAGTGTAACAGCGCAGCGCTTCTGGGTTGTACGTCACACACACACACACACACACACACACACACACACACATGACCAGCGTCGGCCAATAGTGAGCCTGCGTGTGACGTGCAACCCAGAAGCGCTGCGCTGTAAAGCCTGGAACACACCAAGCCGACGGTCAGCCGTCGGGCAGTTTTTGTGCGTCGGCCGACTGAGTTTCCTCGGTGTGTTCCGCACGGGTCCGTGCCGTCGGCTGAAATTGGTCCTCGTCGGCTTTGTTTCGGCCGATTCGACATGTTGAATCGGCGTCGGGCCGTCGGTGAAAGAGGGAACTCTGATTGGCTGTTCAGCTTAGTGAAAGAGTCAGTGCATGAGAATAATAGCAAAACAGCGAGCAAAGAAGTCAAAACTCTACAGATAGAAGGCTGTTCTAGTGTTACGTCATCTTACCTGGGTGTTCCTTGGCGAATATTTCAATATTAACACGAGCGGAGTGGAATAAAGAAAGTGTTTAGCAGGATTGATATTTAAAACGGTAAGCACGCACTGCTTTGTTTATGATTTGTGTGTGCAGCCGACAGCGTCGGTTTCCCCTTTTTGAATGACGAATATAGAGAATATATCTGCAGAAATAGACAGCTGTCTCATTTACACGCAGGCGCAGAACGCGCATTCTAGCTGACAGTCGGCTGTAGTTCTCTCGGTGTGTTCAAGTGCAGCTTTTTACCCCGACGAGAGGCAACGAGAGGCGATCAACACAGTCGGCTTTCATCGGCGCTAGTTCGTCGGCGTCGGCTTGGTGTGTTCCAGGCTTTACACTGCGAGAACTCACTCGAGGCCTACAGAGAAGAACATGAATAGTTGAATAAAGTCGTTATTTTTGTTTGTTTTTTGCGCACAGAAAGTATTCTCGTCGCTTGATAAACTTAAGGTTGAGCCGCTGTAGTCACTCGGACTATTTTAACAATGTCTTTAACTTTTCTCGATCCCTTAGAAGCCTATGGAGGAGTGATCCAGCTCTCAGATTTAATCAGAAATATCTTCTTTTGTGTTCTGAAGATGAACGAAAGTCTTACGGGGAACAACATGAGGGAGAGTAATCACTGACAGAGTTTACATTTTCGGGTGAACTATCCCTTTAACAATTCAGTCTTATGGTTACATTTTCACATTTACTTCAACATCAAACATCAGGTTGCAATGATTTGAATCTCACTGATATGCAATATTTCAATATATATGATCAGTATGATATGCATAAAGCATAAGAGACTTGATTCTCTATGGAGAGTAGATATGAAGAAACATTAGCAGGATTGTTCTGTTTGACGTTTACTTTGAATCATCGTTTAGCACATGTTGTAAATATGGTTTCCTGCAGTATCACAAACATGATTTCAGAAACCATATTCAGTGAAAGCATTGGAATCTCTCAAATGAAATGATGGAAATTACTCTTTATTTCTTATTTGCAGGTTTTTGGTCTCATATTGATGCATGTTATTTAAAGCTGTAGTTGCATCACCAGCGGCAGCAAACAGAATTACAAAAACAATTGCTTGCATCATTTATCATCAGATATAAAGTCTGCTATTGTTCAAACTAATCAATAGTGCGGCCCCAAACTTAATTACATTTATGTCTATGCATCTGGCAGACGCTTTTATTCACACTGACTTGCATTGCTTTTAACAAATACATTTGATCAGTTAATGCATTTCCCTGGGAATCGAACCCATGACCTTGGCGTTGCAAGCGCCATTATCTACTGTTTGAAATCATGCCATTGGTTGAGCCAGTGTTAATATTTCAGTGTTATTATTTTCATGATATCATCCTTATTTGAAAAATGAGTGTATTTGAATATTGTTTTTCCTGAGATCTTACAGGTGTGTGTGTGTGTGTGTCTCAGGGAAGGATGACGCGTTGGACATTGAGATAGATTCGTACATCCACTGCATCAGTGCGTTTGTGAAGCTGGCTCAGAGCGAGTACGCTTTACTGACCGAGATCATTCCAGAACATCACCAGAAAAAGACCTTCGACTCGCTCATACAGGTCCGTGCTGATCACCACTGTGTGTGTGTGTGTGTGTGCTTCCTGTTAAATTTGATGCCGTTGCAGGAGGCGTTGGATAATTTGATGTTGGAAGGTGATAACATCGTGTCAGCAGCACGCAGAGCCATCATGAGACACGATTACTCCGCCGTGTTGACCATCTTCCCCATCCTGCGGCACCTCAAGCAGACCAAACCCGACTTTGACGCCACACTACAGGTAAAGAGAGACACACATATGGATATTCGCATTGGATTTTGTTGGCTGATGATGTCATATCCTGTGTTGTGGTGCAGGGAACGGCTGCCAGCACCAAGAACAAGCTCCCGGCTCTCATCACCTCTATGGAGACCATCGGCGCGAAAGCTCTCGAGGAGTTTGCTGACAGCATTAAGGCAAGCGCTGATCAGAGATCAGCTTCAGGCACTGAAAGGCTGTCTTTTAATTTATCCTGGCAATAATTAACGGATAATATTATGTTTACTTAATAAACCCTGGCCTGGAGTGGCCAGTCTTGCTCCGGGTCACGTGACATTGTATTATAATGAATATTATTGCATTTATTATTTCATTTTAAAGCTTTATTACAAGTATTATAAAATGTAATAAATAATTAATTATGTGTTTTATTAATTATTTTAAAATATTTATAATTTAATTTAATATAAAAATATTCAATTATTATTCAATCTCTATATAGTTGTTATTAGAAGTAATTAATAATTATGAATATTATTAACTATTTAAAAAAATGCATGCAATTATAAAAATTCAATTATTTAAATATATATATACGGTATATATATACACACACATTTATGCATTTATTTTATTTTAAGACTTCTATCATAATAGAAGTTTAATAATTAATTAGAAATTATATTAGTTATTAAGATATTACAAGTATTATAAAATGTTATAAATAATTAATTATATGTTTTATTAATTATTTTAAAATATTTATCATTTAATTTAATATAAAAATATTCAATAATTTTTCTAATTATATATATATATATATATATATATAGTTTTTATTAGAAGTAATTAATAATTATGAATATTATTAACTATTTTGAAAAATGCATGAAATTATAAAATTTCAATTATTTAAATATATATATATATATATACACACACATTTATACATTTATTTTATTTTAAGACTTCTATCATAATAGAAGTGATTAATAATTAATTAGACATTATATTAGTTATTAAAATATTACAAGTATTATAAAATGTAATAAATAATTAATTATATGTTTTATTAATTAATTATTTTAAAATATTTATAATTTAATTTAATATAAAAATATTCAATTATTTTTCAAATTATATATATAGTTGTTATTAGAAGTAATTAATAATTATGAATATTATTAACTGTTTTAAAAAATGCATGTAATTATAAAAATTCAATTATTTATATATATATATATATATATGCCGGTATATATAGACACACATTTATACATTTATTTTATTTTAAGACTTCTATCATAATTGAAGTGATTAATAATTAATTAGAAATTATATTAGTTATTAAATTTTTTTTTTTAATGTAATTAATAATTAATTCTACATTGTATTAATTAGAAAATATTTATCATTTTATTTAAATTATGTATATATATTAGATTATTAATTATAACTATTTTAATTTATTATAATTTCTGATAAAATGTGATTATTATGTTCTGATAATGTGATGTTCTCTACTCCAACAGAACGATCCAGATAAAGAGTACAACATGCCGAAAGACGGAACCGTACACGAGCTCACAAGCAATGTAAGATCTCCTCATCGTCCGTTCTGTACAGTATAATACTGCTAACAGCGGCCAGAGGTTATGAAACTCTCTCTCTCTCTCTCCTCGTCTCTCCTCAGGCCATCCTGTTCCTGCAGCAACTGTTGGATTTCCAGGAAACCGCAGGAGCGATGTTGGCCTCTCAGGGTAAAGCAGAAACACACGGATGTACACATAGAAACAGACATATTAGATCCAACAGAAATTCCTGCAAGATAGCTTGTAATAAAGAGCAGATGTGAGCTCTATATTGGACAGCTGACATGTCTGTTTTTATCACATTAATGTTCATAACACACAGACCGCCGTCCTCACCCTCTTGTCTCCTTGTTTGTCATCTTTCCTGTGGTCTGCATTTCCTTATCATTTGGTTTTCCTGAAGTCGTTCATTCTGAGATCATATTTGGAAAGAGAATTCAGCCATTTTCAGCTTCTCTGTCCATGTTTTTCCCTGAACCATCTTTCTCCGCCGTGCAATAAATAACAATAATTTAGCCTTTAAATTCCAATATTCTGCTCAAAGTACCATTTTGGCCATCAACTTCTATTTATTAGAGTCAGATCTGCTAAGCAGTCGTGCCTTATTAACAAATGGTCAGCAAAAATGGTCATATCATATTTTATTTATGTCCTGATATGGCAGCTCATGTTCACAGCAGTGCATGCCACTCTGTAGCTCCTCCCACTGGTTTCTAAGCTCCGCCCACTCACCTCTGCTTCTGTCCCATGATCTCTCGCTCTCACTCTGTCTGTAGCTCCTCCCACTGGTTTCTAAGCTCCACCCACTCACCTCTGCTTCTGTCACATGATCTCGCGCTCTCACTCTGTCTGTAGCTCCTCCCACTGGATTATAATCTCCGCCCACTCACCTCTGCTTCTGTCACATGATCTCTCGCTCTCACCCTGTCTGTAGCTCCTCCCACTGGTTTCTAAGCTCCGCCCACTCACCTCTGCTTCTGTCACATGATCTCGCGCTCTCACTCTGTCTGTAGCTCCTCCCACTGGTTTCTAAGCTCCGCCCACCCCCCTTTGCTTCTGTCACATGATCTTTCTCTCTCACCCTGTCTGTAGCTCCTCCCACTGGTTTCTAAGCTCCGCCCACTCACCTCTGCTTCTGTCACATGATCTCGCACTCTCACTCTGTCTGTAGCTCCTCCCACTGGTTTCTAAGCTCCGCCCACTCACCTCTGCTTCTGTCACATGATCTTGTGCTCTCACTCTGTCTGTAGCTCCTCCCACTGGTTTCTAAGCTCCGCCCACTCACCTCTGCTTCTGTCATGATCTCTCTCACCCTGTCTTTAGCTCCTCCCACTGGTTTCTAAGCCCTGCCCACTCACCTCTGCTTCTGTCACATGATCTCGCGCTCTCACTCTGTCTGTAGCTCCTCCCACTGGTTTCTAAGCTCCGCCCACTCACCTCTGCTTCTGTCACATGATCTCGCGCTCTCACTCTGTCTGTAGCTCCTCCCACTGGTTTCTAAGCTCCGCCCACTCACCTCTGCTTCTGTCACATGATCTCGCACTCTCACTCTGTCTGTAGCTCCTCCCACTGGTTTCTAAGCTCCGCCCACCCCCCTTTGCTTCTGTCACATGATCTTTCTCTCTCACCCTGTCTGTAGCTCCTCCCACTGGTTTCTAAGCTCCGCCCACTCACCTCTGCTTCTGTCACATGATCTCGCACTCTCACTCTGTCTGTAGCTCCTCCCACTGGTTTCTAAGCTCCGCCCACTCACCTCTGCTTCTGTCACATGATCTTGTGCTCTCACTCTGTCTGTAGCTCCTCCCACTGGTTTCTAAGCTCCGCCCACTCACCTCTGCTTCTGTCATGATCTCTCTCACCCTGTCTTTAGCTCCTCCCACTGGTTTCTAAGCCCTGCCCACTCACCTCTGCTTCTGTCACATGATCTCGCGCTCTCACTCTGTCTGTAGCTCCTCCCACTGGTTTCTAAGCTCCGCCCACTCACCTCTGCTTCTGTCACATGATCTCGCACTCTCACTCTGTCTGTAGCTCCTTCCACTGGTTTCTAACCTCCGCCCACTCACCTCTGCTTCTGTCACATGATCTTGCGCTCTCACTCTGTCCGTAGCTCCTCCCACTGGTTTCTAAGCTCCACCCACTCACCTCTGCTTCTGTCACATGATCTCGCGCTCTCACTCTGTCTGTAGCTCCTCCCACTGGATTATAAGCTCCGCCCACTCACCTCTGCTTCTGTCACATGATCTCGCCCTCCCTTTGTCTGTAGCTCCTCCCACTGGATTCTAAGCTCCACCCACTCACCTCTGCTTCTGTCATGAGGTGTGTTCGACATCGGCTGCGGCTGGATGTAACTGATCGGCGAGAGTAGCCGCGTGCAGGCGGGGAGGAGCTGCAAACGGAGACGTGAAGTCGGACACTTTCTGGTTCCTGTAGTGACCGCTCACGTGGTGTTTGTATACTTTAGCACAGCTGAAGTGAAATAAATGCAATATTTGCCAAATACACAGATGTTTCAGAGACATTTTCATTCAATACTTTATGTACTGCTTCATACAGCGTTTGATTGAACAAGAATAAAGTTCAACATAAGCCTACAGCTACTATCAATGAAGTGGAATCAACGTTTTTTAATCAGTTTTATTTTGATAAACATAACACAATACATCGCGACTACATGAAAAGAGTGTTTACTGTTATAAAAAAAACTGATTTGTGAGCTTTAGTGGAACTAAAGGTGTGAGAATAAACCGAATAAACACGAAACGCACGTGATCGTTGTCCTGCGGTGAATCCGGCCAATCGTGGAACAGCTGTGTCGTCATCAGAGCTCGTGCAGCCCAGAGCAGCCGCTCTTCAGAAGCTGCGCTGGCTGAGTTCTCCGGCTACTCTCGAATCGCTCTCGCGGTACTTTGATGGCATACGTCACAGTCACGTGGCGTCGGCGCTGCATCAAGTCGGACAAAATTTCTAACCGGCATGCACTGCTTCAAGTCAGCCGCCGATCGGTCTGCGCAGAGCTGCATGAAGTCGAACACACCTATGATCTCTCTCACCCTGTCTGTAGCTCCTCCCACTGGTTTCTAAGCTCTGCCCACTCACCTCTGCTTCTGTCCCATGATCTCTCGCTCTCACTCTGTCTGTAGCTCCTCCCACTGGTTTCTAAGCTCCGCCCACTCACCTCTGCTTCTGTCACATGATCTCGCGCTCTCACTCTGTCTGTAGCTCCTCCCACTGGATTATAATCTCCGCCCACTCACCTCTGCTTCTGTCACATGATCTCTCGCTCTCACCCTGTCTGTAGCTCCTCCCACTGGTTTCTAAGCTCCGCCCACTCACCTCTGCTTCTGTCACATGATCTCTCGCTCTCACCCTGTCTGTAGCTCCTCCCACTGGTTTCTAAGCTCCGCCCACTCACCTCTGCTTCTGTCACATGATCTCTCGCTCTCACCCTGTCTGTAGCTCCTCCCACTGGTTTCTAAGCTCCGCCCACTCACCTCTGCTTCTGTCCCATGATCTCTCGCTCTCACCCTGTCTGTAGCTCCTCCCACTGGTTTCTAAACTCCGCCCACTCACCTCTGCTTCTGTCACATGATCTCTCGCTCTCACCCTGACTGGCCATCAGTGGTTAAGCTCTTCACTAACAGAACTATTTTAACTTCTTGCCCTTTGCCTCTCTCTCTTGTTCTCTCTCTTTCTCTCTCTGTTCTGCTTTGCTTCTGCCCTGTAGTTCTCGGGGACACTTACAATATTCCTTTAGACCCCCGAGGTAAGAGCCCGTGCAGATGAGTAGAGCTGGACTCCTCTGACTTACAGGCAACATGAAACCCGAACTCACTCGCTTTACGTTCTCAATACATGTGGTGAATGATCTGCCACTGCATGTTATTCTAAAGCAGTGCTTATACACACGTTTCACTCAGTATGATGGGTAAAAAGTAGTATTTCATGTGAAACTGTAAATAATGTAGGACGCGACTTGATTTTGTCAAGGGAGGGGTAAATATTATTAGTTAATGTTATTTTGCCCTCACCATGTGGCCTTAGTTAAATCAGCAGAAAATAAGGATTATTTCAGATAGAGATTTTGATTACACACGAGAAGCGTCAGAATCATTCACAATATGGCTTGAAACATTTATTATGAATGTAAACGAGGCTGATTTGATTTCATGTTGACTTCAAACCCATAACTGTCTTTCTGAATCGCTTACTGTACTTGCTTTTTTAGACTGCAAATGTTTCTGAAAGAGTTACAGGCTTTATTTATGGTGGTTATGATGGTTTTCGGGAACTTTGGTTTATAGAAAGTTTCATCTGATGGCATTTGCTCTAAAGATCTTGCAGCCGGCAGGATATGAAGCCATAACCTCTTATGAAACAATAATCTTAAAGTTATTAAGATGTTATAGCATAGTACAGGAGCTGTGATTTAATCTTCAGCTGATCTGAGACCAGTTTCTCTTCTCAGAGAGTTATGTAATATACGTGTTATATGTAAGGTAGGATTAACTTCAATCTGAGCATCTAGTTTATGAGTTATTTCGATTCAGAGGTTGACAGAATTACTCGGAAGGAAGGGATGATTTTCTGTATGTTAAACAAATGAACGGCTGCTGAAATGTCTCTTGTTGTTTTCAGAGAACAGCTCATCCGCCAGCAGCTACAGCTCAGAGTTCAGCCGGAGACTACTGAGCACATATATCTGTAAGAAACACACACACACACACTCTCATACACGCACTCTCTCAAACACACACACACACACACACACACACACACACACACACACACACACATACACAGGCACACCCGCTCACAAACTGCATTTTTACATTTTCAAATAAACTCATTCTGTATGATTTATAAGCTTGTTTCCTCGTGGAGACCTCAATTTAGGTCACACACATACTCAGCACTCTCTCACACACACTCGCTTGCTCGATCGCTCGCTCACTCACTCACACACACACACACACACACACACACACACACACTCACACACACTCACACACACATACTCTCATACACGCACTCTCTCAAACACACACACACACACACACACAAACACACACTCATACATGCACTCACACACACACACACACACACACTCATACACGCACTCTCTCTCACACCCACACACACACACACACACACACAAACACAAGCACACACTCATACATGCACTCTCTCACACACACACTCACACAAACACACACACACATACACAGGCACACCCACTCACAAACTGCATTTTTACATTTTCAAATAAACTCATTCTGTATGATTTATAAGCTTGTTTCCTCGTGGAGACCTCAATTTAGGTCACACACATACTCTCTCATACACAAACACACACACACACACACACACACACACTCACCCGCACACACTCACATACTCAAACACACACACACACTTACACACTCTCTCACACACATTCTCTCACACACTCACACACACATAAATACAAACACATTCACTCACACAAATAAATAACTGATGTTTTAAAAAGGTCATATCATGCATTTTCATATAAGCTTTTCCCTCGGGTCATTTTATAATGTAATAATAGTATGAATTAGTGTTTCTTGAACATTTTCCACAGTGTGATCTCTCCGAGTTGCAGACGTTCAGAACTGTCAGCCTGTTTTCATTCAATGCTCTTCTTTCTTTTCTTTTTCTTTTTTTTTTTAAGAGGAAATTGAGTCCTGAAAGTTACAGGATGTTTTCATAATCATCAAACTCTTTTATATCAAATGATCATGTGAAATTTGATTCTAAATTATACGAGTTTTCATTAATTGAAATAAATATAAAATAAATATTAGATAAAAACATTACATGGAAAAATAGAAATGTTTCCTTGGACTTACAAAAACTGAAGTAAAAATGAATTAAAGCTAAATAAAAATATTTAAAAATTAAATTACTTTAAATTGAGTACAATTTAAATTGAACTTATATTAAATAAATGTTAAATCAATATAAAGTTAATTTAAAATATGAATAAATCCTATGATAGTATATAAATGATAGTAAAATAACACTGATTGTGTCTGTTTGTAGATAAAGTCCTCGGTAACCTACAGCTGAATCTGTCAAACAAAGCTAAAGTGTACGAAGACCCGGCGCTGCGAGCCGTCTTCCTGCATAACAACTACAACTACATCCTGAAATCCCTGGAGAAGTGAGTATACACACTGATTCAGGACCATCCAACCGGTTCAGTTCACTGACCAATCAGACACTGGAACACACTCACTACTAGCAGAGACTATTTATATAGAGACATGCCACTTCATCAATCCTTAATACAACTATATAGGAAAAACCCGTAACGCCAAAGATGGCGGTTGTATGCACATGCCCCGCCCCTCCCGCTGGAAAGCCAATCGTCTGCCTTTAACAGTCAAGCCGGGAAACATGTAAGCCTATCGTCTGGTTCCACTGACGCATGCGCACAGTTGAGGTTTGCGACAGCGCAAAATACGTTACTGTTTGAAAAGGCGGCAGATTTGATATGCAGTGTGTGTGTGAGTTGTGTAATATCAGACATCAGAAGTCTCCCGCAGATTGGTAGCGGCTCCCTGATGCCCGCAAATTAGTTCAAATCTCCCGGAATCAAGAGCGAGCGAGCGAGAGCTCACACACACTGTGCTTCAAACTGTGTAGCGCGCGCACGAGAGAGAGAGAGAGAACCCTTGCGCATGCGTACTAAACGTATAACATGTGGGGAAAAGGCGTTTTAAACCTTATTTTGGGGCAAAGTCATCAAACTTTTTCAGCGATTTTTATCATATTTTACTGCTGTTTCTATACAAGCAGTTTTTATGTCCCGGTGACCAGTGAAAGTGCAGTTCTGACTCTCTGCCCATTCATTTAGATAGGAGCCTGGTCTTGTTAGTCCGAAATAGCTGCCCGGAGGCGTTGCCAAGATGGCGGCCGAGTGGCATGACTTGCCTAAAAGGACTTTGCTACTAGCCAATCAGGCGACAGTTAAAATGACGTTTTCTTCCTCATTTAAAGGGGTGGTTGAGAATGATTTCACTTTTCTAACTGTAGTTAGTGTGTAATGTTGCTGTTTGAGCATAAACAACATCTGCAAAGTTACAACGCTCAAAGCAAAGGGAGATTTTTGCTTTTAAAGAAATTGCTTTTTAAGGACTACAACAAACGGCTGGTAGAACTACACAAGCTTCCTCCCGGGTTAGTGACATCACTAACCCTAAAATTTACATAAACCCCGCCCCCGGGAACACGATTCATAGATTATCATGACAGAATATGCTAATCAATGACTAGAAGATAACTACACATAAGCACACACACACACAAGCTCTTAAAGCTCCGCCCCCTGTGCGGGAGCACCAGCTCATTTGCATTTAAAGGGACAGACACAAAAACGGAGCTTTTTTGCTCACACTCAAAAAGTGACAATTTTAACATGCTATATAAAAATATCAGTGGGGTATTTTGAGCTGAAACTTCACACACACATTCTGTGGCGTCAAAGACTTATTTTACATCTTGTGAAAAGGGCATTATACCACCTCTTTAAAATTGAGTAGTTCCTACAATAAGTCACATTACTGAAGTAAGCGGCGTGTGAATGGTGTTTTCCGCTGCGCAGGTCTGAGTTGATTCAGCTGGTCGCTGTGACGCATAAGAAGGTGGAGAGTTCATACAGAGAACTGATCGAGCTGGAGATCCAGAATTATCAGCGCAGGTAAAACATCACAGTCCACGTGCCAGACACTGTCCTGTCAACATTCAACCAATGACCTTCTGACCTTCCCTCACCTACAGCTGGCTGAAGGTCACAGAGCATCTGACCGAGCGAAACTTCCCAGCGTTCCAGCCTGGAGCCAAAGTGAGAAGCTCTCACACACACACACACACACTCACACTTTACACTTTAGTGTGTAATGTTGCTGTTTGAGCATGAAAAAGCTCTGTAAAGTTCCAGTTCTTCTCTATATCAGTGTCAGTGTTTCTGAACTCCTGAAACGCCTCCATTGTAGTCTTGAGTTTCTTCCGGGAACACGTCACAATATTCCTCATTATAATAATTCATACGCAGAATAAAGGGGCGGGGCCTGGTGGAGTTAGTTAGTAGTGTGTTAAACTGGCGGTTATGGGAAGGGGCGGGACATTTCCCAAACACACTCGAAGCGCTCGACCAATCACAACACACTGCTCCAGCCGACCAATCAGAGCACAGTGTGCTTTTCAGAAGGCGGGGCTTCATAGAGACAGGAAGTAAACAGAGCGTTACTGACAGACTGGGAAGAGAGGAGCCGCAACAATGGAGAATATGAGGAGAATAATCAACATTCAAGCAGGAAAACCTGTTCTAGTAGAGTCAACATCAAGACTTTGAAAAAGGGCGTAATATGGGCTCTTTAATGCTTTATTATCTGCAGTTTGGAACTTCTGCACAGTTTATGTTTTGAGCTTCTGTTAAAAAAAGTTTTTAATTGGTTCAACATTAAATGATCTCAGTTTGACCTTCACTGATGTTTTTGCAGCTGAAAGACAAGGAGCGACAGATCATCAAGGACAAGTTCAAGGTGAGAGAGATTCATGCATCTTCTTTAGTCCTCCTGAATCATATTTGATCCATTCATTTCTAAGGCCTCTGAATGATGAAACCTTTGCTAATAAACCTATCGCACTCAATCTCCTACACTAGGAATAGTTTAGACTGTTTTAGCAAGTAAAAGTCTTTTAGTATTACTGTACAAACCTCCATCAGCTCGAGCTTCACGTGTCTCTGCTGTCAAATCTGCCGATTTATATAAAATAACTTTGATATTGTTAGTAATATTTCAAGATGAACACTTACTGGACTGAGGCAGCTTTACTTGATTATCCAAACATCATTTTATAGAAAAATCACGAGTATCAAATATGATCATCAGGCTTTTGAGGAAGGTTTATTAGTTCATCTCTCAATCATCACTGTATTGCATTGAATCATGTGTTTTAAAACTACAGAGCTTTGATCATAAAACTAAGCATTTAAATATCATCTTACTAAGGCATATTATTGGCAGATATTGATATTTATATGCATTTATGTATCTGCTATACTCTTATAAAGATCTCACTGATTGACATTACAGGCATCAGAAGTTCATCTTATGTTTTGACCATATAAATATCAGCATCTGCACCAAATTGCATAATTTTGCTCAGTTTAAGTCTCTGATTAAAACTAAGGTGTTTTCTCCTCCATATTCAGACTATATGAGCCATAAAGCCTGATGCATCAAATATGATACTCGACAAAAAACACATATGCAGTCTTTTATAAGGTTCAATAAAGCTATGATTATTTGATATGTCAGTGTGTACAGGGATGAAGGTTTGTGTTGTGTGTGTGTGTGTGTGTGTGTGTTTGCAGGGTTTTAACGAAGGTCTGGAGGAACTGTGTAAGATCCAGAAGGGCTGGGCGGTTCCGGATAAAGAACAGCGTGACGCCATCAGACAGGCTCAGAAGAGAGTGGTTTCAGACGCTTATAAAGCCTTCCTTCAGCGGTGTGTGTGTGTGTGTGTGTGTGTGTGTGTGTGTGTGTGTGTGTGATGCATCACCCCATACCTCATGTGTCCTATACACGTGTTTGTTCATATGCTAATCTTTGTTTTTACAGATGTGCAAACATTTTATTCACCAAAAATCCAGAGAAATATCTCCGCTACGCGCCGGAGCAGGTGGAAGAAATGATTGACAAGCTCTTTGACACTTCGGCCTAGGCCACGCCCCCTCCTTCACCATAGCAACGGAGTCTCTGGTTTCCCCTGGAGACGAACATGCACTTCCCCTCCGCTTCATCACACACTACTCCACTGCAGCGTCACTGTTCGCTTTCGCTTGTTTTGTTTCTTTGTATAAATGTATTTATGTAAAAATGTTTTTTGGGGATTTAACTGCAATAAATAAATAGAATTCACTCCTGAAAACTCTGCTTCAGGTTTCTTCAGTTCAATATCTTGCTTGGTTTTCAAGTGCTGCATTTATGATATACGAATTTGTTTAAAAATGTGTTTTTATTATTATTTTCAATATTAATAATTATATATATATATACACTCACCGGCCACTTTATTATATACCCCATGCTAGTAACGGGTTGGACCCCCTTTTGCCTTCAGAACTGCCTCAATTCTTCGTGGCATAGATTCAACAAGGTGCTGGAAGCATTCCTCAGGGAGTTTGGTCCATATTGACATGATGGCATCACACAGTTGCCGCAGATTTGTCGGCTGCACATCCATGATGCGAATCTCCCGTTCCACCACATCCCAAAGATGCTCTATTGGGTTGAGATCTGGTGACTGTGGAGGCCATTTTAGTACAGTGAACTCATTGTCATGTTCAAGAAACCAATTTGAAATGATTAGAGCTTTGTGACATGGTGGAAGTAGCCATCAGAGGATGGGTACATGGTGGCCATAAAGGGATGGACATGGTCAGAAACAATGCTCAGGTAGGCCGTGGCATTTAAACGATGCCCAATTGGCACTAAGGGGCCTAAAGTGTGCCAGGAAAACATCCCCCACACCATTACACCACCACCACCAGCCTGCACAGTGGTAACAAGGCATGATGGTTCCATGTTCTCATTCTGTTTACGCCAAATTCTGACTCTAACATCTGAATGTCTCAACAGAAATCGAGACTCATCAGACCAGGCAACATTTTTCCAGTCTTCAACTGTTCAATTTTGGTGAGCTCTTGCAAATTGTAGCCTCTTTTTCCTATTTGTAGTGGAGATGAGTGGTACCCGGTGGGGTCTTCTGCTGTTGTAGCCCATCCGCCTCAAGGTTGTGCGTGTTGTGGCTTCACAAATGCTTTGCTGCATACCTCGGTTGTAACGAGTGGTTATTTCAGTCACTGTTGCCCTTCTATCAGCTCGAACCAGTCTGGCCATTCTCCTCTGACCTCTGGCATCAACAAGGCATTTCCGCCCACAGAACTGCCGCTCACTGGATGTTTTTTCTTTTTCGGACCATTCTCTGTAAACCCTAGAAATGGTTGTGCGTGAAAATCCCAGTAGATTAGCAGTTTCTGAAATACTCAGACCAGCCCTTCTGGCACCAACAATCATGCCACGTTCAAAGTCACTCAAATCACCTTTCTTCCCCATACTGATGCTCGGTTTGAACTGCAGGAGATTGTCTTGACCATGTCTACATGCCTAAATGCACTGAGTTGCCGCCATGTGATTGGCTGCTTAGAAATTAAGTGTTAACGAGCAGTTGGACAGGTGTACCTAATAAAGTGGCCGGTGAGTGTATATATATATATATATTATTTTGTTTTTATTAAAAAACATATTACACAGTCTAAATGTCTGCATAGGTTTTGGCCTCCGTTTATAACATTCCAGTGTGTTTTTGTGTAGAATTATCTTCACCTCTTATCATGGTGTTTGGTGTCATTCACAGTCGGTTCTCTTTAAGTTCACACTGTAGAAAACAATATTCCATAACTGCCAATATTTTTTGTCGTTGTGTAGTTTGACCTGCATCTTGTTTGTCCAGAGTCCGTCAGAGGTGATGAACATCCGCTCAGTCATTCGGGTGTGGAGCTGTGTTCACCCATCACCTTTTCAGAAGCTTTAATCACTGACCTAGAGTCAGCTCCCAGTCTGTGAACGGTACGAGTCAAACACACTGAATCATAACTGTACATTCCCCAACATGATGAGCTATCGACCAACACCTACAGGAATTACTCACTGAATATTCTTCATCACAAAGGAAACTAATGCATCAGGGAATGCATGTGAATGAGGCACGAAGAGAGTGTGTGTGTGTGTGTGTGTGTGTGTGTGTGTGTGTGTGTGTGTGTGTGTGTGTGTGTGTGTGTGTGTGTGTGTGTGTGTGCACAGATGTTTCTGGATGTGGAAGCGTGAAACTGATTCCACTGTGTGTGTGTCCACTTGTGTCCCAGCGGATGAGTGTCAGGGTTTTGGAGGAGAACGGCTCTGGTTACTGGGAAAAACACCCACCATTGTCTTATATTCGCATTTTGTGTCAGAGTTTAACTGGAACACTTTATTCAATTCATTTTTTTATCGAGTCGTATCACATCAGGCTTATGAGAATATGAGAATAAACAGCTCAATTTTATTCAGAGGTCCAAAAATATGCAGTTCGTTGCATATGCTGATATTTATACGGCCAAAAAGTAAGATGAAAACAATGAGATCTGTATAACAATACAGCAAATGCATAAATAGCAATGTCTACCAATATTACATCTTAGTAAGATGATATTTAAATGCTCAGTTTTATGATCAAAGCTCTTTTAAAACATATGATTCAATACAATGATGATTGAGAGATGAACTAATAAACATTCCTCAAAAGCCTGATGATCATATTTGAAACTCGTGACTTTTTTCATGAAATGATGTTTGATTAATCAAGTCCAGTAAGTGTTCATCTTGAAATATTACTAACAATATCAATGTTATTCTTATGTTTACTTTATAAAAATCATTTCACATGAAGAAGACACGTGAAGCACAACATTTGTACAATTAAACTAAAAGACTTTTACTTGCTAAAACAGTCTCTCAGAGACAGTATATTGTGTGTGTTCAGATTTATCAAAAAAGTTGTGATTATTTTAGAGGCCTTAGAAATGTTGTGTATTAATAAGAATAAGTTGAATTTATAAGCCAGTTCAGATCATGTTTGATAAAAGAAAGAAAGCAAAAGCAGTTTGAATCACCATTGATAATTTCAGTTGTGTGTTTGACAAACTCCCACACACACACACTCCTGTTCCTGCAGCCAATCAGAGCAAACGCTCCTCATATAGGGTGTGTTAAATCCGCCAGAAGATCTGATACACACACTCCAGTCCTGCTGATCTGATACACACACACTCCAGTCCTGCTGATCTGATACACACACTCCAGTCCTGCTGATCTGACACACACACTCCTGCTGATCTGACACACCGGTGAGTTGAGATATGCTGATACACAAGCTCATGCATGACATTAAACTGCTCTGAAAATAATCCAGATGCACAATATTAATAGTGACGAGATGATCTGTGCACTGCACACTCTGCAAATGATGCTGAAGATATCAAGTCAATAATATATGTCAATAATATAACATCATATATGCTTCATATAAAATTGTTTTTAACAAGTTTCCAAATGATTTCAGTATTAGCCTACATGCTGTTTTTAATGAACCACGAGAAGCAACACAGAACATTTATACCGAAATGTACTTGTCATTCTGCCGGATTTATTTAGTTTAATATTTCAGTTTATTATTTAGATGTGTTGCACAGTTTCAGATCATTTACTCTTTTTTTACTGTTATTTTTTAATTCATGCTACTGTTTATTTTATTGTATTATTTTTGACATGTTGTATTATGCTAGTTCCAGATCATTTGCTCTGGGAAGATTTTTATTTTATTTATTTTATTTTATTATTTTATTTTATTTATGTTATTTTTTTATTTTTTTATTTTATTTTATTTGGATATGTTGCATTATGTTGATCGTTTCAGATCATTTGCTCTGGGAAGATGTGTATTTTATTTTATTTTAATAAATTGGATTATGTTGGATGGGATGACTTTTATTTTATTTTATTTTTATTTTTTTTATTTTTTTTTGATAAATTGGATTATGTTGGATGGGATGACTTTTATTTTTTTGGATAAATTGGATTATGTTGAGTGGAAACATTTTTTGTTTATGTCTGAGATCTCTAACTGTGGATTGCAGACGTCTGGCATCTTGAGACGCTGTTGAGATGCCTGTTATTACACACACACACACACACACACACACACATCTCATGTGTGCAGATCTCCGTCTCCGCTGCAGGCCTGTTCTGTCTGACCTGGGCTGTTATAGGAAATTAATTTTATAACTAATTTGTCCAGGAAATTTCTCCGTTGTGAACTTCTAAAACAAACCTCGCCTTTCCTGCTTTTAATGACATGATCTGTGTTTCAGCGTCTGAAGGCCGAAGGAGAAATGTGTGTGTTCTGCGGTCTGAGTTTAACTCTAGCTTTAGCAGCGCTCACAGTTTGTGTAAGTGTGCTTCATAACTACACACTTCACACACACACACACACACACACACACGTTTTAATAGTGTCGTGTCTCGACTGAACTCCGTGTCTCTTCGCTTGCCCTCCAGAGAGCCCAGCACACACTCTTCCCCCGCGCCTCACAGGACAGGCCAGGTGCAGACGCTTCCTCTGAGCTTTCATTATTCATCTCCACATTAATATCTCACAGAAGTCCCGCAGTGTGATCTGATCTCACGCCTGTGTTCGTGTCCCTGCAGGAGTTCTGTGTCTGAATGGTGGGACGTCCTTCTCTCTGTCGGGACGGCACTTAATCTGTCTCTGTCCTGACGGCTTCAGCGGCTCCAGCTGTGAGACAGGTGTGTGTGTGTGTGTATTATCAGGTGTTTGCATCTGGTAATGTGGGTCCTCTCTGTTAAGTTCTCCAGATAATGATGTTTTCTGGTAGATGGGTCGATGTCCTGCTCTGACGGGGCCGGTCTCCACAGAGGTCCCGTGTCTAACTCAGCGAGTGGGCGGGAATGTCTGGAACTGGGTCGACACAAACACTGCAGGCGAGTTGAGCTAAAACAGATCCGTTACTGTGACCTGGCAACTATAATCAACACTATATCAACATGCCTTTGTCCTGAAGACTGGAATATTAATAGAACAAGAAAACAAGTTTATGGGGCTCAATTCATAAGCAAATCTCACAAAACATGCCAAGAACCGACACGTCCTGGGCAAAATTCACCCCAAAATTAGAAGAAATAATTGACATATTAAATGTAATTAAATTTAACCCATTTTTTAAAAAAAGATAGTTGTTTTAAATACCTTTTAACTTAATAATAATATAATAATAATAATGGTTAATTTAATCATTATTTTAAGTGTATTTAAAGGAGAACTCCGGCGCAAAATGAACCTTTGGTCTAATTACACATTGTTACCTAGTCAACCGTTATCTGAGATTTGTTTTCATGATTATCGAATGTAAATAGTTTTATCTCTAAAAACAGTTTAGCCTATAAAGCTAGTATAACGCTAGTATATTGGGCATAGTGTAATGACAAATAAAAATCGCTTGTTAATACCACTAACAAGGCTGAAAATAGCCCCACACTAACACGGTAGCATAATGAGGGTCCCTACCTTCAAACCGAAGCATTGAGAACTTTGTAAGTGTACAGACAGTTTAATAAGAAGATATTGTCTGTACACTGACAAAGTTCTCAATGCTTCGGTTTGAAGGTAGGGACCCTCATTATGCTACCGTGTTAGTGTGGGGCTATTTTGAGCCTTGTTAGTGGTATTAACAAGCGATTTTTATTTGTCATTGATCTATGCCCAATATACTAGCGTTATACTAGCTTTATAGGCTAAACTGTTTTTAGAGATAAAACTATTTACATTCGATAATCATGAAAACAAATCTCAGATAACGGTTGACTAGGTAACAATGTGTAATTAGACCAAAGGTTCATTTTGCGCCGGAGTTCTCCTTTAATTTGATAAAGTTTTGAATGTAGAAAATTAAGCCTTTTTGCATTTTGACATTATATTATTATTATGTTTGACATGGTTTGTTTGACATTTAACACAATGAAACACATTCGCCCCATTATTAATCATTTATATTTTACTGTTTTAAAGTAAACCAATTTGTATACAATGAAAATTGTATTTTATTTTATTTTAATTTTTATTTATTGTATTTTTCAAATAAGTTTTGCATAAAAAAATTAAGCTTTTTCGCCAAATAATATTGTTTTGCCTTTTGACATTATTAAACACAATGAAACACATGTAACCCATTAACATTTATTTATTTATTTACTTTTTTAAAGTAAATCAATACTGTTATACAATTAATATATATAATATATATATAAATATATATATTTAATTGATAAAGATTTTTGTATTGTGATATTATTTTCATGATAATTAAACACATTTGCCACATTAACATATAGTCAAAATTAAAAAAGTACTTTTATACAATTATTTTTATTCAAATCAACAGTACAACAAATATCAGCATGATGTATAAATATATATTTTTTACATTACATTACAGTACAGTGAGAATTTGTTCACAGTGCAAAGTTTTTACTTTTCATTTTGGGATGAAATATGACCCGCACATGTTCTTGATCATATTTGTAATATTCCCCTTTATTCTCAAGTCCAGACATGAAGATCTTCTGCAGAAATATTCACAAACACACCTTCTTACACACACACACACACACACACACACACACACACACACACACACACACACACACACACACACACACACACACACACACACACACACACACACACACACACACACACACACACACACACACACACACACACACACACACACACACACACACACACCTGCCTGAGCCTGTGCAGCTCATACATTCAAGTGTTGTTTGGAATATTCCTGCTCATGTAAATGTGGTTATTGTGTTCATTTCTCTTCATCATGTCAGTTTCATCCATCATAACTTACTGTACATGTTCCAACACCAACAGCAACCCAGACTTCAGCCGCAGGCCGTGGTGTTTCGTGGAGAAGGAGTCTAGGATCATCCGAGAGGACTGTGATATTCCCCGATGCACAGAAGATCTCAGTACTGATTCTGTCCTTTACACTCTATTAATCTATCAGAGATGGGCATAAATGCATGAAAATCTATTTAAAAACAGAATATGAGTTCTCTTTTGCGACATATTGCACTTTTAATAACTCTTTTTAACATCAAGCACGTCCCACTATTTATTACCCATCCGTCGTCCGTGTTTCTTTATCGCTTTAATGTGGCAATAACTCCTGCTCACTAGAAGCTGCACTAATTTGCATGAGCGATATATAAATAATATAGAAAGACTTAAATCAATTCCATGATATATATCGTCATATCACCCAGTCCTAGCAAGCAGTAATGCCTAAACACACTTGACAAGCTAGTTGATAAAACCAACAACCATTTGTGAAAATCCATCTTTTAATGTTGTTTATGTGTCTATGTGGTGTTTTTAATACGCTTTAAGACAAACCATGTGTAAGTTCATAAGTCGACAGCATTGCTGAGTATTTTCTGCTTAAAACTGCAGTGAACCAAAGACAGTCTCAAAAACACGGTTTGAAATCGCTGGTGTTTCTGACGTCACAAACGACCTTGTAACCAATCAGATCAGCGTGTGATCGTCCACTGAGCTGAGTGAGTGAGTGGAGGCGGGGCTCATTTGCATATTCATAGAACCGCGCATACTAAATGAGGCGAGGGTGTCGAGTTACATTCAAGCTGTTTTATTTTATTACAGGGAGACTTTAACTAAGAAGACTGACAGACTAAAGCTATTTTTTCCCTTGCTCCTTTTTTCAAAGGTTCAAAATACAAAATAGCATGTGAATAATATCTGAAATACTGCCCGTCCCAGCTCAGTATCTGTATTAAAGGAGAACTCCGGTCAATTTTAACATTGAGCTCATTTTTTTGTATATTTGGAGTGCTGTCAGTACAGACAAAAACGACAAAAATCGGTGTTGCCTACACCGTGTTATCCTCTTTTTAAAATTCGCACCCTGTTGACTTCAATGGGGCAAGTTCTAAACCTGCTTTTAGCCTCTTAACAACTTTAATATGTCATTACAAGTGCACAGCCATGTGAGTGGTGTCATTAAGAGTGACCACGGTCAATCTGACTGCAGTAGATGTGCAAGATATTAATAAAAATGATGTTAATTCAGCCAGCTCACATACCTGTATTTACTTCCTGTTTTTGTTCGAAGTCCACAGTAGTCAATTGTCGAGTTCGCGGGTTTCCCAAAAGCATCGTTGGCCAACCATGATCGCAATTTCCATTGAACTCTATTGGTAACGACGGAACTTGCGACCATAGTTGGCTTTGGGAAACGCACCCCAGATCAGCGTGTGATCGTCAACGAGT